>NC_083416.1:4325287-4625287 GCF_020745735.1 Hemiscyllium ocellatum
GCTGGCTAAGGTAAAAGGTAGGGAGGAGGGACTTGGGGGAGGGGCATTGGAAATGCGATAGGTGGAAGGAGCATCCGGAGTTAAGGTTAAGGTGAGGGTGATAGGCCAGAGTGGGGGTGGGGACGGAGAGGTCAGGAAGAAGATTGCAGGTTAGGAAAGTGGTGCTGAGTTCGAGGGTTGGGACTGAGATAAGGTGGGGGGAGGGGAAATGAGGAAACTGGAGAAATCTGAGTTAATCCCTTGTGGTTGGAGGGTTCCTAGGTGGAAGATAAAGTGCTCTTCCTCCAACCATCATGTTGTTATGGTCTGGCGATGGAGGAGTCCAAGGACGTGCATGTCCTTGGTGGAGTGGGAGGGGGAGTTGAAGTGCTGAGCCACGGGGTGGTTGGGTTGGTTGGTGCGGGTGGCCCAGAGGTGTTCTCTGAAACGTTCCGCAAGTAGGCGGCCTGTCTCCCCAATATAGAGGATGCTACATCGGGTGCAGATGCAGTAAATGACGTGTGTGGAGATGCAGGTGAATTCCTGATGGATATGAAAGGATCCCTTGGAACCTTGGAGGAAAGTGAGGGGGGAGGTGTGGGCGCAAGTTTTGCATTTCTTGGGGTTGCAGGGGAAGGTGCCGGGAGTGGAGGTTGGGTTGGTGGGGGGTGTGGACCTGATGAGTCACGGAGGGAGTGGTCTTTTCGGAACGCTGATAGGGGAGGGGAGGGAAATATATCCTTGGTGGTGGGGTCCGTTTGGAGGTGGCGGAAATGACGAAGGATGATACGATGTATCTGGAGGTTGGTGGGGTGGTAGGTGAGGACCAGTGGGGTTCTGTCCTGGTGGCGATTGGAGGGGCGGGGCTCAAGGGCGGAGGAGCGGGAAGTGGGGGAGATGTGGTGGAGGGCATCGTTGATCACGTCTGGGTGCTGCCTGACCTGCTGCGTTTTCCAGCAACACATTTTCAGCTCTGATCCCCAGCATCTGCAGTCCTCACTTTCTCCATTGAAGGACTGACAATGTTTACGAAGCTGTGACCGAGCAGATGTTTGAGGGAGGAGGAAAAGAAAATAGGAACCTTGCAAAATTCTAGTGTATGGATGGCCACAACTCCAACTGATAGCACACTGGCTCAGTGGTTAGCACTGCTGCCTCACAGCGCCAGGGACCTGGGTTCGATTCCAGCCTCAGGTGATTGTCTGTGTGGAGTTTGCACATTCTCCCCGTGTCTGTGTGGGTTTCCTCCGGATGCTCCGCTTTCCTCCCACAGTCCAAAGATGTGCAGGTCAGGGTGGATTGGCCTGGGCTGAATTGTCCATAGTGTCCAGGGATGTGTAAGCTAAGTGGGTTAGCCACAGGAATTGGGCATGGGTGTCTGGCTGGGATCCTCTTTGGAGGGTCAGCATGGGCTGAATGGCTTGCTTCCATCTTGGAGTGATTCTATGAGATGTTTTGGCGGGGAGCTGCTGAAGGGTTGACATTTCCTTCATTTCTTTGATGTTTACTGTGAATCTCTCCCCTCAAATCCAGTTCAACAGCAGGCACTGCCAGCTCACTGTTCCTGCATTCCCCAGCATTCCCCAGCATTCCCCAGCATGCTGGCATGGCTTTCCCACAGCTGGGGTGAGAAATGGATAAATGCTACATTCTTTCAGACCCTTTCAGTATAAATACCAGAGAAACCCACAGGTCAGTCTGCCAGAAAGACACTTTGCTTGGATTGAGATTTCTGGAGAACAAGGCTGCTGGCTGATGTTTGTGTCTTAGCAGTTTGTTCCGAGTTCCAGAGCTCAGAGAGGACTGGAGCTTGAATCAGCATCATTAGATTAACCCATTACTACAGGATACAGAGCTCAGAGGAAGACCATGTGATTCAACACTTTACGCACCTTTGAGTTCAGTATTCAGTGTTTGCTGCTTACTACGAGGTCTATTTGACAATAGGAACCCTCGCCCCTGGACCAGGTGACTGAACCCCTTACAAAATGCTTACATTCAGTCCACAAACACGATCCTGAACTTCCTTCCTATAGTCATGTGAATTCTTCACTTTGCCCCCAGGCTGACTTCTCTTCCTCAGCCTGTTCCTGAAGCTCAACACAAGGCAGCACCAACCTGACCCTCCACAACCTGACCCTCCACAACCCGACCCTCAACACAAGGCAGCACCAACCTGACCCTCCACAACCTTTCAGGCTCAGCGCCGAGCTCAACAACGTTAGTCCAGAACCTCTGCCCCTCCTTTGGTTGGCTTGTCGCTGCTGGTTCAGTTCTTGCTCTTGATCTCCTCACTTTGTATTCGAGTAGTTCCTATTCTGCCATTCACTGACACATTTGTTTCTTCGTTTCCTCCTGTTTGTCGTGTTACGCTAGATCGTTCTGAAGTTAGTCCCTCTGTTGTCGATCCCTCTTGAATTGGTAGCCATGTGATTGCTCACTCTGCAATCACTCGATTTAGAACTGGTCACATTGTAAATGATCTGTCTGGAGTTAGTCACTGCCAGAGATTACCTTGGGGCTGATCTCTCTGCAGTGCTTTGCAATGGAAACCTAAGCAACTGATTAATCTCCAACTGGCCAGTCTCCAATTTCTCCAATTTATCGATCACTCTGCAGTTAATTGCCACAGATCTCTCTCCAAATAATCTGAAATAACTGCCCAGAGCACACTATGTGGTCTCCCACTCCCTCTTTATTTACACATGTCCAGTACACGGCCTCTGACCAGCCAGGCCCCAGACTGAGGACACTCTCTGAATCTCCTGTTTGTACTTTTTCTATTTTATTAAACAGTACAGTTTACAAACAATTAACGTTAACAGCTGTATACAGAGAAACAGCAATTTACAGGGGAGAGGGTTGGCAAACCCAGGCCCCAAACCCCCACCGTTCAACCAGATTCCAGGGAAATGAGGACAAACCTCAAATCCCACCTTCAGTCTCGCAGCAGTAGCAGTAACAAAGACATACATGACAGTCCAATTAGATAAGAAACATAGAAGACAGACACCCCTCCCAGCAACCCACCCATCCCTCCCACCTTCCGTACACTCTAGGGTAGTCTGCCCCCATGTCCCTTCCATCTCTCGGCCCACCCCATGCCCCTTCCAGCTTCTCAGTCCACCCTGACTCACCTTTCGACCACCTCTAGAACAGCCCGTCTTGCTTCTCCAACCCCCCCCCCACCCCTCTCAGGATGACAGTGGTCCAGATGGCTTCCCCAACTGCCCTGACACACCTTCTGGTCACCTCTAGGACAGCCTGCCCCAGTATCCGCCCGGGGTGACAGCACTGAGGATGGAACACCCCACCCTCCGGCTCTCAGTCTGCCCCTATGTACCATCTGGCTCTCACTCACCCTGACACGCCATCCGGCCTGAGGACTGCCCCAACACACCTTCTGACCACCTCTAGGGCAGCCCATCCCCTTCCCCAGGGACAACAGTGCGCAGGGCAGCCCACAAGCCTTCCAGATCTCAGCCTGTCCCTATGCGGCTTCTGGCTCCCTGATGGTCTGACACACCTTCCGGCCTGTTATGAAGAGCGAGAGCGAGAGCGAGAGATAGTGGGGTAAGAATTCACGTGGAGGAACGGAAAGTTCAGGAAGTGAGAATGGCAGCAGGATTAGCAGATGAGTACATGTTGGTGCATAAGACAAGATTCCGCCCAGAATTTCGTCCTGTGAGGGATAAAAGTTGGGAGAAAGGGATATCCTACACTATGAAACCAAGAGTAGAGAGCGCTGGTAAGAGTTTACCACAGGATAAAAAAGAAGCCCAAGAGGGTGGGCAGGAGATGAAAGGCCTCAGGTGCTTCCACTTTGGTAAAGTGGGACACGTAAAGTCACAGGGCTGGTCGTTAAAGAAAGGCATTGTGGGAAAAGATGTGGTAAAAGAAGCTGAGCCAGTGGCATTAGTGAAGGTAGTAAAGGAGACCCCAATAAGAGTCGAGGAGCTGCAGGAGAGTGCACAGCCTCGGCAGGGGCTGGGTATGGAGTTAGTACCTGATCTCTACAAAGAATTCATCTCTGAATTGAATTGAATTCAATTTGAATTCAATTGAATTTATTGTCACGTGTACCGAGGCACAGTGAAAATCTCCGTCTTGTGAGCAATACAGGCAGGTCACAGAGTTAAGGAGCATAGATAGTAAATAATAGGTAAACAGCAGCAAAAACAAAAACACAGGTATAGGTGAATGCTCAGAGTTTGTGAGTCCATTCAGTATTCTAACAACAGAAGGATAGAAACTGTTATGAAACCGGCTGGTGCGTGTGTCCAGGTTTCTGTACCTTCTCCCCGATGGTAGAGGTTGTAGAAAAACATTGCCAGGGTGGGATGGATCTTTGAGAATGCTGGCGGCCTTTCCTTGACAGTGGGCCTGGGAGATGGATTCTATAGATGGGAGGTTGGCCTTTGTGATTGTCTGGGCCAAGTTCACCGCTCTCTGTAACCGTCTCTGATCTTGAATGGTACAGTTGCCATACCAGGTAGTGATACATCCAGACAGAATGCCCTCGATGGGGCACCTATAAACGTTGGCAAGGGTATTCACCGTCACTCCAAATTTCCTCAGCTGCCTGAGGAAGAAGAGACATTGTTGGGCCATTGTAACCAGTGCGTCCACATGAAGAGTCCAAGAAAGCTTGTTGTGGATGACCACTCCCAGGAGATGGACACTCTCCACTCGTCCCACCTCTGTGCTGTTAGTGTGTAGGGGGCATGAGTAACCTCCTGCCATAAGTCAATAATGATTTCTTTGGTTTTGCCAGCCTTGAGAGCTAGGTTGTTCTCACTGCACCATTTTTCCAGGTCTTCCACCTCCCGTCTGTAGTCTGTTTCTTCGCCATCTGAGATTGGACCGACTATGGTGGTGTCGTCAATGAACTTGCAAATGGCATTAGTCTGGTATTTGGTGACGCAGAATACTCTGTGGGTGAAGTTTATTCAGAAAGAACAGGGGGAGAAGGACAAGAAGTTATCATTTTGAGAGATACAGGATCTAACCAGTCGCTGATAGTAAGGGATGAGCGACTTTGCACTGTTTCTGATCTGTTACCCGAGAGTGTGGCAATTTGTGGGACAGATGGACAGAAATTTAGCATTCCCCTATGTAAGATCAGGTTGGAGTGCCAACTCAATACTGGGGAAGTTACAGTGGGAATGATTGACAGAATGTCAGTTCCAGGAATTCAGTTTGTTCTTGGGAATGATTTGGCAGGATCCAAGGTGGGAGTGACACCCCTTTGTTGTGGAGAAGCCCAAGGAAGACCAAGAAACTGAGGACTGAAAACAGAAATATCCTGATATTTTCCCAGACTGTGTGGTAATTAGATCCCACTATCATAAGTCACAACACAAAGCAACAAGTAAAGAGAAAGATGAAGGAGTTGAGGTGCAGTTAGTAAATCCCTGTTGGCGTAATGGTACAGGAAAAACCTGAACAGGCAGAGGGTCAAACAGAAGTTTTTAGTCCTGAAAGGCTAAGGGACTTACAACAGCAAGACAAGACGATAAAGGATATATATATATATATGGATGCGTACTCTGAAAAGGAGGCAGAAATTATTCTGAAGGATTATTATCTGAAAGATAGAAGACGGAAGTGGAGACCACGCAGGTTAATGAAGAGGAGAAATGGGCTGGAGTGCACCAGATTGTGTTGCCGGTAACATACAGACAGGAAGTGTTACGTGAAGCACATGAACTACCTGTAGGAGGTCACCTCGGGGTACGAAAGACCCAGGCTAAGGTACCAAAACATTTTTATTGGCCTGGAATGCACAAGGATGTGGTTAGCTTTTGTCGTAGGGTGTCATACATGCCAAATGGTGGGTAAGCCACAGGCGGTAATAAAGCCAGCCTCTTTGTTGCCGATTCCCGCATTTGAAGAACCTTTCACGCGGGGTTATAACTGATTGTGTAGGTCCCCTCCCGAGAACTAAAACTGGGAACCCGTACTTGTTAACCAGAATGGATGTGTCTACCAGATTTCCGGAGGCAATTCCATTCTGGAGTATTGAGGCAAAAAGGGTAGTCGAGGAGTTAGTAGCTTTCTTCACACGGTGTGGGCTACCCAGAGAGATCCAGTCAGACCCAGGGTCATATTTTACAGCGAGGCTGTTTCAGGAGGTTGTGGATAGCTTAGGTATACAGCACTTTAAATGCAGTGCGTAGCATCCGGAATCCCCGGGAGCTTTAGAAAGGTGATATCAGACCATGAAGACCGTGTTGAGAGCATACTGTCAGGATTACTCGAATGGTTGGGATAAAGGTATCCCATTCATATTGTTTGCCATTAGAGATTCCCTAAATGAATCTATTCAGGTCACCCCCTGTGAGTTAATATTCAGGCATGAAATTAAATTAATTAAAGAAAAATTGGCAGGACCAAAGTCAGAGATCTCACACTTAGATTATGGAGGTAAGGGAGAGATTAAATCGAGTTGGTGAATTAGCTAAATAGCACCTAAAGCGAGCACAGTGTAGAATGAAGCAGGTGGCTGATAAAAGCTCTGAGACTCGGACGTTTTCCCAAGGGGATGACGTGTTAGTATTGTTACCAGTGATAGGGGATCCCTGCAAAGCCAGGTTTAGTGGTCCCTATCAAATTGAGAAAAAGTTGAGTCAGGTGAACTATTTAGTAAAGATGCCAGATGGAAGAAAAGGGAATTGGGTACGTCATGTAAACATGTTGAAACTATATGACAATAGACAGAAAGAACTGGAGAAACAGGTGTAAGTTACTGGCCCACAGAGTGAGGAATCAAATTCAGGTGATGGGGATTTTGATGTGCCTTAAAATAGATTAAAAATGAAGAAGTCCTTGAGGAGTGGGATAGGTTAGTATGCTATCTGCCTCAGGAGCTTAGAACGCAGTTGAAAGATTTGTTACTGCAGTACAAGGACATCTGTAAGAATCAGATGGGGAGGACTAATGCTACTGTACATGAAGTAGACATAGGGAATACTGCTCCGATAAAACAACACCACTATTGGCTTAATCCTTTCAAAGCCGGACAGGTCCAGATCGAGATGGAGGCCATGCTCGACGAGGACACATCGAACCAAGCCAGAGTGAGTGGAATTCGCCAATCGTCTTAGTTCCCAAACCGGACGGGACTCAATGGTTCTGCATGGATTATCGGAAGGTCAATGCTGTTACAAATTTGGACTCCAATCCAATTCCTAGATTGGAGGATTGTATCAAGAGAGTCGGACAAGCCAGTTACATCACCAAGTTGGACTTACTGCGTGGTTACTGACAGGTACCTTTATCAGCATCGGCGTTTGTAACCCCAGATGGGCTATCAGTTTAAAGGGATGACCTTTGGAATGAAGAATATGCCCGCCACATTCCAAAGACTCATGAACAGAGTTAACAAACTGTGCAGTCTATTTGGACGATGTAGTGATCTTTAGTAAGTCCTGGAAAGATCACATGGTACAGTTCACAGAACTCTTTGAACAACTACGAAATGCAAAACTGGTGATAAACTTAAATAAAACCGATTTCACCAAAGCAGAGGTGACGTTCCTGGGACATAACACTGTCATGGAAGGTTGACCCCACGGAACGCGAAGATGAAGGCCGTCGAGGAATTTCCACGACCCACCTCGAAGAAAGAGGTGCTTCGATTCTGAGGACTCAGTGGATTCTATCGGAAGTTTGTTACAAACCCCAGCAGTGTAGTGGCCCTGGTAACTGATTTACTGAAGAAGAACAAAGTTTCCCTTGGACAGAACCACGCCAGGAGACATTCAACCATTTGAAAGTAACATTAACCACCAAACCAGCTTTAACTCCGCCAAAACCTTTTAAAGTCGCCACGGATGCTCGTGACATTGGAGTTGGAGCTATACATCTGCAGGAAGATGAGGATGGGATTGAACTGCCAGTTGGTTACTTTTTGAAGAAGATCAACATTCACCAAAGGAAATACTCCACAATCGAAAAGGAACGATTGCGTTTGGTACTGGCCTGACAACATTTAAATGTGTATGTCACAAACAATGTGTCGGAAACGATTGTGTACACTGACCACAATCCACTTACATTCTTAGACTGCTTTAAAGACAAGAATATGAGACTATTTCATTGGAGTCTTATGGTACAGACTCTTAAAAATCATACAAGATGCAGGTCACAAGAATGTAATCGCAGATGCGTTATCTCAGATTTAACTGATAGAGTTTAAATGAGATTTGTCTATATTTAATGTTCAAGTTATATGGAGAAGAGGTTGAGGTGAATTTATATTAAAGTTATCTGTATGTTAGGGTAATGTATTTAGAAAGTAGGGAAGAAATGAGCCATCTTTTCATTATGGTTCATTTTTGCTTAAGCGGGGGAACGTGTTATGAAGATCTGGGTATACTTTAAGAGAAGTTAAAGCAGCAGAACTACTGGACACAGCACCGAGTGTTCTCTAATGAGGCAGCAATGTAACACTTGCTCAAACAACTTGATTAGCTCGTTGTCTGGAGACAAAAACAAATTCGAATCCAGCCAATCAGTTTAAATTATGCCCCGAAAAATATCAAACTCCAATTCAGTTTTAATTGAGCATATTGACAATCTTAAAAGCCAATGATGCAATCCGATGCTTTGGGGGAGAAGACGGGGGGAAATTGAACGGTTGAGAGGAGAACTTCCAAACACAGCAGATAAGCAGGCTGCCTGAAAAATAACTTTCTTAAAAAGTTACCTTTTCGATCACTAACCTGTTATGCAGAAATTCCTAAGAAGAAAAAAAGACACAGGAAGATCCAAATAGAAGAACCGAAAGCTGCCTGGTTTTGAGATAAGAAGGTGTTGCTTTGTAAATCTTAATTGGGAGTTTTATTGGACTAGTATTATAGAAGGGAAGGCAACAGATAGGTTAGAGAAAGGAATTGTAAATAGTTGTTAGTTAAGTATTCTCTGTTATACTTTAAGAAATAAAGTTGTTCATTGTTACTTTAAATAGTTCTTGGCCACTCGAAGTTTTACAGATTTCTGCATGGGATAAATCTTTTCTGCGTTGCTGGTTTTAAATTAAGCAGAAGGGTTTACCCCATGTCATAACAGGCCACCTCTAGGGCAGCCCATCCTGATTACCTCTTCTTGGTACAACAGTGCTGAGAACGGCCTACCCTCCTCCGGCATTCGGGACAGCTTACCCACCTTCAGATTCACAGGATGGCCTACCCACCCTCCAGCACTCCACGCGACCAGCATCGGGACAGCTTGCCCACCTTCAGGTACACAGGACGGCCTACCCACCCTTCGGCTCTCAGGGTGACAGCTTTCAGGACAACCTATGAGCCTCTCAGCTCATAGAGAGGCCTGCCAGACCCAGGGACACACAAGACAGTGCAGGTGATAACCACAACAAGTAACATGACAGAGTCAATTACCAACAAACAGAGTCCCTTCTGGTACAGCGTTCATTACCATAAACAGTTCTCTTCAAAATGTAGAGTCCATTCCCAGGAACAGAGTCCACTCCAGTGTACAAAGTGCATTGTCAGAAATAGAGTCAACTCCAAACTGCAGAGTCCATTGCTAAAAAAAACAGAGTCCACAACTGACAGCAGGGTCCACACCTGAAGGCAGCAAATGCACACCCCACAGCACACCCACAGGTGTTCAGTCTCCACTGAGTCCCGCCCATCCATAGAGAACCAGGCCCACTCTCAGGAACACAGTACATTGTGAAGGTGCGGTTCACTCCCAGGGGTTTGGTCCATTCCCGAACTCCAGGACACAGTGAGTGCTCACCTACCAGTGCACACACAGATGTTCAGTCCTTACAGAGGCCTAATCCACCCACAAAGGGCCCGGCCTACCCACAGGAACAGCTCACCTGGAAAGATTTATTTTTTCAAAGGGGCTCAGTCCAAATACCAAAAAAGTGAAAACACATTCAAAAAGCAAAGAAAACCAGGGTGCAAGGGCTAAACCCTGCCACAAAATCAGCATAGCCCCTTTCTCAAAGTGGAAGAGTAACACACAGGCTGTAACCAGCCAGAGAAACAGCAACCCCCTAATGAGAACTGAGTCACACCTGAAACACATTGACTGTGTAGATCAGGCAGTTTAGAAATCAGACCTCAGTAAAAATAAAAGGAATACTGGTTAACGAAACTGGCTTTGTAAACCCAGAGTTTAGGAATCAGATTCTCCCCCAAAGCAACAGCAGCAGGAACACACTGACTGTGGCCCAGCCAGCACAGAGTCCATCTCCTCAACTCAGGAGATTGTATATCACCTGTTTATCTCCTGTTTCTGTTTTTTGCAATCTCAATATTTATTTTCCACAATAAAAAACAGGAGACAGGGAAAAAAATTGCCATTTGTGTGGTCAACCTTTGCTCAAATCCATACTTCCATGACTCTGTACGAAAAAGTAATCGGGGAAGATAGTTGGACGCCAGCGGAGAATTCCTTTATAGGCCCAGCTTAGTTCTTCTCCAGTGTCTCCTTTTGGAGTTGTACCTGATCTTGTTGCCAGTTTTCATGCGGATCCACTGTGGAATTGGTCGGTTTTGCTTCATCTTCTTGGCAAGGACGCGCTTAATCCTGAGCGTTTTATGGGACGGCATGTCGGACACCTTTCAGCAGCTCCAATGGCCCCCCAGAAAAGCTATCACCTGTTTCTATCTGTCAGCCAGGGCTCCCTGATTGGCCCCAGGTTAACAGCCCCAGTCAGGGATCTCACAGCCAATGAGATCCACCTGGCCAGCCTTGTTCCAATCAGGACAGACTCGCTGCAGGCTTTCTCTCTGTACCTTAGTCTCTCAGTTGAGTGCTGAGCAGTTGATCACTCTACCTTCGTTGCTGACGTTGGTCACTCTGAAGTTGATTTGCATGCAGTTAAACCCTCTCAAATTGATCTGTAACACACTTGATTTCGGTTGATCACTATCTGGTGGATCAGTTCCAGGAGCCTTCTAATGGCACAGTCCCTGCCTGTGGAGCGAGAGGGCCAGGATCACATCCTACCTACTGCAGAGGTGTGTAATAGTATCTCTGAACCAGTTAGTGTGTAAGATAGGTAAATCAAAACTTTTTAAAAATTTAGATCAGTCCCAGGGTCACCTGTTGCACAGTGGTAGTGTCCTTACCTCTGAGCTATGAGACCAGGGTATATGTCCTCCCTTTCCAGAGGTTTGTGGTAATGTTTCTGAACAGGTTGATTCAGAAAACATAGATCAATCCCAGAGCAAGTCCCCTTTGGTTACTGTTCAACTGCTCACTTTCGAACAGACCTATCGATGACAGTCTTCAGTGAGCACTCAGCTATTGCTGACTGTAAAATACAGGAGATGACCTTGTCATAAATGATCACCTTTGTCTACTCACCCCCTTCCTGTTGCAGACATCGCAATCCTTTTGTTGATACCATGTGGTTGCTAAGGTGTTAACTCTGGAACATCAGTGAACTACCTGAAAAGCAGAGATGGGGAGGATATACACGGCAGCCCGAGGAAGCAAACCATATCCACGGGCCCTACTCCACCTCCCCCCTCCCCAACTCCCCCCCCCGGCCCACCACTGTGACATGGGAACAAGGAGAGATGCTGATTCATCCCTTTCTGCTTTTAGACACTCACCTCATGACAAATATAATCTACTTGTGATGTGAATACTATGAATGTCTCTTTATCAGTCTCTTGAATATAATTACAGGGGAGATTTTGAGCGACATGCGATTTTTACAGGTTACCCCTACTGACTGAATACTGTACGGTACTGTTTTAAAGACTTGGCAGGGGGCACAAGATGTGTTGCCTTTTGTGGGTGCATTGTGTGGAACTGAAGAACCTGCAGGATAACAGAGTCACCTCTTTGCCAGACCACTCCAGCAGATGGAGATGCAAAACGTTGGCCCACCTCCCCTTGTAGCCTCCACAGTTATTGAATGTCCACTTGATTGATTGATTTAG
Organism: Hemiscyllium ocellatum; assembly: GCF_020745735.1. NCBI lineage: Eukaryota > Metazoa > Chordata > Chondrichthyes > Orectolobiformes > Hemiscylliidae > Hemiscyllium > Hemiscyllium ocellatum. The sequence continues at coordinate 4,337,200 of NC_083416.1, forward strand.
CATTGTCACATGTACCAGGATACAGTGAAAAGTGTTGTTTTGTGTCCTCTATAGGCAGATCATACCGTACCGAGTGCATCAGGGCAGCAGAACAGAGTGCAGAGTACAGTGTTAGAGCCGTACAGAGAGAGATCAGAATTAACGTTTGAGAGGTCTGTTCAAAAATCTGATAACAGCAGGAGGAAGCTGTTCGTGAATCTACTGGTAGGTGTATTCAAACTTTTATATCTTGTGCCTGATGGGAGAGGTTAGAAGAGATTATAACCGGGGTGGGAGGGGTCTTTGCTGATGTTGGCTGCTTTCCCGAGGCAGTGGGAAGTGTAGATGGAGTCAGTGGATGGAAGGTTGGGTTTGTGTGAAGGACTGAGCTGTGTTCACCACTCTCTGTAGTTTCTTACAGTCCTGGGCAGAACAGTTACTGTACCAAGCTGTGATACACCCAGATAGAATGCTTCCTATGGTACACCTGTAACATTGGTAAGTGTCTTTCTGGACATGCTGAGTTTCCTTAACCTCCTGAGGAAGAAGAGACATTGTTGTGTTTTCTTGACTGTTGCATCAACGTGGGTGGACCACTTTGTTGGTGATCATCACTCCCAGGGACCTGGAGAAAGTGAGGACTGCAAATGTCAGAGAGTCAGAGTTACAAAGTGTGTTGCTGGAAAAGCGCAGCAGGTCAGGCAGCATCCGAGGAGCAGGAGAATCGACGTTTCTGGCATAAGCCCTTCTTCAGGAATGAAGAGGGTGTGCCAAGCGGGCTGAGATAAAAGGTAGGGAGGAGGGACTTGGGGGAGGGGCGTTGGGAATGCGATAGGTGGAAGGAGGTCAAGGTGAGGGTGATAGGCCGGAGTGGGGGTGGGGACGGAGAGGTCGGGAGGAAGATTGCAGGTCAAGAAGGCGGTGCTGAGTCAATAGACAATAGACAATAGGTGCAGGAGTAGGCCATTCTGCCCTTCGAGCCTGCACCACTATTCAACATGATCATGGCTGATCATCTTTAATCAGTATCCTGTTCCTGCCTTATCTCCATAACCCTTGATTCCACTATCCTTGAGAGCTCTATCCAACTCTTTCTTAAATGAATCCAGAGACTGGGCCTCCACTGCCCTCTGGGGCAGAGCATTCCACACAGCCACCACTCTCTGGGTGAAGAAGTTTCTCCTCATCTCTGTCCTAAATGGTCTACCCCGTATTTTTAAGCTGTGTCCTCTGGTTCAGCACTCACCCAACAGCGGAAACATGTTTCCTGCCTCCAGAGTGTCCAATCCTTTAATAATCTTATACGTCGCAATCAGATCCCCTCTCAGTCTTCTAAACTCAAGGATATGCAAGCCCAGTCGCTCCAGTCTTTCAGTGTAAGGTAATCCTGCCATTCCAAGAATTGACCTCGTGAACCTACGCTGCACTCCCTCAATAGCCAGAATGTCTTTCCTCAAATTTGGAGACCAGAGCTGCTCACAGTACTCCAGGTGTGGTCTCACCAGGGCCCTGTACAGTTTCAGAAGAACCTCTTTGCTTCTATACTCAATCCCTCTTGTTATGAAGGCCAGCATGCTATTAGCCTTCTTCACTACCTGCTGTACCTGCATGCTTACCTTCATTGACTGGTGTACAAGAACACCCAGATCTCTCTGTACTGCCCCTTTACCTCAATTGATTCCATTTAGGTAGTAATCTGCCTTCCTGTTCTTGCCACCAAAGTGGATAACCATACATTTATCCACATTAAACTGCATCTGCCATGCATCTGCCCACTCACCTAACTTGTCCAGGTCACCCTGTAATCTCCTAACAACCTCATCACATTTCACCCTGCCACCCAGCTTAGTATCATCAGCAAATTTGCTAATGTTATTGCTGATACCGTCTTCTATATCATTAACATATATTGTAAAAAGCTGCGGTCCCAGTACTGATCCCTGCAGTACCCCACTGGTCACTGCCTGCCATTCCGAAATGGAGCCGTTTATCACTACTCTTTGTTTCCTATCAGCCAACCAACTTTCAATCCAATCTACTACTTTGCCCCCAATACCATGCGCCCTAATTTTGCTCACTAACCTCCTATGTGGGACTTTATCAAAAGCTTTCTGAAAGTCCAGGTATGCTACATCTACTGGATCTCCCTCGCCCATCTTCAGAGTTACATCCTCAAAAAATTCCAGAAGATTAGTCAAGCATGATTTCCCCTTCATAAATCCATGCTGACTCTGTCCTATCCTGTTACTACTATCCAGATGTGTCATAATTTCATCCTTTATAACAGACTCCAGCATCTTTCCCACCACTGAGGTCAGACTAACTGGTCTATAATTTCCTGTTTTCTCTCTCCCACCTTTCTTAAAAAGTGGTACAACATTAGCCGAGTCTGAAGGTTGGGACTGAGAAAAGGTGGGGGGAGGGGAAATGAGGAAGCTGGAGAAATCTGCATTCATCCCTTGTGGTTGGAGGGTTCCTAGGCGGAAGATGAGGCGCTCTTCCTCCAGTCGTTGTGTTGCCAAGGTCGGGCGATGGAGGAGGCCAAGGACCTGCATTTCCTCGGTGGAGTGGGAGGGGGAGTTAAAGTGTTCAGCCACGGGGCGGTTGGGTTGGTTGGTGCGGGTGTCCCAGAGGTGTTCTCTGAAACGTTCAGCAAGTAGGTGGCCAGTCTCCCCAATATAGAGGAGGCCACATTGGGTGCAGCGGATGCAGTAAATGATGTGTGTGGAGGTACAGGTGAATTTGTCCCATCACCCTCAGGCAGCACATTCCAAACCCCAACCATTCACCGTGAAACAAAAATATCATCTCTCCACATCACCTTTAGATTGGGCGTGTAACTCACTCCATGAGGTCTTTTTTAATCAACCTGTTCGGGGTATTATTGTTGCACATCACTGGAGCAGATAGGGCTTGAACACAGACCTCCTGGCTCAGTGGTAGGGACACTACCACCACACCGCAAAGGCCCATAACTCATCCCTGGAGAGCTTTTCTGATGAATCTGGTCTGAGATGTGTTGATATGCCCCTGAGACTTGAACCTGGCTCAGAGAGACAGATGCTACCACTGAACCACAATGGCCCACATCTCATTCCCAGAAATATTTTCTGATGAACCTGTTCAGCGATGTTGTTGCACACCTCTGGAGCAGGATGGGTCTTGAACTCAGGCCTCCTGTCTCAGATATAGAGACATTACCACTGTGCCACAAGGGCCCTATAACTCAGTCCTGGATTGTGATATCCTGTCTGTGAAACATCTGAACTCTCTGGTCAGACTCCCAAATAGATTTGCACTTATCCAGTTCTGGAGAGAACATTGTCCCATGTGCCTTGGTAAATTCTTGCTTGTGATTGATATTAGAAATATGTGATGTCCAACCCCTGACAAGCAACTAACACCACCCTGTATCCCTTTACTAGGAACAGTCAGTTTGATAAGGGAGTGTATTACTGACACGAGGTGACACCCAATTCAATCAATCCCCAGCCTTCAGAAAAACAAGTAAGTGTTGATAAGAAAAGGAAACTGAACCTTGTCACAAGTTTATGAGGGAACTGTTTCATGTCTCAGTGAATGACTGGGCCCAGTGTCGACTGGTCACTTCTGAACTCAGACTGTGGCTGCGCTGAGCGAAAAACACTGGAATATTCAGAGCATGGATGAAGAGAAAGGATTTTTCCAGAGTGAGTGGTCCTCTTGCCTACTTCGTGACAGACAATCCTGGGACAGTTTTCACCTCAGGTTGACTCCAGTGTAAAGATATCTCAGTACAATCGTGGGCCTCGTTTCAGTCTTTCATATCTGGATATCAATTGCACCAAGAAATCTCTTGTTCGCTGCTTTGACCTCAGCATGACCCATGCACATACTATCTGTATGACAGCGGATAGGCTCCATGCACCACTGTACTACACACACACACACACACACACACACACACACACACACACACACACACACACACACACACACACACACACACACACACAAAGGAGGAAAACAACCTTTCCTTTTTTAAATCTGGGGGCCCACAGCAGTATGAATCCAGCCCCTATTCAGAGTCGCTTCTGTGGCGTGTTTAATAAGTAGCATGACACAATAGTTCAGGAAACTAGATTTTCAGTCAATTCAGGGCTGCAGAAGAAAGGGTTGTTCAGAGGATAATGCTGCCTTCTGATCTAAGCGCACCGTGGGTGGAGAGAAATGCTGGCAAGAAACTGCACGCTAATCGCTGCCGCCTCGTTTAACTCTTACGACCTGACCTCCTAGGGGTTGAGCCATCACATGTAAAGGTGAAAGATGGCTGCCTATTACCTTCTCATCAGGCTGGTTCTCATCTTCGTCAGGACAATCTTAAATGGTTTGTTGCGCTCTGTGAATCTCTCCTGTCTTCTCACAAAATGGCGACACCTTGCTGCTGGATTGCTCTGTGTTCTGTCCTTCGTGTGTGTGGGTCAGGTGAGGAGGGTCAGCAGACTCTTTAATCAGAGGCCCTGGATCTAAGCTTGCTTCTACCTGCACACTAAACCTCTATAGGGTCACCCCTCAGCCTCCGACGCTCCAGGGAAAACAGCCCCAGCCTGTTCAAGACAAAGCTTTTCACTGTGCCTTGGTACACGTGACAATAAATTCAATTCAGTTCTGCAGTGAGTATCTCACCTCCTGATTCCCCAAAGCCTGTCCACTGTCTGTAAGGTTCACATCAGGAATCTGATGGAATACTCCCCATTTTCCTGGTTAACTTCAGTTCCAAGAACACTCAAGAAGTTCAAGACCTGTTTGATTAGCACTGCATCCACCACCCCCAACATTCACTCCCTCCATTACCAACAAACCAATGAGAGCGGTGTGCACTAACTACAAGACACACTGCAACAAGGCACCTCTCATAGCACACTCCAAACCCCCGACCTTCACCACCTGGAAGGGCAAGAGCAGCAGATGCATGGGAACCACCACAATCAGCAACATCCCCTTGGAGAGTGGCAAGGTGGCTCAGTGATTCGAACTGTTGCCTCGCAGCATCAGGGACCCAGGTTCAATTCCAGTCTCAGGTGACTGTCTGTGTGGAGTTTGCACATTCTCCCCGTGTCTGCGTGGGTTTCCTCCCACAGTCCAAAGATGTGCAGGTCAGGGTGGACTGGCCCGTGCTGAATTGCCCCATAGTGTCCAGGGATGTACAGGCTAGGTCGGTTAGCCATGGGAAATGCTGGGATACAGGAATAGGATAGGGGGTGGGTCTGGATAGGATGCTCTTTGGAGGGTCAGTGTGGACTCATCAGGCCGAATGGCCTGCCTCCATACTGTAGGGGATTCTATGAAGCCACACAGGGTCCTCATTTGGAATGATCCCATTGCTGTTTCTATATTGTCACTGGGTCAGGATGCTTGATGTCCCTAGGTGTCAATCAGTGGGAGTCGCCCCTCACCACCAACCCCGCCCCCCCTCCCCCCGACCCCCACCCCCACCCCAGGCTGCAGTGTTTCAAGGTTGCAACTCAACACCACCTCCTCAAAGGCGTTTAGGAACAGATAATAAATGCTGATCTGGTCACGCGCCTACTTTGGGTGGGAGAGGGGAGGTGTATTTTGGGTCCCCCTCCCTTGATGCTGGGAATAGGAGCACACCAGACACTCCTGGTGCTGCCCGGCACACCGGGTTCCTCAGGTTGTGCCCATCTTTTAGCCGAGACAGCTTTGGAGGTTAGCCATCCTCACAGGGCAATTTGTCAGGGCCTTTGTGACTCCAAATAAAGGAGGACGACCGAAAAATCCCAAACTGGCAACTGTCTGGAATCAGGAAAGGCCGAGAGACCCTCCTGGATTTCCTGGGCTCAGGAGCAGTCACCCTCTCCTCACCTCTCACCTGCTGCCTGTTCACTTGCGATTAATTGTCCAATGGGCCCATTTATCACTCACGTTCAGCTTCACCACACCTTATATAGTCAGTGTGTGTCGTTTTGAGATGTAATGGACCTGTAGGTCTTTTTGTTAAACATAAAACAGCAAATCTTCTTGGATCAGAAACATAATTGAGTTCCAAATAAAAGCCAGATAAAGGCCAGATGCTGAAAGCCTCGGGATAGTTCTGACTGCAGCTCTAGCTCCAGGATGGAGCTTTCATGCTGAGCTTCTTTTTAAAGAGTGTGTTACTGTTACAGCGAAGGACAGTGTGACATTTCTTGTGGCAGGTACACTTCCCCAGCTACAGACAGACAGTTCGGTCACATGTCACCTTTACTACTGGGTATACACACACACACACACACACATTCACACACGCACATTTACACAGACACACATTCACACACACACATTTACACTGACACGTTCACACACACATTCACACATGCACATTTGCACGCACACAGACACACACACACGCATTCACACACAGACACACACATTCACATACACACAGACACACACACACATTCACACATACACACATTCACACACACAGACACACACACACACATTCACACACATTCACACACATTCACACACACACATTCACACACACACATTCACACACACACATTTACACAGACACACATTCACACACACACACATATTCACACACGCACATTTACACACGCACATTTACACACACACACACTCATACACACACACAGACACACACAGACATTCACACACACACAGACACACACACACATTCACACACACTCAGACACACACACACACATTCACACACACTCATTCACACACACACAGACACACACACATTTATACACACAGACACACACAGGCCTTCACACACACACTCATTCACACACACATACACACACACACATTCACACACACAGACATACACACACACAGACATACACACACACATTCACGCACACAGACATACACACATTCACACACACACATTCACACACACAAAGACACACACGTATTCACAAACACATATTTACACACACACATGCATTCACACACACGTTTACAGACACACACATTCACACACACACACACACACACACACACAAACACACACTCACTCACATTCACGCACAGACTCACACACAGACATGTACACACTCATACACATATACACATTCTCGTACACACACTCACTCACACACACACACACACACACAAACACACACACATTCTCTCACACACACACATTCTCTCACACACACATGCATTAACACACTTCCCTGCAGTAAGTCAGAGCATCACAGCTCCATCCTTGGCCTGGTTAAAAAAGCCACAGGGATGTAGGAGGTGACTGAACCTACCCTCGACCCCAAGCAGCTGCTGTACTGTCGTTTATATAGATGGAAGAAAAATAGCTGCTCTCTTGGTAAGCACAATTTGAAAAAAAACAGAATACAGTCCATTTAATATATTTTTCAATTTAAACAGAATCACGGCATCTAGTTGATGTGCAACTAAACATATGAGTTACACAAATAATAAAGTGATTCCTGGGAACTTCAAGGAGGTAAAGAAAGACTGAAATATCCAGCAAGGCTGTTAGTCTTTGTGGAAGAGAATGAATGGGTTAATGTTTCAGATGTAGCCCTTTCAACAGAACTGATAGTGGGAAATCTGAAATGAAAGCAGAAATTGCTGGAGAAACTCAGCAGGTCTGGCAACATCTGTGGGAAGATCACTGGAGTTGAAACGTTAACTTTGTTTTCTTTCCACAGTTGCTGCCAGACCTGCTGGGTTTTTCCAGCAATTTGTGTTTTTGTTTCAGCTTTCCAGCATCCGCAGTTCTTTGTTTCATGAGGGGGAGAGCTGTTTTCCATAACACGGAACACTCCTCAGTCTGTGTTCTGCTCCATTAATGGGGTTTCCCCCTTACTGTCCTCATAAACTCTCCCCAACTCAAACAAATAACCTGTCCGTCAGATCCTGTTGGGCAAGTTGCGTATTTCTAACTATTCCTTTTTGTTAAACTTTTGAAGCAATGAACAACACTGGTTTTACTAAAGAAAACAAATCAGTTACACAGCAACAACGTTTCACTGAGAGTGTACGGTATGGTTTTCTGCAGGGTTATCGTTATGCTAAAGAGGCTCTCAACATTTGAAAACATGATATTTGGCAAAATAATCCTCAGGCAGAAGGCAGCAATGCTTGAGGCATGGACAACAATACAGCCCAATGTCATTGCAAGCTTTCACATTGTTTTGAAGTGGATTTGGCTTCTCATTGATGTATAACGTGCGATGTGCGTGTGAAGTTATCAAACTGACAATCTGTCACTGAGACAAACAGCAGCCTTCACCTGGCACAATGCTGTTCCTCAGCGCTGGCTTCACACTGCGTGCAGTACTCAATCACATTTATAAAGATTCCAAACACTCCTTTCAGATGTTAATGTGCTGGCAGCCCCCTCATCAAGAAATCTGTTTGAGTCAAGCTGAAGGATGTTGACACAAGATCACAGAATGTCTACAGTGCAGAAAGAAGCCACTTGGATCATTAAGTCTGCACTGACCCTCTGAAGGGCATCTCACCCACACATTTCCCAAGGTTAATCCACCCATCTTGCACAACCCGAGACACACTATGGCACAATTTCTCATGGCCAATCCACCCTAACCTGCACATCTATGGACTGTGGGAGGAGACCCACACAGAGACGGGGAGAATGTGCAAACTCCAGTCACCTGAGGCTGGAATCGAACCTGGGTCCCTGAAGCTGTGTGGCAATTGTGCTAACCACTGGGCCACAGTGCCAGTGATCTTCCCAATCAGTTAAAGCTAGGTGTTAAGGAACTCTCCCATGTTGTCCTAGCAACGTGTCTCAACCTGTAAGCCCACATTGTCCCCTTTCCCACTCCAACTAGTTTTTGTGATGATGCTAAAGGTCCACATGTGTTTTGGAATTGAGTTGAGAAATTCACTTCACATTTGGTCGCTACAGCCTCTCCCTTTGAGTTGGGTTTAAGCTCAGAGGTAAGATTCCAGACGAGCATTTCTAGATTACTGGACTATGATTGCTGAGTGCGGAATGATGGCTAATGCAGTAAGACACTTCCCCCCCCCCCCCCAATACATTCTGTTTCCTGTGGTTTGGAATCTTTCATCAGAATTCCATTCATAGCCGGGTTGGTAGGATTTTACTCAATGTGGCTTTAACTACATACTCTCAGTGGTCTTACTCACTGTAGAACTGGCAAGAGACCTGTGTTCTCTCTCCTCATGAAAACCCACCAAACCACATGCCAATCAGTCCCCTGGTGAGCCCACACAAGGGCTCCAAGGGGGCACTGCCCCTGCCTGATATCCAGGCTCCCAATCCAACCATGATTGCCTTCTGGTCTAAGGAGCAAAGAACAAAGAAAAATACAGCACAGGAACAGGCCCTTCAGCCCTCCAAGTCTGCCCTGATCCAGATCCTCGATCTAAACCTGTCACCTATTTTCTAAGGATCTGTATCCCTCTGCTCCCTGCAAGAAGAGACCTTGGAGTGCAGGTTCATAGCTTCTTGAAAGGAGAGTCTCAGGTAGATAGGATAGTGAAGAAGGCATTTGGTATGCTTTCCTTTATTGGACAGAGTATTGAATATAGGAGTTGGGAGGTCATGTTGTGGCTGTACAGGACATTGGTTAGGCCACTGTTGGAATATTGTGTGCAATTCTGGTCTCCTTCCTATCAGAAGAATGCTGTGAAACTTGAAAGGGTTCAGAAAAGATTTACAAGGATGTTGCCAGGGTTGGAAGATCTGAGCTACAGGGAGAGGCTAAATAGGCTGGGGCTGTTTTCCCTGGAGCGTCAGAGGCTGAGGGGTGACCGTATAGTGGTTTACAAAATTATGAGGGGCATGGATAGGATAAATAGGCAAGGTCTTTTCCCTGAGCCGGAGGAGTCCAGAACTAGTGGAAATAAGTTTAGGGTGAGAAGTGAAAAGTATAAAAGAGACCTAAGAGGCAACTTTTTCACACAGAGGGTGGTACGTGTGTGGAATGAGCTGCCAGAGGAAGTGGTGGAGACTGGTACAATGACAACATTTAAAAGGCATCTGGATGGGTATATGAATAGGAAGGGTTTAGAGGGATATGGGCCAAGTGCTGACAAATGGGACTAGATTATTTTAGGATATCAAGTAGGTATGGATGAGTTGTTCCGAGGGGCCTGTTTCTGTGCTGTACATCTCTATGCCCAGGTGCCTGCACAGTTTGATCAGCTGCGTGTATCGTTTGGTGACAGACACAGTAACAGCTGGGAACATCCCAGTGATGGGGGAGGGGCGCAGGGGGCAGTGGTGGGGGGGGTGGGCGGTTTGCAACACTGACGCCCTTAAGAGGTCTGTAAGCTGACCCTTTGAGGACCTCAACTGACATCGCCATTCCCATTTCCAAGCTCGTGACTTATGGGAGCGGAAGGTTCTCCCATTTCGGAGAGTTCCCGTCTCAGTGTTTCAAATGCATTTCACTGATAACAGTCCCGTGAAGCAGGAGAATCGACATTTCAGGCATGAGCCTTTCTTCAGGAACTGCCACACAAGGCACAGTTCTGACTCCAAATGTTGCACAAGGGGTTTGAAAGGATAAATACTGAGGAGTGCATTAAGCACAACACACAGCGGTGACATCTGACAGAGTTACAGGGAAACAGCAATAATCTTATTTAAGACAAGAACCTATTCTCACTAGGCTACCTTGTGGGTATCCTCAGGTCCACCAGATGGAGTAGGCCTCTGGATCTCTACCCTAAATAGAATGCTGCTGCCTCACAGTGCCAGTGACCTGGGTTCACTTCCACCCTCAGGTGACTGTCTATATGGAGTTTGCATGGTGTCTATGAGGGTTTCCTCCTACAGTCCAAAGATGCGCAGGTTAGGGTGGATTGGCCATGGTAAATTGTCCTGTTGTGTGTGGGTTAGGGTGGATTGGCCATGGTAAATTGTCTTGCAGTGTTCAGACCAGGTGGGTTAGCTATGGGAAGTTCAGGGATTGCATGGGATGCTCTTTGGAGGCCCAGTGTGGGCTGAATGGCCTACTTCCACACTGTAAGGATTCCATAATGACAGATTGGAATCCCAAAGTATTGTGAACTTTTTTAACTTTGAATTTCAAAACATTTTTAAAAGAGGATGGTTTCAGACAAAAATAGACTGCAGAATGTAAATTCACAGCTGACTGACAAAATCAGGTCTGGGACCCTGGAATTTAGAGGGTTGGGAGAACCACAAACAGGGACATAACAGGAAGAGATAACAAAGCAGCAGATTATCTTCCCCCTCTCAGCAGAGGGCCACGTCTTCAGACATGTTTTATGTTTCGCCATCCAGGATATGTGTGTGTGTGTGTGTGTGTGTGTGTTTTCCAGTGAAAGGTGGGTGTGCAAATGAACTGAGGCACGCATGTATGTGCCAGGCTGGGTTTGAGTGTCAGTGTGCTGTGAAAATTCATGAACCACCTGATACCTAACCCTGCACTGCAGATGAACAGACTCTCTCTCTCACTCTGAGTGCGAGAAGCCAGTTAGCTAACAAGACAGTTCAAAGGAAACGTGATAAAGAAGGACTTTCTTGCCCCATATATGGCCAGGCAACCATCATCCAAGGCATTTCAACCATTTAAGCCAAAGAATTTCACAAGATTGTTCAACTATTGATATTCCACAATCTATTCTTCATGAAGCATCAATCTTACCTTAAACCTGTGCGAATGGCTGTTGCATTATCATTTCTGTTCACGGTTCTGTTAACCCAACAAAGCCTGGTTGAATTGGCTCCTTTTGTAACATATTCACTTGGTCCCAGAGAAAGGCATCCGAAAGGGAGGAACCCTTCTCCAAATTAACCGCACGATGACCAATCAAAAGGATGATGAATTAAATCACCTCTTCACCTCGAAGCTTAATGACTAGGATTATCTGTTTGGAGCAATGATAACCCAGGGTCCCCAGCCCGGTCTCTGAGTTGTGACATTGCAAGCGCGTTGCACAGAGAGCAATGGTAATAAGGGTCAGTGATGGGGATTGCTCACACCAGCTGCTGTCACACAGTCAGGACATCAGCTCATAGAGTTTTACAGAATAGGAAAAGGCTCTGCAGCTGGTTATGTCTGGGCCTCGCATCAAACATCCAATAATCCTACCTTCCAGCACTTGGGCGTAGCCTTGTGTGCCATTGACATTTTAAAGTTCTCATCCAAACACTTCTTAAATGTCTCGACCACATGTTAGTTTTCCTCAAATCCCTCCTGCTTCCTAAAAGCCTGTGATACCTGGTTACTGATTCCTTGACTAAGTTTCTCACCCTGATCATCCCCCTCAGAACCTTGTACACCTCGGTCAGATCCTACCCTCAGCCTTCTCTGCTCTAGGGAAAGTAACCGCAGCCTATCTCATCTCTCTTCACCGCTACTCCAGCCCAGGCAACATCCTGATGAATCCCCTCTGCACCCCCATCCTTCCTATAGTGTGGGGACCAGAACTGCGCACAGTCCTCCACATGTGGCCTAACGTATACTATTCAATGCTTTGATGAGTAGAGACAAGTAAATAGGGTGGCATGGTGGCCCAGTGGTTAACACCAGGGACCCAGGTTGAATTGTGCACTTGGGCATCCGATGGTGTGGAGATTGCACGTTCTTCTGCATGGTTTTCCTCCCAGTGCTCTGGTCTTGTGCAGGTTACAATGATTGGCCATGCTAAATTGTCCATAGAGTCCAGGCATGTGCAGGTTAGGTGGATTAGCCATGGGAAAGGCAGGGGTACAGGGAGAGGGTAGGGGAGTGGGTCTGGGTGGGATCATCTTGGGAAGTTGGTGTAATTGTTCAAGTTTAGCACAGACTTATTGCAGTGTTTCCATTTGCTGAGCTTGCTGAAGAAAGATGCTCATTGTTAACTGTGAGTGTACCCACCACCCTTCCTCCTGCTCCCCAGATAACCACAAACATGGCATTTACCAATTTCAACATAAGCCTTTGGGAAAACCTGGAGGTGCTCCTCAGCATTCCAAAATGACATCAACGATTCCTACTGACTTACAGGATTCACCAGACATAATCCTGATCTTTGATGGATTAACTTATCGAAAGCAAAGTAAAGAACATTGGCAAGTAATTCAGAAATGAAAGCAGGAAATACCTCCTCACGTGTTGGAGGCCTAACTTATTTATTTTTTAAAAAGCCTTCATCTGCCTCTAATTTAACTGTTGCTATGGTATAATGTTCGGAGCAATCTCCCTTTAAGAGCTCAACATGCAAATGGGCCAAACACCCAGCTGTTAGAACATACCCCCACAGTGGCTCAGTGGTTAGCACTGCTGCCTCATAGCACCAAGGTCCTGGGTTCAATTCTAGCCTCGGGTGACTGTCTGTGTGGAGTTTGCATGTTCTCCCTGTGTCTATGCAGGTTTCTTCCTGCAGTCCAAAGATATGCTGGTTAGAATGGATTGGCCATGCTGAATTGTCCCATAGTGTTTGGGAATGTGCTAGTTAGGTGCATCATTCAGAGGGAATGTAGAGTGATATGGGAGTGGGTTACTCTTTGGAGGGTTGGTGTGGACTTATTGGGCTGCTTGGCCTGTTTCTACACTGAAGGGATTGTTTAAAAAGAGTCACAGCCTCTGCAATGTTGCACTCCAGGCACAGGCAGTGTCTACAGTTTACTCTGCAGTGTTTTTTTAGTTCAGCTATACGTAAACCCATTAGACATCTTCAAATAAATCAAATTGTGCACATCTCATTTGTTTAACATTTAGATAAAACATGAATATTATTTTATAATATGCAGATTTTTTTTAATAAACTGAACAAAGAGGCAACGGTTTTGTAAGATTGAAGTCCAAAGGGAGCAACAGCAAACAAAAGATAATTGTAATCTGAATTTCCTCTTCTTAAATGTGAAAGCACATTATGAGTTTGGAATCAGGACAGACTTGCTGAGGAGAAAGCAAAACCAAGAACTGTCTTTAGGTTGAGATTTCAAAGTAACATTACTTATTATATGTTAGTAGTAAATGTTACTGGACATGGCAGGCGTCAGGCTCTGACTTACAATTACAACAGGTTGAGACTAATCTATTTTTTTCTTGTGTACACATCAATGAGCTCTCAAACGTTTCTCATTCTAGAGTATTGTAACACCATGTACATTGTGCTATTTATAATCAGTCATGTGCAACTCCAGGATATCATTCCAAGGTTGCTCCATGGTCCTGAAGTTCTTCTACAACAGAATATAGGAAAAGGAAGAAAATAAGATTCCTTTGTAAACAGTGAGTATTTCCAAGTTGACCAGGAGGGTGCAGGCAGACAGCTAATCCAAATCTGTCCTATCTAAAGACTATTTCAAATCTCAATTGCCGTCTGGAGTCAGTCCCAAACTGAACTAACAGAAAACATGTCTCAATTCAGAAAAGGTGGGCTGTCTTCAGAGCTAACAAATCAAGCCCTAAAACAGGTTTCAAGACCCAATAAACAGAAAAGAACACTAAGAATGGTGATGAAAACACAGGAAGAAGGTTGAATGTAAAATGAACAGAATAGCAGAAGGAAGGATACCAAATCCCTCATCACGAACTGGAGAGCCATAGATCTACCCTCCAAGTTCAACCTTTTAAAACAAAGACTGCAACTATTCGTCCAGCATTTTCAGAACTTGTTACACAAGCTCTAGCTCCTGGTATCAGTTGGTAAGTAGGTGGTGCAGAGTCAAGACCTGGGGCTTTTCTAACGAGGATCAGAAAGAACCTGCAAAGATATGGAAAGCTGTATTAGATTAGTTGCATTTAAGAGTAAAAAGTGAGGTCTGCAGATGCTGGAGATCAGAGCTGAAAATGTGTTGCTGGTTAAAGCACAGCAGGTTAGGCAGCATCCAAGGAACAGGAAATTCAACGTTTCGGGCATAAGCCCTTCATCAGGAACGCACTCTCCTCATTCCTGATGAAGGGCTTATGCCCGAAACGTCGAATTTCCTGTTCCTTGGATGCTGCCTAATCTGCTGTGCTTTAACCAGCAACACATTTTCAGCTAGTTGCATTTAAGAGTCAATTTTACAGTTCTTCAGTTAGGGTTGATATCCTATGGGCAGTCGCTACAGGAATCAATAGTTGTAATCAATAATAACTCTAGTCAGCAGATGCCTTGGCAAAGCGATTGTAATGAGGCTGAATAGTTGGAGTAGATAATGGATAATGTGGCAAATATGGACCAAAAACCGAGATTGACTCAGGAGCTAGTACATTTACTGCTTTGGTTTGGGCAAATGATGTTGTTTGGAACTCAGTTGGTACCGTGGACATCTGGGAGAAAGTGAGGACTACAGATGCTGGAGATCAGAGTTGAAAATGTGTTGCTGGAAAAGCGCAGCAGGTCAGGCAGCATCCAAGGAACAGGAGAATCGACGTTTCGGGCATAAGCCCTTCTTCAGGAATGACAGTCCTGAAGAAGGGCTTATGCCCGAAACGTCGATTCTCCTGTTCCTTGGATGCTGCCTGACCTGCTGCGTTTTTCCAGCAACACATTTTCAGCACCATTGACATCTGCTAAATTACAATGGACCACCATTTGCGCACTAACAACGCAATGCCATTTGCCATGAAGGCCAGCAGTATTGTAACAGGTAAACACAATTGGACCAGCAGTCAGTGGGCTACTAGGACATACAGTTCTCAACATGTGACTATCCATGAGCTCACCAAGAGTCCCAGGGGCAGCAGAGCAGACCAAGGACCATCAGGTTGATTCAGCCCAAAATTTATAACAATCGTACCTGGACATGACTAGTGCCAGAGGAAGTTTCAAAGGTGATGCCACATCAGAAGATCAATCCCTCTTCGACAATGTACCGCTCAGATACTGGAAAACATTAACTGTCCATTGGATGACACAGAATGCAATGGCACCATCCTCCGTGTATATCACCATACAGAATTCTGTCGTTCAGTTCTGTGTGTACTGACCAGTGGTGGTACAATCAGCCACATCAACACTTCTCCCTACAGAGATGCCCATACTAGAAGAGTTGAATCTGAAGTTCACAGGAGCTATGTCCTTCTCTGAGCTGGGCATCAGACATGGGTAATGGTCGATACACTTAGCTGGGCAATCTCAGGGAGTCACCACCTCCAGACCACAATTTGGAAGCTATTGCTGTGGAGATTTCCTTTTAGTTTATCTGTCAGTCAAGATCTATTCCAGCTGCTGATGGACAGAATTACAGAAAACATGTCTGGACGTGTAGGTATTGTAGATGGTATTGTAATCATGGGTGAAATCATAAGGATGGATTAGGGGTTAGCACTGCTGCCTCGCAGTGCCAGGGACCCGGGTTTGATTCCACCCTTGGGTGACTGTCTGTGTGGAGTTTGCACATTCTCCTTGTATCTGCATGGTTTTCCAGTTCCTCCCACAGTCCAAAGACGTGCAGGCTAGGTGGATTGGCCGTGCTAAATTATCCCGTGAGGTGGGTTAACCATGGGAAATGCAGGGTTACAGTGATAGGATAGGGAGATGGGTCTGGTTGGGAGGCTCTCCAGAGGGTCTTGGTGGGCTGAGTGGCCTGCTTCCACATTGTAGGAATTCTGTGAAATAGAGCGTGATCACTCTCGTGCATGGTTGGCAGTAGCTTTCAGCGAAGGATTCATTGTGTTTAAGCGAATCAGTTGGATCAATGTTTGTTTTTGGCTTTATGTATTCAGGTTGTTGAATCCATGCTGAGCCAGACAAAAGCAAAGATGTAAGACAAATGCTTACCTCACAAGACAAAGATAACCAAAAGAGATGGCTTGGATTTTTCAACTGCTTGGCACCATGTATTCCAAACTAATCCAACACAGCCTCATCATTGACAGAGCTACGAAAGCCATACCAATCGTACAATGTTACCCAACAGTGATGTTCAGAAGTGGAAACCACGTGCCTCATTTGTATTACACATCGATAGCATCAGAATGTTATTGCTGTTTGGTGCACAGTGTGTGAGTGGGTATGCATGTTCATCTGGCTGTCCATGGATGTGTCTATATCTGGATACAGCCATCCACTATCTATTTGGGTGCTGGTGTGTACAAGTTCTTCATGAAACCCCATGTCCTTTAACTCCCAACACAACAGCTAGTAGCATTGAGGAGTGCCTTCAATAGGTGTATTGGCGATTTATCTAGAATGATTCTCTCTGGACAGATGGAGGCAGAGAGGAGATCTGGTTGATGTTCACAAAGTCCTGAGCGGGCTGGACAGATTGGATGGGGGGAAGCTGTTTTCGCTTGTAAAGGAACCAAGGGTGAGAAATCATAGAGTTACAAATAAAAGGCAAGTGTGATTTAAGAGGAAGCTTTTTCATGGAGTTAGGGTACTGTACAGAACGGGCCAGGAAATGCAGTGGAGGCAGGTTCCACAGAGGCATTCAAAAAGGTCCTAGCTGGATTTTTTTTTGGATAATGATGGTGTGAGGGACAGGGAAAAGACAGCAGCAGGCTGACTCAGTGGTTGGCACTGCTGCCTCACAGCGCCAGGGATTCGGGTTCGATTCCAGCCTCAGATGACTGTCTGTGTGAAGTTTGTACATTCTCCCTGTGTCTGCCTGGCTCCCCTCTGGGGATTTCCTCCCACAGTCCAGAGATGCACAGGTTAGGGTTGATTGGCCATACCGTGGTGTCCAGGGATGTGCAGGATAGGTGGGTTAGCCTTGAGGAAGTGCAGAGGTGCAGGGATTGTGTGTGTCTGGATGGGCTGCCCTTCAGAGGGTCAGTGTGGGCTGAATGGCCTGTGTTCACACCGTAGGGATTCTATGATTTTAAAATCAGTAATAGATAATAGAGCCAGTTGAATAATCAGGCCTGCGTAGGGTCAAATGGCTTCCTTGTGCACTCAAATAATGTTGTTAAATGGTGATAACTCATTGCTGATTTTATAGATAGTGATTCTGAGTTCCACCCAATCTGTTCACTGGAATAGATTGGAGCTCAGAAACAAAGTAATTGCTGGATTTGCCTTTTGAAAGCGTTAATGGGTCACATCTCTTTGGCAAGTGCTTAAACTTCCAGGAGTTTGTTCTCCTGGTGCTAGCACCTCCCTCAGGGGGAGTTTGCCTCAGGAAGAAGCTTCTAATTATTTTGACAAAATTGCTCAGGCTGCCTTCTGTCCAACCACAACACTTAAGCCGCCAAATCTTTATTCGAAAGAGAAATTGCATGTTAATTAGTTGCCCCCAAAATACACAAATATGAAGCTATTACTGTAATGCTATCTGTCTTGACAGAATATTGGGTAACTGTTATAGCTGTCGGGAATACTGTGGTGTAATGCCATAATGAAACGTTGAGGTAATTAAGAGTTACAGCATTGAGATGAGGCTGAGCATGTTACAGACATTGCTCAATGTGATAGTAAGCTGTTCAAAGCAGATGATGTGTGACTGTGTTCAGTTACAATCACAGAATTTGTACATTCCTGAAAGAGGCCATTTGGCCCATCGTATCTGCACCAGCTCTATTGTCCAGTACCAATCTCCTGCCTTTCCTCCATATCCCTGCACACCTTTTCCATCTAAATAATCATTCAATGCTCTCCTGAATTTCCGAGCACTCTCCCCAGTTCCAGTGAAAATAAGCCCAGTGCCTGTCTAGCCTATCCTTAATGTGGAGGTGCCCGTGCCTCATTGGGATGGACAAAGTTAAACATCACACAACACAACAGCAGCACTCTGAAAGTTTGTGATTTCAAATAAACTTGTTGGACTCTACCCTGGTGTCATGTGATGTTTTACTCAATCCTTAAAAGACCACCTACTCACTCAAGCCCTGTTGAGATTTGCAGGTGAACACAACAATTTGAAGAAGTAATTCGGTAATTCTCCCCATGCATGGCCAATGTGAGGAATAAGTTGGGCTTTGTATCTTCTGGCTTCATAATGTATATTAGGGACAGTTTCCATTTGAGATTGCAGCCCAATGACCCTCACTGGGAGATTCACGCACGTGGATATCAGGTCAAGACAAGGAGCAAGGATTTCCATTGTCAGCCATCTGGATGCAATTTGGACTCTAAGTTGTAGCAATTGTAGAAATTATTTTTAATCTGCTCAAGTTTCTACTTAAATTGTTTGCACATCAGCAACATAATGAAGAATTATTGAAAGCTTTGTTGCAGTATGAGTTAACACCTTGAAGTGAGCGCTTTAGATGTCTCCTGGTGCACTATGGACCTCTCCTTTGTTATGCCAAAGTCATGAGGTTCCCAACTCATTGTAATTCCAGACCGGACATCCCCAAATGGTTATGCTTCTGGGGTTTTTAAAAAAAATTCATTGATTCATTTGATGAGGGCATTACCAGCCAGGTCAACGCCTATTAATGATGAGCGGTTAAGGGTCAACGCTTATTACCGGTGAACGGTTAAGGGTCAACGCCTATTACCGGTGAACGGTTAAAGGGAAACGCTTAATACTGGTGAGCAGTTAATGGTCAATGCCTATTACCAGTGAGCGGTTAAAGGTAAACACTTAATACCGGTGAACGGTTAAGGGTCAACATCTATTACCGGTGAGTGGTTAAGGATCAACGCCTATTACCAGTGAGTGGTTAAGGGTAAACAATTAATACCGGTGAGCGGTTAAGGGTAAATGCTTAATACCAGTCATTAGTTAAGGGTCGACGCTTATTACCAGTGAGCGGTTAAGGATCAATGCTTAATACCGGTGAGCAGTTAAGGGTCAACCACACTGCCGTATTGGACTCACATGTAAGCCAGACCAGGTAAGGATGGTAATTTCCTTCCCCAAAGAACATTAGTGAACCTAAAGGTTTTTTCACAATCACGATTAGACTCTTAATTCCAGATTTGTAACCAATTAAAATTCCACCATCTGCCCTGGTGGGATTTGAACCGATGCTCCTAGAGCCCCTGGATTAACTATCCAGCAATAATGCCACTGTGCTGTCACCTCTCCTGGATGAGGGTGAGCGATGAACACTAATTCCTCTCTCGGTTAGTTCACATCCAGGTGAATTCAGTAATGATCCCTTCCCACATGTTTACGTTTTTCCAATCCAAATGTATTATTTTTTAAAGGAGCTAGGTTAAGCAGGCTTTCCTCAATTAAAGAAAGAGTGAATTTTTCAGCTGTTAAACACAAGGAAACACGGATAAATGTAGCACAGATTAGAAATATGAATTCATTAAAATGTTAACATGTAAACTGATATCAGTCCCTGGGTTTTGGGTAGGGTGGGCTGCTGGAATCTTGCAGCTGTTAAGTTGGATGAGACTGGTAACACTGATGTTGGTGGTGAAGCCGTTGATTTCGAGATTCTTGGCTCCGCAGTTCATTAGCAGGTGTCTGTCTTGTTTCCTTCCTGTGGCCTGAAGCAGGGTGGCACGGTGGTTAGCACTGCTGCTTCACAGCACCAGGTCCTGGGTTTGATTCCAGCCTCAGGTCACTGTCTGTGTAGAGTTTGTACACTCTCCCTGTGTTGTGTGTGGGTATCTCTGGGTGCTCTGGTTTCCTTCCATGATCCAAAGGTGTGCAGGATTGGGCATGGGAAATTGCCCGTAGTGTTCAGGGATGTATAGGTTAGGTACATTAGTCAGGGATAAAAGTAGAGTAATAGGGTAGGAGGATGGCTATGGGTGGGTTACTCTTTGGAGGGTTGCTGTGGACTTGTTAGGCCGAAGGGCCTGTTTCCACACTGTAGGGGGTCAGTGAAGGTGTCCTGCCTGAAATGTTGACTCTCCTGCTCCTTGGATGTTGCCTGACCTGCTGTGCTTTTTCCAGCAACACACTTTTATCAACTCTTCCCTCTTATCAGTGACTACACTGACGGCCCTGGCTCCTAGCTCTCAAAGCATGAGACAGTCTTTCTTTTACCTGCAGCGCAGGGGTGTCTTCATGGTTGTAGTCAAGCTGTTCCCTTTGCAATACACCTATCCACATTCACAGAGCATCCTGCTAACACACACCAATCAGGGGTTGCTGCTGATTATTAACCCCTCTTTGTAAATTCCTGGTAGTGATAAAACACAAAGAGCTTTCCAGTTCAGGTCATATTTCACAAGAGATGGTCTTCTCCTGACAGGACTAATCAGTCCTCAAACAAAACAGCAATTGCTGGATAAACCCAGCCGGTCTGGCAGCATAGAGTCTTAGAGATGTACAGTACGGAAATAGACCCTTTGGTCCAACTCGTCCATGCCAACCAGATTTTGTAAATTAATCTAGTCCCATTTGCCGCCATTTGACCCATATCCCTCCAAACCCTTCCTATTCATATACCCATCCAGATGCCTTTTAAATGCTGTAATTGTACCAGCCTCCACCACTTCCTCTGGCAGCTCATTCCAGACATGCACCACCCTCTGTGTTGCCTGTCAGGTTCCCCTCTCACATTAAACCTATGCCTTCTAGTTCTGGACTCCCCCACCCCAGGGAAAAGACTTTGTCTATTTACCCTATCTATGCCCCTCATGATTTTATAAACCTCTATTAGGTCACCCCTCAGCCTCTGACACTCAGGGGAAAACAGCCCCAGCCTATTCAGCCTCTCCCTATCGCTCAAACCCTCCAACCCCAGCAACATCAGGGGAATACGGTGGCACAGTGGTTAACACTGCTGCCTCAGGGTCCCAGGTTCAATTCCAGCCTCGGGCGACTGACTGTGTGGAGTTTGCACGTTCTCCCCGTGTCTGTGTGGGTTTCCTCCGGGTGCTCCGGTTTCCTCCCACAGTCCAAAGATGTGCGGGTCAGGTGAATTGGCCATGCTAAAATGCCCTTAGTGTTAGTTAAGGGGTAAATGTAGAGGCATGGGTGGGTTGCGCTTCGGTGGGTCAGTGTGGACTTGTTGGGCCGAAGGGCCTGTTTCCACACTGTAAGTCTAATCTAATCTAAAATATCCTTCTGAGTCCTTTCAAGTTTCACAACATCCTTCCTGTAGCAGAGAGACCAGGAATGATCTGTGGAGAGAAAACAGAGTTAACATTTTGGGTCCAATGATCGTTCTTCAGAATTGATGGTAGCTCAGTCAAGGTGGTATACATAACTCAGGACAGGGGTGTGAGGAGAATGCGCAGATAGATGGAAATGGAACCCAGGGAGAGAAAATGACAGGCAGGGAGACAGAGGAATGGGTAGTAGTATTCCCAGAAGAAAGGAAAGATGATAAGGCCATCATAAGTCGGTGAAAATGTGTCACCTGTACTGGAAGTTGCCCAGGCCATCACAGGTCCTGGGGTGCAGGGCTGCGTAAAGGACCTGGGGAAAATGTTCAGGCTATAAAGTTATTGAACTCCATGTTGTGTCCTAGAAGCTGAGGTCCCCAAGTGGAATATGAGTTGCCATTCTTCCAGCTTACACTGAATCTTGCTAAAGCACTGTAGCAGACTGAGATAGAGAGGAACACAGTGGTGTGTTGAAGGCAACAGGAAGTTCAGAGACACTTTTGTGGACAGAATGTGGACGTTTTGAGAAGTGCTCACCCAGTCTCCAGTGACACAGGAGGCTACATTGTGAGCAGCGATTGCAATAGACTACACTGGGTGACCTTGTTGTCTCTTTCTTTTAGGTCTCACTGTTTGATGTTGTCCTGACATGTGACATGTGTGACATTCCATGGAGGCAGCCACTGAGTTGACATCCACAGTCATCTTTCAGCTCCGTGTCTTCTTTAAAGAAACCACATGTTGTGACTATAAGCTCAGTTTGTCTGCAAGTAATCCAAGGCCAAGACCCACATGTTCCCTGCGATTGAAGATATCACATGTCTCATTCTGTAGCTCTGATACACTGAAATCAGGGAGGTTGGCACCAAAACCTCAATCAGAGGCACACAAGTGAAAACACTTGGAGAGTTTCAACATATTTTATTCAATTGGCTTAGTTTATTGAAGCCAATATTTAATGTGTTTGATCTTACTGCAGCAGGCCAACTGAAAACTCACTCTCGATCACCCAAAAAGGCAGCTGTCTGTTTGTGTTCTGTGTGCTTTTACTTTCCAGCTTTGGAAAGCGGTGGCTGTTGTTTGGATTGCAAAGATGTCAATGTCTCACCTGATTTCGCTGCTCGTTGGATGCTGCCTGAACTGCTGTGCTCTTCCAGCACCACTGATCCAGAATCTGCTTTCCAGCATCTGCAGACATTGGTTTTACCTCGTCTGATTGTCCAGTCTTCTCTTGGAGAAGACCTCCTGTTCCTTTGGGTGTGCGCGTTTCTGAATCAAAGACTTGTTCAAAGAATCAAAACATTTAAAAGACATTTGGATAAGCATATGACTAGGAAAGGTTTGGAGGGATGGGGGCCAGGAGCAGGGTAGGTGGGGCTGGTTTAGTTTGGGATTATGGTCGGCACGGATTGGTTGGGCCGAAGGGTCCGTTTCTGTGCTGTATGACTCTCTGGATCTCAACCAATGAAACTCATTGGAGTTAGGTCTTTAAAAAAAAACACTATTGTAATAGGAATTCAAAATAAAGTTTTGCAACAGTTTAACTTTCAATGAGGATGCAGTGTGAACATAACTGTAAACTCTTTGAGTAGCACAGAGCTACATTTGTCCTCCTATACACATTACTCGGCTGTAAAATTCCATCTTACACCAGATTGTAGGGAAAGACTGGCTGGGGGGGGCGGGGGAATGGGGAGAGGTCAGACTGCACTGACTATAGATCATTCCTTTCTTTATTAATCTTTTGACAGTTGGCAAACATTGAAACAGAAAATATCTTGGACTTTTTTTTAAGTTTCCAAGCTGGGGGAGGGTTTGAAACATTGGAGGCTCCTCCTGGAGATTGGCAAGTGCAGGCCATACCATTGAACTGACTCGCTCTCCACATGCAGAAATACTTAGAAAGCAGCCGGACACTGTCAAAGTTATAACATTAACCCTCTCCACTCTGACCTGACTAGCACTAACTCCTTGTGTGCTATAACTTATGTGGCTGATCCTGAATGACTGAACGGAAGTTTTAATCTAATTTGTTTGTTATCAGTTTTCTACCATTTCCCATAATGGAAGGTGCTGGGCTGGGACGGGGGACACTGACAGTGAGTGAGCTGAGGGACAATTCCAACCATCTCCCCTTGAACACTGGTGCTTCAAGAGATTCCACCACAATTCAGTGCAACAACCACTTCAAGCCAAACTCTTACCAGAACAAAGTGCTTACCCTGAAGGGGTGAAGGTGGTCAGAAACTCACCTGAATTATTGCAATCACACATCTGAAGGCTTCACGACTGAACTGGGGAGGCTGAGACGGATTGTCTCTGTGTCTGGAGGAGGCCAGGATGGATTGTCTCTGCGTCTGGAGGACGCTGGAGTTATGCTGTTGATGAGATGCTAAGAGATAAGCCTCTTGCAGTTGGAAAAGTTGAGGTTGGAGAAATTCATCGTGACTGCGAGACTCTAAATTATTTCAATCTCACCCTTTCACTCTCCTTCTTGCCTCCTCCAAATACCATCATTGCAGACGCAGATACGATCCATCCTGGCCTCCTCCAGACGCAGAGACAATCTGTCTCGGCCTCCTCCAGACGCAGAGACAATCCATCCCGGCCCCCTCCAGACACAGAGACTATCCATCCCGGCCTCCTCCAGACGCAGAGACAATCCATCCCGGCCCCCTCCAGACACAGAGACTATCCATCCCGGCCTCCTCCAGACGCAGAGACAATCCATCCCGGCCTCCTCCAGACGCAGAGACAATCCGTCCCGGCCTCCTCCAAACACAGAGACAATCCATCCCGGCCTCCTCCAGACACAGAGACAATCCATCCCGGCCCCCTCCAGACGCAGAGACAATCCATCCCGGCCCCCCTCCAGACACAGAGACAATCCATCCCGGCCTCCTCCAGACACAGACACAATCCATCCCGGCCCCCTCCAAACACAGAGACAATGCGTCCCGGCCTCCTCCAGACACAGAGACAATCCATCTCGGCCTCCTCCAGACACAGAGACAATCCGTCCCGGCCTCCTCCAGACACAGACACAATCCATCCCGGCCCCCTCCAAACACAGAGACAATCCGTCCCGGCCTCCTCCAGACACAGAGACAATCCATCCCGGCCCCCTCCAAACCCAGAGACAATCCATCCCGGCCTCCTCCAGACACAGACACAATCCATCCCGGCCCCCTCCAGACACAGACACAATCCATCTCAATCTCTTCCAGATGCCTCCAGTAATTCAGATACCAATCTGTAATAAATTCGCTTCACTCCACGTTGTTTCAGAAAACGCCCAAAGACACCGGGTACAATGGCGGCTGTACTGAAGACTCACTGTCTGCACCTAGCCAGGCTCTGAGTCAAGCTGTTCCAGTGCTGCTACATTATTACCATGTACCCGATAATGTGGAAAATTGCCCAGGAATGTCCTGTAGACAAAATACAGGACAAATCCCACCCGGCCAATTACCACCCCATCAGATTACTCTCGGTCATCAGTAACGTGATGGACGGTGTCAATAACAGAGCTATCAAGCAGCACCTGCTCAGCAATAACCTGCCCAGTGATGCCCAGTTTGGGTTCTGGCAATGCCTAACCTCATTACAGCCTTGGCTCAAACATGGACAAAAGAGTTGAACGCAGGAGCTGAGGTGAGCGAGACTACCCTTGACATCAAGGCAGCTTTAGAGGCAAGTGTGGATCAAGAACACTGAGCAAAACTGAAGTAATAGAAATTGGGAGAAAGCACTCTACTGGTTGGAGCCATCCCAAAGGAAGATTGTTGTGGTTGTTGGAAATCAGCCATCTCAGCTCCAGGACATCTCTGTAGGAGTTCCTCAGGATAGTGTGCTAGGCCCAACCATCATCAGCTGCTTCATCAATGACCTTTGCCCTTACACGAGGTCAGAAGTGCGGATGTTCTCCGATGATTACACAATGTTCATGACTCCTTTACACCGAAGCAGTCCATGTTCAAATGCAGCAAAACCTAGACAGTGTTCAGTCTCGGCCTGATGTGTGGGACGTAACATTCACAGCACCCATGTGCCAGACAATGACCATGTCCACAAGGGAGTTTCTAACCAGCTGTCCTTGTCATTCAATGCAACTGAATCCTCCACTCTCAACATGATCAGGTTTACGATGACCAGGATGGGAACTGGACCAGCTGTATTCGTAACGCGGCTACAAGACCAGGTCGGAGGCTGGGAATTCTGTGGCAAATAATCTGTCTCTTGACTTCTAAAACTCTGCCCACCTTCTACAAGGCTCAAGTCCGGACAGTGGTGGAATATTCTCTGCTCGCTGTGTGTCAATGCAGTTCCAGCAGCACCCCAAAAGGGACAGCAAGCTGTTTATTGGAAATGTCTGGCCAAGTTAACTTTAACAGTCATGCTGAGGGAGGGGATACCTCTCCTTTCCTCTCGCCATGTGGGCATTACCGCTGACCACTGCCTGACAGACCATGGCTAATAAAGCTGCTAGCCTCAACAAGCTTTTCCATAGGGCACAACCGGAAAGGCATGATCCAAATTCTTGGGGCGTGAGCACAGCAACATGGCCAGAACCATCCTTCACAATACAGTGGGGGGATCAGCATGTGGAGGCACTTGGTGTTTGCCTACCGAGGGGCGACGTACGGCATGCTGCAGCCATGCACAAAGGATAAGGGTGAGCGAGGGTATGTTCTCCCCTGCCTCTATCCAGAGATTTAAATCTGGTTCCCTGAGCAGACACAATCCATTTCTAATCTCCAGAGGAAGTAAAGGTGAAGGTGATAGCACAGGCTCAGGGAATGGGCCAGACCTGCACGTCATGCTAGCTCAGCACTGCTCTATACATCACGTGGAGGAGCCGGTGTTGGTCTGGGGTGGACAAAGGTAAAAATCACACAACACCAGGTTCCAGTCAGACAGGTTTATTTGGAAGCACTAGCATTCGGAGCACTGCCTCACAGCACCAGGGACCTGGGTTCGATTCCAGCCTCGGATGACTGTGTGGAGTTTGCACATTCTCCCTGTGTCTGCGTGGGTTTCCTCTAGGTGTTGCATTTCCTCCCACTATTCAAAGATATGTAGGTTAGGGTGGATTGGCCATGCTAAATTGCTCAGGTGCATTAGTCAGGGGGAAATGTAGAGTAATAGGGTAGGGGAATGGGGCTGGGTGGGATACTGTTCAGAGGGTCGGTGTGGACCTGTTGGGCTGAAGGGCCTGTTTCCACACTGTAGGGATTCTATAACCTGATTTTTAACCCTGCTCTATGCAATTCAACTGCTACAGTTAGCAACGACTAGGAGAAAGTGAGGACTGCAGATGCTGGAGATCAGAGTCGAAAAGGGTGGTGCTGGAAAAACACAGCCAGTCAGGCAGCATCCAAGGGGCAGGAGAGTCAATGTTTTGGGCATAATCCCTTCATCAGGAAGAAGGGTTTGTGCCCGAAACATCGACTCTCCTGCTCCTCAGACGTTGCCTGACCTGCTGTGCTTTTCCAGTACCACCCTTTTCGACTGCGACAGTTAGCAACCAAACCATTGAGGGACTTGCAAATCTCAATCCCTTTAAACTTAGCACAAGCTTTGCATCTGTTAGAATCTATGATGTAGAACTCCAATTCTCTGAATGTTGTTTTCTTTGCAGGGGGAGGAGTTGTTTTGTGTGCGATGCACTCAGTTGGGTTGACTCAGAGGGACTATTAATTTCAAAGTCAGGTGCTTAACATCTATTCACACACCCTTTCACAGGACTGGAACAATGCTGGCAATTGTTAAGGCCGAGTGTTGTTAGCCAGGAACCTGACTCACACTGTAAACACAGAAGAAACATTGCTGTTTTTACACACATAGGTTACATTTCTGCATAGCCCTTGGAAAGGGGTGGACAGTAAGAGCTGCCTATATCTCCCTGGTATCTTTGAATGAATTCATAAATCTCTTTATCAACAACACACTTGGTGAATCATTAAAATGATGGAAAGTTACAGGATTTGCCTGCAACAGAAGTTGATTCGGGGGAAAATGCTGAGAAAAAGTCCCAGCCTCTCGCAATAAGTCAAACCCAGGTTAGAGATAATTTCGCCTCACCCTCCATCTCCTTGTAACTGTGAGATTCTTGATCTCCTTGTCTGCTGAAGAATATCTGCAGAGTGTGCTGAGGTGAGGAAGGTGTCAACTTTTATCATTTAAGAAGCATCGTACTACGGTTTGTTCTGACCACAAGGCTGCAAGAGGTCATGGGACGATGCACTTTTTTCTCTCTGATGATATTTATCATGCCAATTAGCATCTCGCACAGTCAGAATTAACTGCTTATACTACAGCACTCTGACATCAACCATCTGATAACCCCGCATGAGCTGGAGGGAGAGGCTGAATAGCCTATTTTTCCCTGAGGTGTCAGAGGGGTGACCTTATAGAGGTTTATAAACACATGAGGGGCATGGGTGAGGTGAACAGCCAAGGCCTTTTTATCCCCTGCAGCGTAGAGCGTGGCTCAGTGGTTAGCACTGCTGCCTCACAACACCAGGGTCCCAGGTTCGATTCCAGCCTTGGGCAACTGCCTGTGTGGAATTTGCACATTCTCCCCGTGTCTGTGTGGGTTTCCTCCAGGTGCTCTGGTTTCCTCCCACAGTCCAAAGATGTACAGGTTAGGGTGGATTGGCCATGCTCAATTGCCCATAGTGTTAGGTGCATTAGTCAGAGGGAAATGGGTCTGGGTGGGTTACCCTGCGGAGGGTCGATGTGGACTGGTTGGGCCGAAGGGCCTGTTTCCACACTGTGGGAAATCTAATCTAATCTCGAACTGGATTGCTCCATTGAGAGCTATCATGGACTTGATGGCCCAAATAGCCTCTTGATTAATAACTCCGTTACTGTCATCAGTTCCATGGAGATATTTGAGGCAGGAGTTCCCTTTGACTTGGAAAGCTGTTGCCAAATTTCAGCCAATTCAAGTACAAATGAAGGAGCCTCATTTTCTGATCGGTGCTCAGTGGTTACAGGCAATATTGAGTGTCGTTCTATCTAAGTCATGCCTGTCCGACAGAGTATACACAATAAGTCAGTGCATGTACTGATGTCGACCATGCTGTAGGCTATTGCAAGCGTCAGTCCTCCAAATGATGTATCTGTACCAGTGGATAAATAAAATCCTGGCAGTGGATAAATATGTTTAACACCTTGGTCTCTGAAGCCTCCAGAATATGATTCCTATCACTACCAGCGGTGAGGATAACAATTGTACTCAGATCACCTTAGAACGTCTTTGGACATGGAAATCCTGGAGCAGGAATAAGGATTTTTGTCCTAGAAATTGCCCCAACACGACATTCCAACCGACAAAAACAGAAGTTCCTGAAAAAGCTCAGCAGGTCTGGCAGCGTAGGTGGAGGGAAATCACAGATAACATTTTGGGTCAGAGGAAGTGTCACCGGACACAAAACTTTATCTCTGATTTCGCTCCATCGATGCTGCCAGACCTGCTGAGCTTTTCCAGCAACTTCTGCTTTTGCCTGTGCTGTACAGCATCTACAGTTCTGTCGGTTTTTCCTCAGCCCCCCCCCAACTGCGTTGGATGTGAGGGGATGGGCGTGCTGTGTGGTGAGATTGCTCAGCTGAGCACGAGATGGGAATCTGTTAAACCAGCTGGAGGAGTAAATCAACAATCTCCTTTCCAAGCAGCTGAACTCTCATCACTGAATGGTTTCGATAATTTCTGGTAAAACAGTCTTCAACGCTTGCCACTTCAAGGTAGCTGTTGGTAGCAAGTGTGTTTGGTATTTTAGTGGAACATGCAGTAACCATTTGTGTGCAGCCGACCAATGGGGAAATACACTCAGCAAACACTCAAATTGATGGTGAATCTTTCAGTTAATTTTTCCTCCCTATAACTTCCTGCAGTCCAGATCTCTCCATCCACCCCCCCCCCCCCCCCCCCATTTCTGATCTCTTGTGCATCTCCTACTTCCTTTCATCTCCAGTCACCATGACTTTAGCTCCCAGTTGTTTAACTTTAAATTCCTTCCCCCAACCTCTCCATGTCCTTCAAAACCATCCCATCTCTTCGATCAGGCTTCTCATCGCCTGTCCTAAAGTCTCCTTGACTTGATTTGTTTTGCCTTTAATACACTCCAGTGAATCACCTCAGGATGTTTTACAGTGACAAAGGTGCTACGCGAATGCAACTTATGTTGTTTGTTAAAATATTGTCAGCTCAGCTTCTTGTATCATGTGCTCCCAGAGACTTAATGTTTCTGCTGAGTTCTATTTCCTTCCTTGATAAAGCATTGACTCCTGACTGGGATACGGTTCAAGAGACATTGAGAGTCCTAATAAGGAAATGAGAATATAGGAGCAGGAGTAGAGCATCTGGTTGGCCATTGGTGATTCAACAACAAGTCCTTACAGCAGAGCCCTATCCTGTCCTCAATCCAATATCAACAAACACACAATTTCTCTTTCGGCCACCCAATAATAAACAGGATTGGAAAAGCTGGGGAGTTTGCTCTTGGTTGAAGCTCATGAAGACTGCAGTCATAACTGTTGCCCTGCTTTTGCTGAGGTAAGATCAGGACTTGAGTCAGGCTCTTTCCTGGTTCAGATGTGTGCTGGATAAACACAACGAGCCCACGGAAAGTGCGGAACCATGAATAAGGATAGCACTGTACCTGACACAGTGAAGTGCCCGGCCCTTGCACAACTTCCAGTGTGCCTATTCAATTTCCATTCCCTCTTGTTTGACCTGAACGAGTTGTCAATGTGGAATATATCATTTATGTGTCAAATAGTCACCACTGAGATCTGACAGTCTGTTCCCAGGCCCTCAATGTTTACAAAAGACAGCAGTTTCACAGTTCACATTGCAACATACTGATGGAATCGCATAGTGGCTCAGTGGTTAGCACTGTGCCTCACAACAGCAGGGACCCAGGGTTCAGTTCCACCCTCAGGCCATTGTCTGTGTGGATTATTGCACGTTCTCCCCGTGTCTGGGTGGGTTTCCTCCCACACTCCAAAGATGTGCAGGTTAGGGTGGATTGGCCATGCTGGATTAGAGTGGTGCTGGAAAAGCACAGCAGGTCAGGCAGCATCCGAGGAGCAGGGAAATCGACGTTTCGGGCAAAAGCCCTTCATCGGGAATAGAGACAGGGAGCCTGCAGAGTGGAGAGATAAATGAAAGGAGGGTGGGGGTGGGGAGAAAGTAGCATAGAGTACAATAGGTGGATGGAGGTGGGGATGAAGGTGATAGGTCAGAGAGGAGGGTGGAGTGGATAGGTGGTAAGGAAGATTAGGCAGGTAGGACAGGTCATGGGGGTGGCGCTGAGCTGGAAAGTTGGAACTGGGTGAGGTGGGGGGGAGGGGAAATGAGGGAACTGGTGAAATCCACGTTGATGCCCTGGGGCTGAAGTGTTCAGAGGTAGAAGCATTCTACCTCCAGGCGTCAGATGGTGAGGGAGCGGCGGTGAAGGAGGCCCAGGACCTCCATGCCCTCGGCAGAGTGGGAGGGGGAGTTGAAATGTTGGGCCACGGGGCGGTGTGGTTGATTGGTGCGGGTGTCCCGGAGATGTTCCCTAAAGCGCTCTGCAAGGAGGCGCCCAGTCTCCCCAATGTAGGGGAGACCGCATCGGGAGCAACGGATACAATAAATGATAGTAGTGGCTGTGCAGGTAAAACATTGATGGATGTGGAAGGCTCCTTTAGGGCCTTGGATAGAGGTGAGGGAGGAGGTGTGGGCACAGGTTTTACAGTTCCTGCGGTGGCAGGGGAGGGTGCCAGGATGGGAGGGTGGGTCGTAGGGGGGCATGGACCTGACCAGGTAGTCACGGAGGGAACGGTCTTTGCAGAAGGTGGAAAGGGGTGGGGAGGGAAATATATCCCTGGTGGTGGGGTCTGTTTGAAGGTGGTGGAAATGTTGTCGGATGATGTGGTTAATGCGAAGGTTGGTAGGATGGAAGGTGAGCACCGGGGGCGTTCTGTCCTTGTTACAGTTGGAGGGGTGGGGTCTGAGGGCGGAGGTGTGGGATGTGGACGAGATGCGTTGAAGGGCATCTTTAACCACGTGGGAAGGGAAATTGCAGTCTCTAAAGAAGGAGGCCGTCTGGTGTGTTCTGTTGTGGAACTGGTCCTCCTGGGAGCAGATACGGCAGAGGCGGAGGAATTGGGAATACGGGGTGGCATTTTTGCAGAAGGTAGGGTGGGAAGAGGTGTAATCCAGGTAGCTGTGGGAGTTGGTGGGTTTGTAAAAACTGTCAGTGTCAGGTCGGTCGTCATTAATGGAGATGGAGAGGTCCAGGAAGGGGAGGGAGGTGTGAGCAGATATGGTGGAGGCAGAGGAATTGGATATTTGGATTGGCCGTGCTAAATTGGCCATAGTGTTCAGGGATGTGTAGGCTAGGTGGATTAGCCATGGGAAATGCAGGGATTGGGAGGGGTGCTGATTGGAGGGTCAGTGTGATCTCAATGGGCTGAATGGACTGCTTCCAGAGTGTAGGGACTCTATGAAAGCATCCTGCTCTCAACTCATCTGCAGAATCCACCAGTTTTGCCCGTTCTGGGCCAGTTGCTTCTGCAACACAAAACCTCACTCTACAGTCCGGGATACTTCAATGCCCTTCGGCCTTTCAACATCCAACAGCCCTTTCCCTGATGTCACATTGTCTGAAACTAGTCGGCTAGTGGTGGCGGAGACCTTCGAGGAAGTCAAAAAAGGATCAACTACCGATTGCAGATGGTTGCAAATACTTAAGCCTTTTATTTTGCACTCAGAGTGTGCTCTGTCAGCATTGGGGCTGGACAGGTCCTCCCATTAGTTATTTGATTGATCACTATCATTCCTAACCGGACGGGGTATAGCTGCAGGCTGGTTTGTTGGCTGTGAGTTCACTTTCCTCAATTCACTGCTGCAAGTTTTGCTGTTTGCCAGGACATGAAGATCTATATTATCGTTCAGAAATGATTGGACAGGATGACTGGAGGGTTTGAGTTGTAAGGATAGGCTGAGACTTTTTTTTTCTCTGGAGTGTAGGAGGCTGAGCAGTGACCTTTCTGAGGTTTCTAAAACCATGAGGTGTACAGCTAAGG
This sequence comes from Hemiscyllium ocellatum, assembly GCF_020745735.1. Classification (NCBI taxonomy): domain Eukaryota; kingdom Metazoa; phylum Chordata; class Chondrichthyes; order Orectolobiformes; family Hemiscylliidae; genus Hemiscyllium; species Hemiscyllium ocellatum. The sequence goes on from NC_083416.1 coordinate 4,370,140, forward strand.
TGAACAGCAAAGGTCTTTTCCCTCGCTTGGCAAAATTCAGAACTGAAGGACATGGGTTTAAGGTGAGGGGGGATCGATTTAAAAGGGACTTGAGGGGCAACTTTTTCACACAGAGGATGGTGCGTGTATGGCATGAACTGCCAGTGGAATTGGTAGATGCAGCTACTGTTACAATAGTTAGATAAACATTTGGATAAATACATAGATAGGAAAGATTTAGAGGGATATGGGCCAAACACAGACAAGTGGGAGTAGTTTAGTTTGGGAAACCTGGTCAGCATGGATGAGTTGGACCGAAGGGTCTGTTTCTGTGCTGTAGGAGTCTATGACTCTATGACCAGATTGATACCTCTGCCACAGTTTCTATAATGTCATCTTATTCTGCGCATTGAACTGAGGATGGTGAGCTGGTTTGAAGGTTATGGTAGAATGTGGAGTAGTTTGCAGATTGTTTGAATATAGTTAGCTGCTGCTCGTGGATATTTAATGTTGAGATGCAAGATCTGTTCCCATTTAACACAGCCACATGACATGATGAAATGGTGTTCTCAACATATAGGTTGGACTTCAAGGCTGAGCAGTGATCACACTGAGATGAACAGATACACCTGTGATGGGTAGGTTGAGATCTTCCCTTGTGTTGATTCTGTCATCACTCCCTGTCGGTCCACTCCAGTGATATGTCCTTCAGATCATGGCCAGCCTGGTCAGTGGTGATGTTCCTGAGCCCACCTTGATGGTGAACATTGACAACCCCAACCATATTCCAGCCTGTTCTTCTTCCAAGTGGTGTCCTATTGGAGTAGGACAGAGCATCAGCTGGATCAGCATGAGGTTTGGAATGGGGTTCCGGGTCAGTGCTCAGGACTCTCAGACCACACCCTATTATACACCCCTGCGCTGCCATCTTTTTCATGCTGTGAACAGTCACACCCAAGAATTGTGAGGACAGGATCTGATACATACCGCACACATGCCAATGTCAGACCACTGCTGCACTAGTCTGGGGGACAACTCTTCTCATTTTGCCAAACGACGCAGGCTGTTAGCAAGGAGGGCCAGGCAGAGTTGACCAGGCCGGTGTTGGGTGGCTTTGTTCTCTTTAGATACAATGCTGAAGGTTTGATGCAAATTATGTGGCTTGTGAGGTTGGAGTCTGAGAGTTAACTGCCTAGCTCTCAATCTAGAGGTACGTGGTAGGCAAATCACGTCAAAAGCAAATGTTTGGGGTGTCATGGTGGCTCAGTGGTTAGCACTGCTGCCTCATGGCACTGGGGACCCGAGTTCGGTTCCAGCCTTGGGCGACTGGCTGTGTGGAGTTTGCACATTCTCCCCGTGTCTGTATGGATTTTCCCCCATGGTCCACAGATGTGCAGGTGGCTTAGTGGCAGGGATGTGCAGGTTAGCCATGGGAAATAGAGTGGGTCTGAAGGTGATGCCGTTCAGAGGGTTGGTGTGGACTCAATAGGCTGAATGGCCTGCCCCCACACAGTCGGGATTCTAGTAAACCAGAATTTTGTTTGCAGATGACCATCCAGTCACCAGTAGGTTATTCCAGATTTGTTTAGTCAACAAATGTAAATGTTCCAGCTTCTGTGATGGGATTTAGACCAATGTCTCTAGATCATTAGTCTAAGTTTCTGATACTCATCCAATAATATAACCAATCATATAACCAAATAACCAGGAACAGAATATACACTGTTGCCAGAGCACTAATGATTAGATATACTTTGATAGGAATAAGATATAGGAAAGATACTTTTAAACTTGAATAGGCTGGGCCGTTTTCCCTGGAGTGTTGGACGCTGAGGGGTGACGTTACAGGGGTTCATAAAATCATGAAGGGCATGGATAGAGCGAATAAACAAGGTCTTTCCCCAAGGTAGGGAAGTCCAAAACTAAACAGTGTCGGTTTAAAGTGAAAGGAGAAAGATTTCAAAGGGACCTGAGGGACAAAACCCCTCTAAACCCTTCCTGTTCATATACCCATCCAGATGTAATTGTACCAGCCTCCACCACTTCCTCTGGAGCTCATTCCATACACCCTCTGCGTGAAAAAGTTGCCCCTCAGGTCCCTTTTATATCTTTCTCCTCTCACTCTGAACCTATGCCCTCTGGTTTGGACTCCCTATCTTGGGAAAAAGACTTTGTTTATTCGCTCTATCCATGTCCCTCATGGATTTTGTAAACCTCTATAAGATCACCCCTCAGCCTCTGACGCTCCAGGGAAAACAGCCCCAGCCTGTTCAGCCTCTTCCTATAGCTCAAACATGACCTCCCAACTTCTATACTTAACGCACTGACCAATAAAGGCAAGCATACCAAATGCCTTCTTCTCTATTATATCTATCTGAAATTCCACTTTCAAGGAGCTGTGAACCTGCATCCAAGGTCTCTTTGTTCAGCCACACTCCCCAGGACCTTCCTGTTAAGTGTATAAGTCCTGCTAAGATTTGTTTTCTCAAAATGCAGCACCTCACATTTATCTAAATTAAACTCTATCTGTCACTCCTCAGCCCATTGGCCCTCTGGTCAAGATTCCGTTGTAATCTGAGGTAACCTTCTTCACTGTCCACTACACCTCCAATTTTGGTGTCATCTGCAAACTTACTAACTTGTATCTCTTATGCTCACATCCAAATCATTTATGTAAATGACGAAAAGTAGAGGACCCAGCACCAATCCTTGTGGCACTCCACTGGTCACAGGCCTCCAGTCTGAAAAACAACCCTCCACCACCACCCTCTGTCTTCTACCTTTGAGCCAGTTCTGTATCCAAATGGCCAGTGCTCTCTGTATTCCATGTGGAAATTGTTTGACCTGAGGAGGTTGTGATATTTGTGTTAGTTCCTTGATAAAGACACCCAGAGGCTATGATACAAATCTACCCCATTCTCAACAGATTTGGGTTTGATGTAATTTCATGAAAGATCCTTGAGGATGACTATTCCTGAGAACTAATCACTCGATATCCCACTGATTGGAGCAAGCACATTGGACTCCAAGCTTATACTGTTTATATTATTTACTGATGAAAATTTCTACAGGCTAGAGAAATGAAAAAGGTGACAGACTACTGCTGCAACAGCACATGGACTTAATAATGACACCAAGATTTCAGAAGGGAGCGGGACTGGTTCAAGGATGGGTTATCAGCCACACATTCAACTTCTGAATGGCTGAACAAATGCATGATTAATGGAAGGCTCTGGAAGGAACTTGACATCTGGAGAGGGATCTTCCCCTTCTTAATCCTGTTTTTGTTCTGTTTTCCTCACCTCTCCTGGGGGATTTATATGGAATTGATTGGGAGACACTGTATGCAGGTGCCATCAGTATGTGGCAGACCTGATGGACCAGTCAAATATCCAGGTTTTGTTGTATGTTTATATATAAGGACTCGGCTTCGTAAAAGTGCCCAAATATCTTCACTACGGTAATTCTGTCTCACCCTTGAGACTGAATTTTGTTTTTATCATGTTGGCCTTAGTTGGCCAACTCAGACTCCAGAATAGGGTCAGGCTGAAATATGTATTTATTTAATATTTCTTTAACATTTAATATTTATTTTAAGACAAGTGATCTTGCCAAAAAGCCAGAAGGTTTATTTATCATTTGCAACCTGCAACATATACATTGGTTTCGACTTTGATCCCTTCTGCCCAGTTAAAAGTCAAAATACATAAGAACTGGCCAAAGAGCCTGGAATCCTGAAACCACTCATTTTTAGGAAAAGGTTCAAGGAGGCCAAGTGGGGATGAGAATGTCTTCCACTTTGCTGCAGGACGGAGGAAAGCATCTGAAACACGAGGCTTTCATGGTGAATCTCTCAGACACAACCGTAAAACGATCTCCCAGCTATTCTCAGAGTCCCTCCTGTGTGGAAACAGGCCATTCGGCCCAATTAATCCACTCTGCCCCTCCGAAGACATCCCACCCACTCCCACCCTCATTCCCTGTAACCCTGGATTTCCCCATGGCTAACACATCTAACTGAGGTGTGAAGAGGCCCACTGTTGGACTGGGGTGGAGAAAGTTAAAAATCCCACAACACCAGGTTATAGTCCAACAGGTTTATTTAGAAGCATGAGCTTTCGGAGTGCTGCTCCTACCCTAATGAAGGGGCAGTGCTCCGAAAGCTCGTGCTTTCAAATAAACCTGTTGGACTATAACCTGGTGTTGTGGGATTTTTAAACATCTAACCTACACATCCCTGGACACCATGGGGCAATTTCCCAAGGCCAATCCACTCTAACCTGCACACCTTTGGACTGTGGGAGGAAACCCACGCAGACACAGGGAAAATGTGCAAACCCCTCACAGACAGTCACCCGAGGCTGGAATCGAACCCGGGTCACTGGTGCTGGGAGACAGCAGCGCTAACCACTGAGCCACTGTATTAGGATTTTAGCACAGACACAACTCTATATGCCAAGTAGCTGTGGTGGAGTTTCACAGTTACCATGGTTACAGTGGTATGCTCTGCTCGTGAGAACCTTCAGTCTGGGCATCATTTTATTTTTCATCTTCCTTCAACATCCTTTGCCCACCAATATTCTGACTGGATAATAACTTGTTCTATTCTAGACAATGATCTGATCTTTTTGACACTGGCCCAGCTTATTGCCCAGAATTCAGTTGCCCGATGGTTTTCCAGTCGTCAATGATAGTGACCTTTCACCAGTGCCCTCCAGGCATGCTGATTGGATCGAACCATGTGGCTTGTTGGCAATTGGCAGCCTTTATCATCACTTTGGGTTTTAATATGAAAACTCAGGAATGTCCCAGTATTGTCTCTGGTTTGTGGTTGGTTGTCAATCGGGCGGCATGGTGGCTCAGTGGTCAGCACTGCTGCCTCACAGCGCTAGGGACCCAGGTTCGATTCCAGGGTCGGGTGACTGTCTGTGTGGGGTTTACATATTCTCCCTGTGTCTGTGTGGGTTTCCTCTGGGTGATCTGGCTTCCTCCCACAGTCCAAAGATCCGCAGGGCGGATTGGCCATAGGGAATTGCCCAGAGAGTGCAGGCTGGGTGGGTTAGCCATGGGAAATGCAGGGTTACAGGGGCATGATAGGGGGCTATGGCCAGGTGGGATGCGGTTCAGAAGGTTGGTATGGACTCAATGGGCTGAATGGCCTGCTTCCACACTGTAATGATCCCAGCTTTTGATACACAATCACTTGGCCAGGAATGGGTAAATGAAAAGTCAGACCACGTTCCTACTCCTGAGCACTAGCCTGTGCTGGGTCATGCTCAGCTTGTGAAGCATCTATGGATGTTTGGTCTGTCAACATTCGATGGGAATAACCACCACCCTGGTAAGTAACTAGTGTAGAGCCATTGGGTCAGGGCGGAATGGAAACAGACCCTTCGGTCCAACCAGTCCATGCTGACCATAATCCCAAACTAAAGTAGTCCCACCCGCCTGCTCCTGACCCATATCCCTCCAAACCTGAGCAAAGGGAAACAACTTTGAGAGGTGTGTGGTTGTGGAGGGGAGGAAAGTGGAAGTGATAGACACCATAACAATATTACACTCCTGAGTTGGGACAGAGATCGTCAGTAAAATTGCCAGTAATCTTCCTGTTAGGCTGGAGTTTTCAAACATGCTGTACAGTGTGGAAGCAGACTATTCAGCCCATACCATCCCTCTGAACAGCATCTTGCTACCCTATCCCTGCATTCACCATGGCTAACGCACACTATGGGGCAATTTAGCATGGCCAATCCACCTAATCTGTACATCTTTGGACTGTGGGAGGAAACTGGAGCAAACCCATGCAGACACGGGGAGAATGTGCAAATTCCACACAGACCATCACCCAAGGCTGGAATCGAACCTGGGTCTCTGGTGCTATGAGGCAGCAGTCCTAACCACTGAGCCACCATACTGTCGATCAAAACCCAAAGGATAAAAACGCACTTTTTCAAAAAGGAAATAAAAGCCCATTCGTTTCCCCATCTGTGTGGTATGTTAGGGGATGTGAATTATTGAGACTGCTAAACCCTTCCCTCAAGCAGAGCAAATATTGGAAATAACACACAGTTCTCAAACCTGCAGTCCCATTGCCCAGCAGACCCCTCTCTCTCCTGATCTGGGTGAGGTGCTGAAGTTAGAACCGTCACTCTTCAGGTTGTATTGAATGGCGACTGTGGCCCAGAGAGTTACTACTCCTCAGATGCTGCCTGAACTGCTGTGCTCTTCCAGCACCACTAATCCAGAATCTGGTTCCCAGCATCTGCAGTCATTGGTTTTGCCCAGCGAGTCTGTCAGCTGAGAATAGGAGGCCCTCTTGTGATCAAACTATAAATTACATGGAGGATAACTGCTGGAATAAGTACACATCCTCCTCTCTTGCTGACTGTTTTGACATAAAAGTTTAAATAGTTTAGGGCAGCACAATGTCTCAGTGGTTAACACTGCTGCCTCATAGCGCCACGGACCCGGGTTCGATTCCAGCCTCGGGTGGCTGTCTGTGTGGAGTTTGCACATTCTTCCCGTGTCTGTGTGGGTTTCCTCCCACAGTCCAAAGGTGTGCAGGTTAGGGTGGATTGGCCTTGGGAAATTGCCCCATAGAGTTAGGTACATTATTCAGTGGGAAATGGGTCTGGGTGGGTTATTCCTCGGAAGGTTGGTGTGCACTTGTTGGGCTGAATGGCCTGTTTCCACACTGTAGGGAATCGAATCTACTTTAGGATATTGTTCAGAGATGTCTTCAATTGCACATCATTACTGGTTACCACAGGTACTTTGGGGTAAACGCACCTAATCAGTGTTAATAGTCTTAATGCAAAAATATTCTCTGTAATCTATTTTTGTTCATTTTTCTCTCTTTCTCCCTCTTTTCTCATGTTAGGGGGCACATGTACCAACTGCCTGCTGCTAATGTTTCATCTAAACACATGAACTGAGGCAGTTGCTATTGAACTTGAGCAGGCATCGCAATAGAGTCTTATATATTTTGATGAGCAGCAGTGGTCAATGGAGCATTGGATCAGTGATCACAGTGGTGTGAAGCCCTACAGGGGCAATGGGTTCCATGCAGGGTCTCCGGTCTGTCATGTTTCTACTGACTTTGGCCACTGGAATGATTGGGCTCTGAAATCACAGCCGGTCAGGCAGCACCCAAGGAGCAGCAGGAGAGTCAACGTTTTGGGCATAAGCCCTCCATTAGGATGACATCGGCTCTCCTGCTCCTCGGATGCTACCTGACCTGCTGTGCTTTTCCAGCGCCACACTTTTTGACTCTGACTGTCCCGCGTCTGCAGTCCCTCACTTTCTCCTGGTCTCTGAGATCACTCGAGTCTCCACAGGCTAAGGAGAGGGAAAACGGATCGTTTAGGTTCCTTCTCCTGATTGCTGTCCCCTGGCCACATTGGAAAATGTGCACAGATAGATGCCAGGGGAGGATAAAATCAGGGTTGCTTGCACTGCACCATGTTGTTGAATAACCTGTTGATGTCTCTATATACACACACACACATCACACACACACACACGTGCGTGTATACACACAGACACACAAACACACGCGTGTGCATACACACACACCTGCATGCGAACATCTTGAGGAGAGAAGAGAGTACAGGAAAATGATTAAAACAGAGCTTCTTCATTTCCAACCTAAAATATCAATCCACATTTCACGGAATTGGGGGCGTGAATATTGAATTGACTAGGGAGTAGGAGAGAGCGATAATATTGGAAATCTTTTGTGAGTGGTACTATGTGCCTCACAGATTCCCCAGGGATCTGAGCTGGGGCACAGTTTCTCACAGTAATGATAAATGGCTTGCATGAAGGTAGAAAGTCTTTTCTGATGACACCACACTCCGCAATGTAGGAAATGTTGTGGGTCTATGTTTGCTTAACACTACTTTATCAATCTCACAGCGGCGCTGGTAAACTAAATACAGGCTCTGTTTATTTGAAGCTCCACAGCAGGATACACCACGACCTATAACTTCCCCTCCAAACCACACACCATCCTCACATGGAACTAGACTGTCGATTCCTCAGAGTCGCTGGGTCAAAATCCTAGAACTCCCTCCGGCATGACATTGTGCTCTCCCTACCTCTCGCGGACTGCAGCGGTTCAAATAGGCAGCTCACCCTCACCTTCTCAAGGGCAACTAGGTAGGAGCAATAAAAGCTGGCCCAGCCAGGGATGCCCACATCCTGTGACAAATGAAACAAATTGCTTCACAGACTGATTCACTATAAAGGTTCAGTGACTATAGTTACGAGAAGCAGAGCTGAAAAATCTCCCACACTCCATGCTGCAAAACTAGACCATCTATTGATATCATGCTCTACATTGTGGTTATTTCCTTATTAGCATATTCACTCTTAAATTGATATCAGCACAGGAAATAGAGGAGATGGAAACAGAACATTGCAAAGGGATTAAGTGTGTAGGCCAAACTGTGGAAAATGAAGTTCAGCATAGGAAAATATGAAGTAATTCACCATCAATTCAAGACAGATAGACCAGAGTACTTTGTAAACTATGAGAAGCAAACACTGTGGACGATTTGCAAGGTTTAGGAGGAAATTTCTGGAAGCTGGTGGGCAGGTACAAAAAGAAGACTTACATCAATAGTGGGTGTAGGTGTGCACATTCAGGAACAGGCTATGGATGAAGGATAAGGGCATAACACAGGACAATGTTCCCTTTAAGCTGAATGCAGCCGTGTGTTAATGTTAAAGGGTGTCAACAGCCGAGTGTGCAAAGCTAACAGAAGTTAGAGGGAACCTTCTTGACTACAGTGCCTTTGTAAAGGGATTGTTTTACTGCAGGCTTCTTTATAAGGGGAGCTGACACATGTTCACAAATGTAATGCATCTCTGTACATGGAGGAGGAGAGCAGACACAATGCCTTGTTATGTTGGTCCCCTGGACCTTGGATATTAGTATCTAAGGGTCAGAGGACAATATCCACAATTTATTTGGCCTCTGCCAGGAGGTTGATTTGATTAATTGTCACACGTACCTGAGTACAGTGAAAAGCTTTGTTTGTGAGCAGTACAGGCAGACCATGGCAAGCAAGGGCAGACAGATCACAGTGGACAGAGTAAGGCAGACAGGTTACAGTAAACAGGACATGTGTGAGGCAGACTGCAGAGCTGCAATACGTTGGTAGGTGAGGGTCATAGAAATGATCCCAATTGGGATACCTTGTGGATCCTTTCCTTTCCCATTTAGCCCATCATGTATTTTAGTATGTTCCATGTATGGGGTATTCCACTCCATCTTCCATTTGCAACTGGAGATTTAATTCTTCTAATCTTCCCTGATTGTTACAAATCTTTGTTTTTTTTTAAATCATCCATAGATGTCAGTGTCACTGGCTGGACCAGCATTTATTGCCCCAGAGGGCAGTTCAGACTCAACCATATTGCTGTGGGTCTGGAGTCACATGTAGGCCAGACCAGGTAAGGATTGCAGTTTCCTTCCCTGAAGGGCATTAGTGAATTAGATGGGGTTTTCCCAACAATTGACAATGGTTTCGTGGCCATTATTAATTCTTAATTCCAGATTTTTATTGAATTCAAATTCCACCATCTGCCCGTGGTGGGATTTGAACCTGTGTTCCCAGAGCATTAGCTGGGTCTCAGGATTAATAGTCTTGCGATAATACCATCAGGTCATCAATATCCTTACAGTGCCTGTACCCTCTCCATTGCAGAGACTTTATTTTGATCGCATTACGAAATGCTTCAGCAAATGTCCTGTACATTTCCTGTAAACTACAGCCCATGTTTACTATTGTATCACCACATTGTCCAGACATTGACAGTGATAAATCAAAAATGGGGTCATTCCTAAAAGGCTGAAAGGTGATGTGAATGTCATTCTGAGCTAGCCTGTGTTAATTGGGATTGTATACTTGTTTTGATCAATCTACATTATTCTGCATTAAGACTGTCTCAAATTTCATTTACCTTTTATTTCCACAGTTATGTAACGGGTCCATTTCTTTCCAACATCACCTGTCACTACTACTCTGTTTATTTGAATATCAGTAGGGGTTTTTCCAAACTTAAACTTCAATTTCACATTCAACTTATTAATGTTTGTTAGAAATAGAAGTCTAAGCAACATTCCCTGTACTTTCTATAACTACATTACTCCCCAGTCTAATATTACAGCACCAGGGACCCTGGTTTGATTCTACTATCAGGTGACTGTCTGTGTAGAGTTTGCACATTCTCCCCGTGTCTGCATGGATACCCTCCTCCCACAGTCCTAAAATGTGCAGCTTAGGGTGGATTGGCCATGCTAACTTACTCGGAGAAAGTGAGTATTGCAAGTGCTGGAGATCAGAGTCGTGAGTGTGGTGCTGGAAAAGCGCAGCAGGCCAGGCAACATCCGAGGAATCCTGATGAAAGGGTCTTGCCCAAAACATTGTCTCTCCTGCTCCTTGGATGCTGCCTGGCCTGCTGTGCTTTTCCAGCACCACACTTTCTACTCATGCTAAATTACCTAGAGTGTTCAGGGATGTGCAGGCAAGGTGGATTAGTCATGGGAAATGCAGGGGTACAGGGATAGGGTGGGGTTTTGGTCTGTGTGGGTTCATCAGAGGGTTAGTGTGACTCAATGGGCCAAACAGCCTGTTTCCTCACTTTGGGGATTCAGTGATTCTCGGATTGCAGTAAATGGTGTGTTTCCTGCATTTTAAGCAATTCTCTTATAAGTTTAATTTAGTTTGATGTTGTCATAGAGCGATATAAAGTGAGTGGTTATGTGATAGAGGTAACAATGAAGTAAAAGAAATGATCATTGACTACTCCCTGAAAGTTTGAATGCAGCGTGAGGGGGACACACAGCAACTTGCCCTGCTTTGTAAAAACAGGGCAGAAATGAAAGTGCCAGTTAAATGTTTGACTTCACCTCTTTTGGTGATATGATGTTCAGTTTTGGTCATCTGCATTTCGATTGTTTGATTGATTGACTGTTGTCACATGTACCGAGGTACAGTGACAAGTGTTGTTTTGTGTGTCACACAGACAGATCATACCATACAACCTGCACTAGGGTAGCAGAACAGAGTGCAGGAAACAGGGTTACAGCTGCAGAGAAGGTGCAGAGAAACATTAACAATGAGAGAGTCAAGATTAGAGTGGTGCTGGAAAAGCACAGCAAGTCAGGCAGCATCCAAAGACCTTTAACAATGAGAGGTTCATTCAAAAGCCTGATAACAGGGGGAAAGAAGCTGTTCTTGAATTTGTTTATATGTTTATTCAAACTTTCATATCTTCTGCCTGACAGAAGAGGGTGGAAGAGAGTTTTAGCGGGTTGAGAGAGGTCTTTGATTATGTTGGTTGTTTCCCCAGGCAGCAGGAAGTACAGTTGGAATCAATGGATGGAAGGCTGGTTTGTGATGAAGGGTTTTTGCCCGAAACATCAATTTTCCTGCTCCTCGGATGCTGCCTGACCTGCTGTGCTTTTCCAGCACCACTCTAATCTTGACTCTGACCTCCAGCAACTGCAGTCCTCACTTTACCTGGTTTGTGTGGTAGACTGGGCTGTGTTCAACACTCTCTGCAGTTTCTTGTGATCTTGTGATCTTGCCAAACCACGCTGTGATACTTCCAGATAGGATGCTTTCTATGAAGAATATTACCGCTGGGCACCACGAATGATATTTACCCTGAGATATGAAGGTACATTTGATGACTTGGATTTGCTCACCATGGAGAAACAGGCGTCATGGGACAGACATCACAGTTCAGTCTCCAAAAAAAGCACAAATCTGAAAGCAAGACCTGTGTTTATATACAGCATTTCACAAAACAACCATCACATCCGGGCAGCATTTGCCCAAGTGTGGGATTGGAGACCCCTGATAACATTGAAGTCGTTGGGACTTGGGGAGAAATCTCCACCGGCTGGAACAACAGGAGGCCAGTTGTGATGGTTGGAGCCCTTCAGCTCTGATATCGCTGACCATTATAAGGGTCAGTCATGGTATTGTCACAAGTGCTAGGCCACCACCTCCAGCATGAGGAAATCTAACCACCTCCATTGGACAGAAATGTCATTGGATCAGACACATAGAAACTGTGGCTCAAGATCACATCAGAGACTGGGAATCCTGCAGAGAGCTCAAGGCTTCTCAAAGCCTCCTGTCCACCATCTTTAAGGCACAAGCCAAGACTGGGAAGGTGATGGAACAATCCCCTTTTTTCTGGGCGAGTGCAGCTACAGCAACACTTGATGAGCTTGAGGACCAGGACAAAGCACTTCGCGGTGCACTTCATCCACCATGTTAAGGTTGTGCAGTCTCTGCCACCAGTGCTTAGTGATAATGGTAGATATTCCCTACAAAGTGCTGTGCACTAACTCACCAGGATGGCTGCACCTCCGAAATCTACAAACTGTATTGTCTATTGGAATAAGGGCAGCAATGTATTCGAACACTACTCTCCTCGAGGTCTCCTCCAAGTTACACTCTGCTAACTGTGAGGGGACTGTGCCTTTAAGTAAGATTCTCTCCTGCTTCTCTTGCAGAGAGGTGTTGCCACAGTGGTGCTAGAATGGCTTTTCTCATAAGCAATTGCTAAACAGCGTTGAGTTCCCTGAGTGTTTATTTTAGAAGGATGAGTGGGTAAAGTCAGGCTCACACACACCCAGGGTTTTAGTTGGTGGGGTTTGGAGTTGGCTGTTGAAGCTGATAGATACCGCGCTCTCTCTTTGCCTCAGCAAAAAGCTTGTGTTCCCTCTCAACCGCTGGATTGTTTGTCTTTGGTGTTCCTTTCTCCTGGGGAGGAGGTAGCACAGGGGGAAATCTGCTTTGCTGCATTTGTCTTTGCCAGGGGTGTGTGTTTATGAAAGTTGAAAATGTGTTGCTAGTTAAAGCACAGCAGGTCAGGCAGCATCCAACGAACAGGAAATTCGATGTTTCGGGCCAGAGCCCTTCATCAGGAATGTTTTCCTGTTCCTTGGATGCTGCCTGACCTGCTGTGCTTTAACCAGCAACACATTTTCAGCTCTGATCTCCAGCATCTGCAGACCTTTTACTGTGTGATTATGAAATACTGCTATATTGGAACAGTTGATGATTAGTAGTTAAACAATATATTTTTTCTAACTATTTCGTTAAAGTTATACCAATTCTTTTTTTGTTGTTTTTATTTTAACTGTGTTAGGAGAATACAGTGTGTTTTGCTTCGAGCCAAGTAGTGAACCAATCGATTCACATGTGGAACACAGCATCTCACACTTGCCTTTAAACAAAATAACAAGTCAGGGTCGAGGCTATCTCCTTGATATATTTTGAGGTGGGTTTGGTCTGGTCCATGACATGAGTTGGAAATACATCATTGTTCCTTCACCATATATCATTGAACTTATTCCCTAACTGCTCTGAACATGTACTGAAATCACGCACACTTGGTGGTTCAATAATGCAGTCCATTACCAGCTTCTCAAGGGCAATAAATACTGACCCCGCCAGTAATGTTTATGGATGTGGAAAGGGATATAGTGTTCAGTTCCATTTGCAACTCTCCAATAATGAAGTAGCAAAGGTTGGGGAATATCTAGCACAAATGCTAGCCAATGACCATCTCCAACAAGAAAGATTAAAACCAATCTCTGTGGTTATTGAACGGCTTTACCATTCTGTGCCTGAGGATCCCCATTGACTGGAAACGGCCATATATAAATATTGTGACTATGAGATGCAGTCAGGTTGGAGTATTCCACAGTGGGTGACTCCTCTCCTGACTCCCCAGAGCCTGACCACCATCTACAAGGCGTGGATAAGAGACTGATGGAATACCCTCCAGGTGTCTGATGAGGGTGACTCCTCCAGCTTAATAGCTTCCAGGATCAAACAACCCGTTTGCTTGGCTCTGCATCTGGTACGTCAATCTCTCCACTGGCAATGCCGCATGACCACTGTGTACCACCTGCAGGATGCAGCCAGGAAAACCAGCAATGTACCTTCAGCAGCACCTTCAAAACTCTTAGCTCTGAAAAGCAGAAGGGCAGCAGTCACATTGGAACACCAGCACCACCATCCTAACTTGGAATCATATTGCCATTTGTTGATTGTTGCTGGGTCAATGCTTGGATTTCCCTCCCTAACATCACTGGGGCTGCACTGATATATTACAGTGATTCCAGTGGGTGTTCTACATCACCTTTTGAAGGGAAATTAGGAACGGCCAATAAATGCTGACCTTCTGACAACCCACTGGCCACGAATTGATATTTTTTCAAACAACAAGGAGCTAAGGCGCGCGTCTGGAAGCTTTTACTTTTGCCGAGGTTGAGGATTCTGGAAAGCGAAACGACTGCGGATGCTATAAATCAGAAACCAAAACAGAGATTGCTGGAAAAGCTCAGCAGGTCTGGCAGCATCTGTGGAGAGAAATCATAGTTAATGTTTCGGGTCCGGTGACCCTTCCTCAGAAGTGCGGGCCTGGATTCCAGAAGAGGAGTGTCTGAGGCTGAGGGGTGATCTTGTAGAGGTTTATAAAATCATGAGGGCCATGGATAGGGTAAATAGACAAGGTCTTTTCCCTGGGGTCGGGGAGTCCAGAACTAGAGGGCAGAGGTTTAAGATGAAGGGGAAAGACTTGAAAGGACGTAAGGGACAATCTTTTCACACAGAGGGTGGTGCGTGGATGAAATGAGCTGCCAGAGGAAGTGATGGAGGCTGGTACAATTGCAACATTTAAAAGGAGTCTGGATGGGTACATGAATAGGAAGAGGTTGGGGGGATATGGGCCGGGTGCTGGCAAATGGGGCTAGATTGGGTTGGGATATCTGGTCAGCATGGACGAGTTGGACTAAAGGGTCTGTTTCTCCTGCTGTACATCTCTATGACTCTATGACACTAAGGGGTGATTCCAGCAAATGGAAGGGGAGACATCTTGGACAAGAATTCATGGTTTCCAAGCTCAGTTGAGGAGGGTTCAGAAAAGAATTTTTAATATCAAACTTGTGAATTGCTTTTTTTTGCCTTTCCCTGGAATTGGTGCCCTGTGGGAATGGAAGGAGACACACATGGGTTTTTGTGGTGTTCAAGGCCTTTTCTCAGCCTTCAGATATAAAGGTCAACAAAAGCTTTTTGAAAGTCTGAGTAAATTATTAACAGATGTCACACTGCACTGTTACCGTCCTTCAGGTATTGCTATCCCATTCATCTCTGGGAAACGTTTCCCAGCTTAAAACCTTGGTCAACAAATCAATGTGTTTGTATCAATTAGTTCACTGCAGCAGGATAGAAGGAATGAACCATTCTAGCCGTTTTGTTCTGCCGCAGTTATAGGCCAGTTCAAAGGGCCTCTCTGTTCTTATGAATGTCTCCCTGCGCTATTTTATGTTTTTGTTCTTTAATGCTTAAGTGTAGTTAAAATAAATGTTTGTGGTATCAGCCAGTAATTGGTAATATTGACTGTCAATAACTGAGGATATTGTCAGGCAGTGGTAAACTGTGCAAAAGGACAGTCAGATAAATTGTTTATCCATGAGGGTATATTTTGAATTGTCTCAGCAACAATTCCCTCAATTGTTATCACTATCCCATTAAATCTAAAGCCACAGTATACAAGGAGAGTATTAATTTCCTCGAGAACTCAGCATATAAATTGTCACAAAACAACAACAGCAGGAAGGTAGCCCCATCAACCCACTCCTCGTGGGCTAGCTCGTTCACAGATGGCAACCTTGCCTCTTTGGCACATTCCTTGCACCTCAAATAATTGAGGGTGAGAGGCTTTGGGTTCTGCCAACACCAATGCAAGGAGAAATAAACTGCTCAGAATTAAATACCAAAACCGACGAGGAGTTCGTGACAGCAGCAGCCGCAGTACTCCCCCTCACTGCACAGCCTCACTGTGCCCTTTGAAGACCCTCTTCCTCCCTTTACAGTTCCTCTCCCACAGCATCTTTGCAGCTGGCTTCACTCCCTGTGAAACTCCTTGACAATACTTTACAGTGACACCCCCCTTCCTATAGCCTCACGAAACCTCAGGCCTCACTTTCCATTCTAACCCTCCCCCATCCCCCTGCTGTGCTCTCTGACCATACCTTCCCCATCCTGTATACTTGTCTTGGCAGGTCAGATCACTCACATTCCCACTGCTACTCCAACCAGAGGCTTAGGCTGCTTCTGAAATAACTCCACAGAGGCTGGTATCCCGTCATCAGATCACCCCTTATTTACCCCTGTATCGGGGGTTAGCACTGCTACCTCACAGTGCCTGGGACCTGGGTTCAGTTCCAGCCTTGGGTGATTGTCTGTGTGGAGTTTGCGCCTTCTCCCAGTGTCTCCTCCGGGTGCTCCGGTTTCCTCCCAAACATACTCAGGGTAGGGTGCATTGGCCAGACTAAATTACTCATAGTGTCCAGGATGAGCAGGCTGGGATGGAGTAACCAGAGGAAATGCAGGGTTACTGGGACAGGGTAGGTGGGATGCTCCTCAAAGAGTCGGTGCTGACTCAATGGGCTGAATAGCCTGCTTCCACACCGCAGGAATTCTATGATTCTAACTCCTTACTAAGAGGGCACTGGTGAGGGTCATGCTTTTAGCTCAGGAAAGGGCAGGTGGATTGGGGGATTGAATGGAATTCAGCAGGATTCAGGGTTTATACACATTGATGAACTTGATATCAAAATCACATGTAAGGTTATTAAGTCACAACAATGAGGAAATAGCCAGGCCAGTGGAAATAGGATCGAACAAAAGATTTTCACCAAAGATCCTCAGACAGCACCTTCCAAATCCATGACAACTTCTAACTAAAAGGACAAGGGTGGCAGATACATGGGAACACCACCCTCTGCAAGTTCCCCTTCACTCACCATCCTGACTTGGAAATATTTCGCCGTTCCTTCACTGGGTCAATATGCTGGAATTCCCACCCTCATGGTATAGTGGGTGGACTGCAGCGGTTCAAGAAGGCAGCTCATCATCAGCTTCTCAACAGCAACAGGGGATGGGCAATAAACCTGACCCAGCCAATGACTCCCACATTCCACAAGTTAATTTTAAAAATGTATAAAGTGGGAGAGGTCCCTGAATTCTTTCCACTGCTTTAATGGCTGGGGAGTCTCCATGGGAGAGAACTCCCAGATACTTCTCATTTGTGATGAGATGCATGTTGGGGCCTTGAATGCAAGGCTCACCACTCAAACGTGACCATTGAGATGTGTCATGAGAGCCAATGATCCCTCCAAGCTGCTGAGAGGATCCGTACACACCAATCAATGTGCAGACATATCATCTTCCAATTCCAGAAACTTCTGCTGCGCATGATCCCTGGAGATCGACACAGTGAATGGGAAAAGTTGTTGGGAATATGGATGAGGAGAGGATCTCATGGAAGACAGGCCTAAAGCGAGGAACTCCCAATATTCTTTGCAGAAACGCAGAACCTATTCATATAACCTGTAAATAGTTGCTGGGAGATATAAAACTACATCCTGTTTACTCTACACGGTTCCTATTTTGCGCCAGGAAGTGGTTATGATTATATATACTCGACCAAACAGATCTCTGAAGAACCCCCACACTTAGAAGATATGGAAGGCAGTACATGCAACGTAGTGATTGATCTGGGATCTAAAGGTTTAATTTAGTGCCAACAACACTGGTAAGCCAGAAGGTCCTGAAGGAAATCAGATACTGCTGCCTGCCCAGGGCAGCAACCTCCAAAGAAACCTCTCAGCATCTCTCAATATTGAAGAGTAATTAAAAAAATGACACTGGAGAAGTTTCAGTCCCGATCATAGTGCTCGAACAGATGGAATCTATAGTTCCAAGCAGAGATAGAGATAGAGGCTACATACAGAGTTGGTCTGTGGAGGAGATCCATGAGACCATAATACACAGGAGCAGAAATTAGACCATTCAGCCCATCAAGTCTGCTCCAGCATTCAATCATGGCTGATAAGTTTCTTAACCCCATTCTCCTGCTTTCTCCCCATAACCCTTGATCCCCTTGACACTCAAGAACCTACTTATCTCGGTCTTAAATATACTCAATGACCTGGTCTCCACAGCCTCCTGTGGCAGTGAATTCCACACTTTGGCTGACGAAATTTCTGTTTACCTCCATTCTAAAAGGTCTCTCCTTTACTCCAAGGCTGTGCCCTCGGGTCCGACCAATGGAAATATCTTCCCAACATCCACTCTGTCCAGGCCATTCAGTATCCTGTAAGCTTCAATTAGATCCCTCCCTCATCCTTCTAAACTCCATCGAGTATAAACCCAGAGTCCTCAAACATTCCTCAAATGTTAAGCTGTTCATGCCTGGGATCATTCTTGTGAACAGGCTCCAGGGCCAGTACATCCTTCCTGAGATATGGGGCTCAAAACCAAGTCCAGGTTCAGTGGTGAATGAACAGATACCAGAGGTTGCTTGAGTCAAAATGAAAAATCCCGGGTACAAGTGGAAATTTTAAACAGCGCAGATTTTCGTGGTACTGGGAGTGCTTGCTGCAGTCTGCAAACACCACAACAAGAAATAGATAAAACTAACAAAGCCAAGCGAGAAACTCATATAATCTAGGAGCACAAAACTGAGGAAGTCACAAACCTGGTCATTTAAAGCAGATAAGTGTTGGGGAATTAGAATCATAGAATCACTACAGTATGGAAACAGGCCCTTCAGCCCAACAAGTCCACACCCACCTTCCAAAGAGTAATCCACCCAGACCCATTCTCCTACTCTATATTTACATCTGATTACTGCACCTAACCTACACACCCCTGAACACTATGGGCAATTTCCTATGGCCAATTCACCCTAACCTGCACATCTTTGGATTGTGGGAGGAAGCCAACGCAGACACGGGGAGAATGTACAAACTCCACACAGACAGTGGCCAGAGGTTGGAATTGAACCTGGGTCCCTGGTGCCATGAGGCAGCAGGGCTAATCCCTTCACGACCATGCCATCCAAGAAGTGAATGGTTGTGATCTATAAAGAAAGTCCATTGTGATTAGATTAGATTCCCTACAGTGTGGAAACAGGCCACTTGGCCCAACAAGTCCACACTGACCCTCTGAAGGGCAACCCACCCAGACACATTCCCCTACATTTACCCCTGCACCTAACACTACGGGTAAGTTAGCACGGCCAGTTCATCTCACCTACAAATCTTTGGACTGTGGGAGGAAACCGGAGCACCCAGAGGAAACTCATGCAGACACAGGGAGAATGTGCTAACTCCACACAGACAATTGCCCGAGGTGGGAATTGAACCCGGGTCCCAGGCTCTGTTGGAACCCATTCCAACAGTCACAAGCCATTCATCATCTTTTGGCCTAACTGAACCAGCCTACTATTTGTCAGAATCTTTGGCTGATATTTCTTTCATGGCCATCTACACTTGTTTGTGAGGCTCATTGTGGTCAAACACTTCCATGCAAAATGACTTGGCTTCTTGCAGTGAAAACTCAACCTCCTCCATGCTGGACATAACTTCTTACATTTTTTTCTGATGCTATTCTGATGCTCTGCATCTTGGCCTTTTGCCATGATCTATTTGCCCTTTGGGTCTGGAATGTGTATCAGCATCAAATAAGGCCTGGCGTGTTCTTCTGTGGATGTGAACCACTTAAGGAGTCACAACTTCAGCCCTTCTGCACACGTTGATCACTTTCCTGAGAGTGAGTTTCTCCTCCCACAGTAGATGTCCTCTCAGTGCAGGATCTCTCATGCCTAATATAATCTTCTGTTTAATTAATTCATCTTTTCAAGTTGTACAGTCAGAGAATTTTGAAAGTTGTTTTAATGCAGCGACATATTAGGCCCTAATATTGAACACGTACTGTTGATAAGTTATATTCACTTGACATTCAAAGCTTACCTTCAAGGCTTTTAAAAGATTTTGTTCTTTTCTATTCTTCAAGCGGATTTAAAGTAGATAACACTTTGAAACAGACTCTATCCAATAGTAATAAAGGCATAACTACATAGGTGCTTTGGCTTGTTAGTTAAATCTGTTGCAAACTGATAGTTTTGCCATTCTATGAATGAGTTCCGTTTTATTCCACATTTAATTTTGACCTGAGCTGGAAGAGGAAAGTTGATAGCCATTGTGTCTTATCCAGTGCTTTCAGCTGTGTCTTGCTTCTGTGTTCCTTTCCTAAAATCCAATTTTAGCAGCTCCAAACATTTGTGTTCCTTTTTTAGTAATGATACTTCTATACAGCTCTTCAATGTCTAATCTCAGCCCAACTCTGTTAAGAGTTCACAGAACAACAGTCTTGTTTGCATCACAACGTTGAGGGCAGCTAACTCAGCAGAGGCTGGGAAATGCAGGGACCTTCTCAGTGTCTGAGACTTATATTATGGATTGTTAATGTCCACAAAACTACTCACAAATCCATCAATATCATATTGGAAAAGTATACCCAACTGGGGGCTTGGTTTGAATTGAATGCAGTTGTAACTCTTTCTTGTATACAATGTGACCGTTTGTTCCTTTCATGACGGCCATGAATCCATACTGGCAAAAAACAGGTAATACTTCAATGATAATATTTGTGATAGCAAAGGCCATGTTGTTTCTTTGTTACTCAGAGTGACAAGACCAACAGGGAGAGATTAGTTGGAAGCTATCCAGGTATTAAGTAAAACATTGCCGATGAATGTGAAAAGAATGCCTCACACCCTGTATTGTTAAATCTATCAAGTGTTTGGATAATGTCCAATGTCTTAAGAGCTTGAAGAATTTATTTTGATGTGAACTGCAAAGCCACAGTTACTGAAGAACAGTAATATGCCACTGTTCAACCTCAGATGTCTCTCCTTCAGAACAGGACCCACCTCCCAATCCCCAATACACACAGTATCCCCAATACACACAGTATCCCCAATACTTATGTGTTCCGATGGATACTAGAATTGACCTTGATATTCTTGAGTTAGTGAGGTTAACCTTCACCGAAAGTGAGAATAAATGGGCATCAAGAACATACGATTTGAAAGAAGGAGGAGGCCATTTGGCCCTTCAAGCCTGCTACTTCACTCAATGAGGCATTTTTGAAGCATGGCAGCATTGACATTAGTGGCTGGAATGAACTTAGTACCAATCATTCAGAGAAACAAAAACTTGTCTTTGAAATCTGTTGCACAATGGTTCTAAACCGACGCACTGTTAGGCAATTGTTCACTTAAACCAAGTGTACCACCAGCTCTGTCCAGCAAGATACAATTTCACCAATATAACCGTGTGTGGTTGCCTGACAGCTCAAGCTAAGGAATGTTGCAACAACAGGCAATATTGCCGTATCTGAGGGGGGACAGGGGGGCTTTGTCTGCTGTCTGGGAGCTCTGTGTTGCCTCCTTCTGGTAAATACCCCTGGGGTGTTCAGCAGCAAACCTATGCAGTATTAGGCATCCTGGGGGGAGATATCCTAACTACCCCCACCCAAGAATCTGCCAAATAATCTGAAACACCTTCCAGTCCATCTAAAAACTTTCCCACTGTCTCCAAATAAACCTCAGGGACGGGCATTAAATTACACCCAAAATGCAGACTTCCAAGATTTAATTTTGCTGGCACTATTTGTTTCTTGATGGTTCTTTAAGTAACACATGAGCCAAATGCTGGCAAGGGGGGATTAGATTAATTTAGAACATCTGGTCGGCATGATGAGTTGGGCTGAAGGGTCTGTTTTGGTGCTGTATATTTCTATGACTATGACTCTAACAATTTATAGTTCAGCCCGAGAATAAGCTGTTGATTTTACAAAGCTGTGTTGGTCCTGGTGATCATTGCTGCTGACCAGATTTATGGAAAATTTAGCATTAAATGAATCAGGTTTATTCAAGTGCAATTTCTGGACCAAAGGTTGCAATGGTTTTAACGCAATGCTAATCTTAATAGGAATGGTCATTTTAGTAAAATTAACGACACTGAATTTCTTCAGTTTTGCGAATGCTTCTTCTACACATTTCACTCATAAATAGCAGCCTGACAGATCAACGGGCCTCACCTGGTTGAGCCATGGCTGGGTTGCTGTTTTTAAATTGTAGATTTATTTTTGGTAGTATGACAAAAGAAGGATATTATTAAACTTGGGGGGGGGTGGGAGGGAGGATTCAAACAGATTTACCAGGATGTTGCCACAAATGGAGAGTTTGAGTTGTAAGGAGAGGCTGGATAAGTTGGGACTTTGTTCACTGGAGTGTAGGAGGGTTGTAGTGCTTTACAAAATCATGCTAGGTAAAGATAAGGTGAATAGCAAAGGTCTTTTCCCTAGGGTAGGGGAGTTCAAAACCAGGAGGCATTTTTTTAAGGTGAGAGAAGAAAGATTTAAAAACAGACATGAGGAGCAACATTTTCACAAAGAGAGTGTTCCGAGTGTAGAATGAACTTCCTGAGGATGTGGTGGATGTGGGTACATTTGCCACATTTAAAAGACATTTGGATAAGTACATGACTAGGAAAGGTTTGGAGGGATATGGGTCAGGAGCAGGCAGCTGGGACTAGTTTAGTTTGGGATTATGGTCAACATGAAGTGATTGGACCGAAGGATCTGGTTCCATGCTGGATGACTCTATGACTTGATTACATATTTATGATCTTTATTTTGAATTAGCATCTTGTGCAGCTTGGTTTGTCTGCATTTTTGCTCAGGCCTTTACACCAGCGTATATCTTTGCATTTTGCTGCTGGACAGTAACTTTTAGCTTATAGAGTTGACAGCCTTGGAATTCATTGTGTTGCTCCTGACGGATAGCGTGGATTGGATTGGGAGTGTTGGGGAACAAACCCTTCAGGCTCAATGGACTGGAGTTTTCCATCTCCATGAGGTTTTAGTTTGAGAAAGCAGAATAAGAACAGCTCCTTGAAGTGTTCCAGCCCGCTCAGGAAACTTTATCAGGTGCAGCCTGTGAGTTGGGCTGCTCGACTGTCTTATGGAGACAGGTAGCCAATTCACACAATTAAAGTCTCACTTAAAGTCTACTTTGGACAGGAAAAAGGCAGCTGACCAACTGACCCTAGCCCACTGAGCTATGGTGCAACTTAAGCCTTGCAGTTTCAACACAGAAAAAAACCCTTTGCAACTTTTTAAAACCTTTCATTTCGGGTCAAGGTCAAGTGACCACAAAGCTTCTGGCTTCTGGTCATCCATTCTCGAGAGGAGTGAATGGCCACAGAGTGAGGGGTGGTGAGGATCCTGAGATGAAGTGAATTATTTAAACTATATTTTTGAGCCAGGAACATGTCACTGTGCCTGGAACGGCAAGCAATGGAATAGGGTTGTGTAGCGTTTGGGATGAACACAATTATATAAAGATTCTGTCAAAAGTATAATTGTACAATGTTTAAGGCTTCACTTGGTATTCAGTTATTTTCTTCCACCTCAAATTCTTTCTCCTCTGCTCTTTCAAAGTATCAAACAAAAAGGGTTGAACCATCAGATTATTTTTCCTCATAAGATGTCCATGAATATCAATTCTATATTATAAATGATATGAGGTTATTATCTCAACTGCTCGCATCTCTGTTCACTCCTGAATGGTTTCTTTTCATTCTTACAGTGTGGAAACAGGCTCTTCGGCCCATCAAGTTCACACAACCCCTCCGAAGAGCAACCCGCCCAGACCCATTCCCCTCCCCTATAATCCTACATTTGCATGTATCAAAGAAAAAGAGAGATCCTATAAAGTGACCAAGAGCAGTGGGAAATCAGAAGATTGGGAAGGCTACAAAAACAAACAGAGGATAACAAAGAGAGAAATAAGGAAGGAGAGGATCAAATATGAAGGTAGGCTAGCCAGTAATATTAGAAATGATAGTAAAAGTTTCTTTCAATACATAAGAAACAAACGACAGGCAAAAGTAGACATTGGGCCACTTCAAACTGATGCTGGAAGCCTAGTGATGGGAGATAAGGAAATAGCAGGAGAATTTAACAAGTACTTTGCGTCAGTCTTCACAGTGGAAGACATGAGTAATATCCCAACAATTAAAGGGTGTCAGGGGGCTGAGTTGAGTATGGTTGCCATTACAAAAGAGATAGTGCTAGAAAAGCTAAAAGGTCTTAAAATTGACAAATCTCCTGGCCCCGATGGGCTACATCCTAGAGTTCTGAGAGAGGTGGCTGAGGAAATAGCGGAGGCATTGGTTGAGATCTTTCAAAAGTCACTGGAGTCAGGGAAAGACCCAGATGATTGGAAGATCGCTGTTGTAACCCCCTTGTTCAAGAAAGGATCAAGACAAAAGATGGAAAATTATAGGCCAATTAGCCTAACCTCGGTTGTTGGTAAAATTCTAGAATCCATTGTTAAGGATGAGGTTTCTAAATTCTTGGAAGAGCAGGGTCAGATTAGAACAAGTCAACATGGATTTAGTAAGGGGAGGTCGTGCCTGACCTTCTTTGAAGAGGTGACAAGTAGGTTAGACCAGGGAAACCCAGTGGATGTGGTCTATCTAGACTTCCAAAAGGCTTTTGATAAGGTGCCACTTGGGAGGCTGCTGAGTAAGGTGAGAGCCCATGGTGTTCGAGGTGAACTACTGGCATGGATTGAGGATTGGCTGTCTGACAGAAGGCGGAGAGTTGGGATAAGAGGTTCTTTTTCGAAATGGCAGCCGGTGACGAGCGGTGTCCCGCAGGGTTCAGTGTTGGGCCGCAGCTGTTCACGTTATATATTAATGATCTGGATGAAGGGACTGGGGGCATTCTAGCGAAGTTTGCCAATGATACGAAGTTAGGTGGACAGGCAGGTAGTACTGAGGAAGTGGGGAGGCTGCAGAAGGATCTAGACAGTTTGGGAGAGTGGTCCAGGAAATGGCTGATGGAATTCAATGTGAGCAAATGCGAGGGCTTGCACTTTGGAAAAAAGAATACAAGCATGGACTACTTTCTAAACGGTGAAAAATTTCATAAAGCCAAAGTACAAAGGGATCTGGGAGTGCTAGTCGAGGATTCTCTAAAGGTAAACATGCAGGTTGAGTCCTTGATTAAGAAAGCGAATGCAATGTTGTCATTTATCTCAAGCGGGTTGGAATATAAAAGCACCATTGTGCTACTGAGCCTTTATAAAGCTCTGGTTAGGCCCCATTTAGAGTACTGTGTCCAGTTTTGGGCCCCACACCTCAGGAAGGACATACTGGCACTGGAACGTGTCCAGCGGAGATTCACACGGATGATCCCTGGAATGGTTGGTCTAACATACGAGAAACAGCTGAGGATCCTGGGATTGTACACATTGGAGTTTAGAAGGTTAAGGGGAGATTTAATAGAAACTTACAAGATAATACATGGCTTGGAAAGGGTGGACGCTGGGAAATTGTTTCCGTTAGGCGAGGAGACTAGGACCCGTGGACACAGCCTTAGAATTAGAGGGGGTCAATTCAGAACAGAAATGCGGAGGCATTTCTTCAGCCAGCGAGTAGGGGGCCTGTGGAATTCATTGCCACAAAGTGCAGTGGAGGCCGGGACGCTAAATGTCTTCAAGGCAGAGATTGATAGATTCTTGATGTCACAAGGAATTAAGAGCTACGGGGAGAATGCTGGTAAGTGGAGTTGAAATGCCCATCAGCCATGATTAAATGGCGGAGTGGACTCGATGGGCTGAATGGCCTTACTTCCACTCCTATGTCTTATGGTCTTATTTACCCCTGACTACCTATCCCTGCACACTCTAGGCAATTTAGCATGGCCAAATTTACCTGACCTGCACATTTTTGGATTGTGAAGGAAACCGGTGCACCCAGAGGAAACCCACGCAGATACAGGGAGAATGCGCAAACTCCACACAGACAGTTTCCCGAAGGTAGAATTGAACCTGGGTCCCTGGTGCTGTGAGGCAAGCTGTATTAATCACTGAGCCACCAGACCTGAATGTTATCTATCTGCTACATTGGTTGAATATAAAATAAATCTGTAATGGCCTTTGGCTGGAGCATAATTTCCAGTCTGAAGAGACACCTGTATCACAGTGAATTAATTTGAATTTATGTATCAGCTTTCATGCCATTTGAAAGTGCATCATAGCTAATAAATGAGTCTGGAACAGGAAGTATAGTTGTAATGTCTGCAATACATGGCAAGGTCCCACCGACAGCAATGGGATCAATAATTGAATCATACATTTTGGTGCTTTTGGTAAAGAATTAAATGTTGGCCGTAGAGTCAGAGTCACACGACACCAGGTTATAGTCGAACAGGTTTATTTGAAAACACAAGCTTTTGCTGCGCTGGCCCTTTGTTAGGTGAAGCTATGTTGGCCACAGAGTCATTGAGTCTTACAGAACAGAACTCTACAAGCTCACTCTCAGTCTCCAGTGCTCCAGGGATAAAAGCCCCATCCTACTCAGCCTCGTCAGGAGTGTGATGGTATACTCCTCACTTGCCCTGGATGGGTGCAGCTCCAACAACACTCAAGAAGCTTGACACCATCCAGGACAAAGCAGCCGCTTGATTGGCACCATCCACAAGCATCCACTCCCTCCACCACCGATGCTCAGTAACAGCAGTGTGTACCATCTACAAGATGCACTGTAGAAATTCACCAAAGATCCTCAGAGAGTACCTTCCAACCCACGACCACTTCCATCTAGAAGGACGAGGGCAGCAGATACATGGGAACACCACCCAAATAAGTTCCCCTCCAAGCCACTCCCCATCCTGACTTGGAAATATATCGCCGTTCCTTCACTGTCGCTGGGTCAATATCCTGGAATTCCCTCCCTCAAGGCATTGTGGGTCAACCCACAGCAGGTGGGACTGCAGCGGTTCAAGAAGGCAGCTCACCCCCCACCTTCTCAAGGGGCAACTAGGGACAGGCAATAAATTCTGGCCCAGCCAACGAAGCCCACGTCTGACAAATGAACAAATTTTTAAAAAGCCTCTATTTGTATCTTAAACTCTCCAGTCCTTAGGAGAACTTTTCCTGTCTTCTTTCAGCTAGTTCCATGTGATCTATCTGTGTTGAATAGTACAGCTTGAACTTAACGTCCCAACTAAAAGGCAGTACCTCAATTTTGCTTGGAGTGGGTGCTCAGTCTTAAAACATGGCTTGAGCAATCAATATTCTGATTCAGGGAAAGACGTAAAACCCTAATCTAACATTACCAGTATTATCCTACACCCATACAGCTAATATATTAGCACAGTCAACTTTGACTGCCTTTGTTGTTGATTCCTACTAGCTCCACATCCCCCTTTCACTTGGGATTTACAAATAATACCTGTTCCGTAAGTTACTTTCTCTGAACTGATGGGATTTGTGTGCGTGTATAAAAGTATATTAATGCATGGGATTAAGGAGACTCAGCTGAAAGGCTTCTCATTAAAGCTCTTGATAATGCATAGCTAACTGTTGGGTCAAAATATTCCAGCACTTAGGAATGCTTTTGGAAGGCAGCTCAAAATGAACACTGACAGTTGTGCACACACCCTACCAGTTTATTTTTCCATACATTTGTCTAATAGATGGAGGTGGTGGGAGAGGGAATTGAGGTGGGCGATAGTTGCGGAGAGGCTTGGATGTTTTTATGCCAAGATCTTGAAGAATTGCCTGTGGGTTTAACTGTCTCAGCACAGTGGTTGGACCGAATGACTGTGTCATCACTGGGTCTGACTGAGCCATCAATGGGCCTTCTGTCTGCAGAACGCTAATGGTACAAACTTCATCAGCCTGCAAAAGGTCAAAAATCTACTGGGTTTGATTGACTTCAAGCGAAGTGTATTTTACCAGCAGCAGGGTGTTATCCAGTTTCTCAGTAAATGGCACACAGTTAGTTTTTTTGAAAGTGTTCCAGGATAGATTTGTGGTTTGTGTTCTAGCTGCAGGACATGTTGAAAAAGTACCCGGTATTTTCCAAAGTTGACACTGCCTGGTAAAATCAAAACAGCAACTTGACAAAGTGTGCTCCCAGCTGATGAATACATTTCACAGACGTTCAATGTGATCATATTCAGGGGACTGCTGGCTGCATTCAGTCAGTTTGTTATAAGGGGTTTGAAGTGTTTCTTGCATTGACTCTGAAAACATTCCATTTCAAAAGACATTTATCAATAAAGACTAGGGAAGTAAAACCAGAAAGGCTTTTAACAGAAAGCAATGTGAAATAGTTTCAAATCTGCGATAGATTGGAGAGAACAAAGTCTTTTAATTCAAAGACTGTCAGTATCCTGAATGAAGTTAGTTTTAACTAAGCTTGGCTAGTCCTTTGAACAAATATAGCCTTGTGCTACATAAACAGGCAGGTGTATTCATAGGGATTATTTTGCAATTGGTGAGTTATAGCTTCTCAAAGGCACTGGATTTTTTGTTTCAGTCTGGATGGGGTGGAGGGAATCTCACACAAAATAGGATGGATGTCCTGCCCATTTCATTTCTATCCAACCTCAAACTCATCTCCATAACTTGTTTGATGTACGCATGCAAAAATTAGCAGCACCATATTAATAGGGCACCATATAACAACTAATTGGGTGGCATGGTGGCTCAGTGGTTAACACTGCTGCCTCACAGTGCCAGGGACCCAGGTTCATTTTCACTCTTGGTTGACTGTTTGTGTGGAGTTTGCATGTTCTCCCTGTGTCTTCCTCTGGGTGGTCCAATTTTCTCCCACAGTCCAAAGATTTGCAGGTTACGGTGGACTGGCCTTGCTAAATTGACCATAGTGTCCAGGGATGTGCAGCCTAGGTGGGTTAGCCATGGGAAATGCAGGGTTACAGGGATAGGATGAGGGGGGGAGGTCTGGGTGGGATGCTCTTCTGAGGGTCGGCATGGACTTGATGGGCCGAATGGCCTGCTACCACAGAGTGGGGAATGTATGAATATAAATAACTAAGGATTATTCAGTTTGTGAACAAGCCATATCACCCCAATAATGAGCTGCTTCATTGGAGTGGGCAGCCTGTGCTTTTTATAGAAGTTTTTAAAATGACAATGGGGAGAGGGAGTTGTGCTTCCAGGGGTGTCCTTCTTCCTGTCTGTCTACTGTCGAAATTCACACCCATCCTCACCCTCTACCCCCAGCTGTCCAAACACTTCTCACCCGACATCTTGAACTCACCTCCCTCAGTCTGGAAATCGATGGGTTGGGATTGGTTGCAGTGCTCACACTATTGGACTCCTGGCACTGCCAATGCAGGCCCAGTGACAGACCTTCCTCCTCCCACGACTGTGAGGGAAGTCCTATTCATGACCAACTCAGCCCACCTGCAGCACGTTATGAGGTTCTGGGGTGATCTTTTCAATCTGTTGGCAGGCCATTTGCTTTCTGGTGAGGTGGGTGGTCCATCAATCCCCCGTGTAACAATTTTCCCAAGAATTCTTACCTGGAATCTAACTCATGCCACACCTAATTCACAAATGGGTAAGGAGGAAATGTGCAGCAAGCTTTACTCTCCATCTAAGCCTTCCTACGGGTGACCTGGAATTGTCCAAGGGGACAATGGAGATAGAGCTTTTGTCACAGAATCATGAAGATGTACAGCACGGAAACAGACCCTTTGCTCCATATCCTAAACTAATCTAATCCCATTTGCCAGCATTTGGTCCATATACCTATTCATGTACCCATCCAGATGCCTGC
This sequence comes from Hemiscyllium ocellatum, assembly GCF_020745735.1. Lineage (NCBI taxonomy): Eukaryota > Metazoa > Chordata > Chondrichthyes > Orectolobiformes > Hemiscylliidae > Hemiscyllium > Hemiscyllium ocellatum. The sequence continues at coordinate 4,399,673 of NC_083416.1, forward strand.
AGGCTTTAATTTGACCTGGACCTTTTTTGATAAAGAGCCAATGGATTTGAAACATTAACTGTGCTTTCTCCCCACAGATGCTGCCAGGCCTGCTGAGTTTCGCCAGCAATTTCTGTTCTTGTTCAGATCTTGAGCATCCACAGTACTGTACCTTGTTTTATCCTGAAGAAGGGCTTATGCCCAAAACGTCGAATGCCCTGTTCCTTGGAACTTGCCTGATCTGCTGCGCTTTTTCAGCTCTGATCTCCAGCATCTGCAGAGTGGTTAGCACTGCTGCCTCACAGCGTCTGAGACCCGGGTTCAATTCCCGACTCAGGCGACTGACTGTGTGGAGTTTGCACGTTCTCCCCATGTCTGCGTGGGTTTCCTCCGGGTGCTCCGGTTTCCTCCCACTGTCACAAAGATGTGCGGGCCAGGTGAATTGGCCATGCTAAATTGCCCGTAGTGTTAGGTAAGGGGTAAATGTAAGGGCACGGGTGGGTTGCGCTTCGGCGGGTCGGTGTGGACTTGTTGGGCCGAAGGGCCTGTTTCCACATTGTAAGTAATCTAATCTAATCTAATCTAACCTCTCTTTCTCCTTTGTTTTATTCTGGCCTGGCATAGTTTGGTGAAACAGTAGAGGGAGCTTTACTCTACAAATACACAGAGCAATGAGCTTTCATCGTGATGGTGGTGAATTTCGAAAGTGAGAATGTGCATGATACCTTTCTCCTCACAAAAGGAAACGAAAGAAGATTGTTCAATTTAAATTCATCCAACTTTGCGCAGCTTAGCAAATCACGCAGTTGTTTCAAGTGGCTACAAAGTTGAGAGAGAATAAAACTCGGGTGAAACCACCAGCATTGAACTAAGCACCAGAAATGGTCAAAGGCAACCACTTCTAATGGTTCTTTCAAGGTATTCCACAGTAACATTTGGAGAATTGTGCCAGAATTAATTTTTATTCATCCATAGAAGTGTCACTCCCTGGGCCAGCATTTATCACCCATCCCTAATTGCCCAGAGGGCAGTTAAGAATCTGCAACATTGTAGTGGGCCTGGAGTCACATGTAGGCCAGACCAGGTAAGGATGGCAGTTTCCTTCCCTACAGAACCTTAGTGACCCAGTGGGGGTCTTCCTGACAGTCAACAATGGATTATGGTTATCGTTAGACTTTTAAGTCCAGATTATTATTGAACTCAAATTACACCATCTGCCGTGATGGGATTCGAACCCATGTACCCTAGAGCATTACCTGGGTCCCTGCATTGACATTCTAGTGATAATACCACTCAGCCATCATGTCTTTTAATGGGAGATTGGTTGAACTGAAGGCATTGAAAAATGTATGTCAGACTGTGCCAGGTTGAGAGAGAACCAACAAGAAAACCCTACTTGGTCTTCTCTTTACCATGATACCTGTCGCTGATGGAACTGTTCATCCCAGTGTTTGTTGACGCAGTGGAGACAAAGTCAAATCTAAATATTAAACCTTTCTTGGTGTTATGAGGTACTCCCACCGCACTGAAGTGATGAAGAGGTTCAGAATCTCACTGCACAAAACTGGATACTCCGGAGCACTGTGTCCATCAACAGCAGCAGAAATGTATTCAACAAATATATTCTGTAACCTCATAGCCCGGCACATCCCTCACTTCATCATTATCATCACACCAGAGAATCAAATGTGGTTCAAAGAGGAATGCGAGACTGCAGACCATAGAGTCACAGAGTCGTCGAGATGAACAGCACAGAAACAGACCCTTTGGTCCAACTCGTCCATGCCAACCAGATATCCTAACCCAATCTAGTCTCATTTGACAGACTTGCCCCATATCCCTCTAAACCCTTTCTATTCACATACCCATCCAGATGCCTTTTAAATGTAAGTACCAGCCTCCACCACTTCCTCTGGAAGCTCATTCCATACACACATCACCCTCTGCGTGATAAAGTTGCTCCGTATGTCCCTTTCAACTTTTTGTCGAAAGGTGTGGCACTGGAAAAGCACAGCAGGTCAGGCAGCGTCCGTGGAGCAGGAGAATTGATATTTCTCCTTGGATGCTGCCTGACCAGCTGCGCTTTTCCAGTGCCACACATTTAAACTCTGATCTCCAGCAACTGCAGTCCTCACTTTCTCCTTTAAATCTTTCCCTTCTCACCTTAAACCTATGCCCTCTAGTTTTGAACTGTCCCACCCTGGGGAAAAAAAACCTTTGACTTTCACCCTATCTATGCCCCTCGTGATTTTATAAACCTCTATAAGGTCACCCCTCAGCCTCCAACACTCCACAGAAAACAGCCCCATTCTATTCAGCCTCTCTCTGTAGTTCAAACCCTCTAATCCTGGCAATAGCTTTGTAAATCTTTTCTGAACCCTTTCAAATTCCACGACATCCTTCCTACAGCAGGGAGACCAGAACCGAATGCAGTTTTCCAAAAGTGACTGAACCAAAGGCCTGTACAGCTGTAACATGACCTCACAACTCCTCAATGTCACTGACCAATAAAGACAAAGAAGCAGCATAAGGCATATCGCCAAGACCCACTGGGGTACCGCACCATAGATCGAGCCCTGTTAATTCTAATCTATTATTGAAAGATTTTTTAAGGTATGTACAGTGTCCAAATTCCAACTTGACAGAAAACACAGACCAGGTTTCAGTAGAAACAAAAATTATTATCTATTATACTATAGTTACAGGGAAACCAATACAAACCATTGGCATCTAACATTACTAACTAAAACTCTAATCCCTTTATCAACTGTCCTTGGTGGAGGGAAAGAAAAACTGGAACATCGGTTCACTTCATTTGCTTCACTATTCTAATATTTCTTTGGCTAGCCAGAATCTTGGTGTTGAGTTCTCTTTCTCTGGATGTTTCCTACTGGTTTGTAGGAAGTGCAGAGGGACCGGTTCACTTGGATAATGTCCCTGATTTGTCATTTCAAAAGTCACAGCTCACAGCAACTGCTGCAGGGAATTTAACCAATTTTCTCCAGGTTTACTGCAGAGAACAGGCAGCTTCTGCTGGGAAGAACAACTGCAGCATCTTTCTCTCTCTCTCTCTCTCTCTCTCCATGTCTGTGTCTCTGTAACTTATTTCCAGTTCCAACCTGATCAGTTAGTTGAGAACCAATCAGCTTCAAGTTTAAACCCCTCCTCAGCTCCTGAGTGTCTGCACATTGCAAGAACCCATAACAACGATAAAAACAGAATTCACAATTTCCTTCCTGTGAAATTAAGCAGCCTTCCATGCACAATTTAAAACAAAACAATTCTTTCTCCTTGCAGTGCATAGTTTTTAAAGACTGAAAAATAAAAATAATTTGGAGATGCCGGTATTGGACTGGGGTGTACAAAGTTTATTTGGAAGACATGGTTCTTGCAAAGTCGAAAATGAGATTTCAGCAGGTGAAACTAAACACTAATGTATGTTAAGCAGAGGAAGGCGGCAGGTAATGTATAAAGTAATCCTGCACCAGCGAATCAGATAAAAGCTCTGCAGCCCTTTAGTCATGAATGGAGTTGATAATTAAACAAATAAGGGAGGCTCCACAAATGTCCCCATCCTAAATGATGGGAGAGCACAGCACATCACTGCAAAAGACGAGGCTAAAGAACTTGCATCCATCTTCAGCCAGAAGTGTTGAGCAGATGATTCAGCTGGTCCTCCTCCAAGTAGACAGGCAGGAGGTTGGAAGAACACAGCAAGCCAGGCAGCATCAGGAGGTGGAGAAGTCATGTTTCAGGTGTAACCCTTCTTCACGACTGGGGGTGGGTACAAGGCAGGCTGAAGATAAGTTTGCCCGGGTGGTTGGGGGAGGGTTTTGGTTGGGGAGAGGGGCGCATTGGTGAGGTAGTGATAGGTGAACGTAGGTAGAGGGTACGGCCGAGGTACCCATTTTCAGACTCACTCTTTGTGTTAGGAAGGAGCTATTGAAGACTTTGGATATAGCAAGAGTCAACATCCCAGATGTGGTCTTGAAGGTGTGCGCTCCATAATTAGCTGCACCCACAACCAAGCTGTTCCAATATAACTAGATTAGATTAGATTAGATTATTTACAGTGTGGAAACAGGCCCTTCGGCCCAACAAGTCCACGCCGACCCGCCGAAGCGCAACCCACCCATACCCCTACATTTACCCCTTACCTAACACTACGGGCAATTTCCCATGGCCAATTCACCTGACCCGCACATCTTTGGACTGTGGGAGGAAACCGGAGTACCCGAAGGAAACCCACGCAGACACGGGGAGAACGTGCTAACTCCACACAGTCAGTCGCCTGAGACGGGAATTGAACCCGGGTCTCAGGCGCTGTGAGGCAGCAGTGCTAACCACTGTGCCACCGTGCCGCCTGCTGGAGCAAATTTGGCATATGTGTTGATTCTGATGAGCACAAGATACAAAATTCCAGCACAATAATCTCTCTTGTCAGCAATATTCCAGCGAGAATTGGAACATCACCGATCTTATTGAAGCATTGGCCTTGGTGGTATGACTTCATTCAAGATTATTCTTTTCAATTACATTATTCTTTTTGAGTTGACCATGGGATAAAGTCGCATTTTTCCAACTTGGTAGGTGTGGTTGTTTCTTAAATTGACCACGAGCAGAATTTTATTTCAAGTGTAATTCTGCAAAGGAAAGATTTATAATGCAGTAACGTGTCAGACTGGGCCACCTATCAAACAGTAAACCTGTGACCCATATTCAATGACCAATACCCTTCAGGATAGGCTATGGCGTGGTGGTATTCGTGCAAGACGATTAATCCAGAGACCCAAGTAATGTTGTAAGGACCTGGGTACAAAGCCTGTGGCAGGTAGTGGAATTTGAATTCAATAATAACTTGGAAATAAATAGAACATAGAACATAGAACATAGAAAAATACAGCGCAGTACGGGCCCTTCGGCCCTCAATGTTGCGCCGACCAAATCCTACCTAACCTACACTAGCCCAATAACTTCCAAATGCCTATCCAATGCCTGCTTAAATGACCATAAAGAGGGAGAGTTCACCACTGCTACTGGCAGGGCATTCCATGAACTCACAACCTGCTGTGTAAAGAATCTACCCCTAACATCTGTCCTATACCTTCCACCCCTTAATTTAAAGCTGTGTCCCCTTGTAACAGCTGACTCCATTAGCGGTAAAAGGTTCTCAGTGTCTACCCTATCTAAACCCCTAATCATCTTGTACACCTCTATCAAATCTCCCCTAAACCTTCTTTTCTCCAATGAGAACAGCCCCAAGTGCCTCAGTCTTTCCTCATACGATTTTCCTACCATACCAGGCAACATCCTGGTAAACCTCCTCTGCACTCATTCCAATGCCTCCACATCCTTCCTATAGTATGGCGACCAAAACTGCACACAATACTCCAGATGAGGCCGCACCAGAGTCTTATACAACTGCAACATGACCTCAGGACTCCGGAACTCAATTCCTCTTCCAATAAAGCCCAGTACACCATATGCCTTCCTCACTGCACTATTTACCTGGGTGGCAACTTTCAGAGATCTGTGTACATGGACACCAAGATCCCTCTGCTCATCCACACTACCAAGTAGCCTACCATTAGCCCAGTAATCCATCTTCTTGTTACTCCTACCAAAGTGAATGACTTCACACTTAGCTACATTGAATTCCATTTGCCACCTTTCTGCCCAGCTTTTCAACTTATCTATATCCCGCTGTAACCTGCCACATCCTTCCTCACTATCCACAACTCCACCGACTTTTGTGTCATCCGCAAACTTACTCACCCAGCTTTCAAGCCCCTCCTCTAGATCATTTATAAAGATAACAAAAAGCAATGGTCCCAAAACAGATCCTTGAGGTACACCGCTAGTAACTGCACTCCAAGATGAACCTATACGATCAACTACTACCCTCTGTCTCCTTCCAGCCAGCCAATTTCTAATCCAAACCTCTAATGCACCCTCAATGCCATACCTCCGTAGTTTTTGCATTAGCCTACCATGGGGTACCTTATCGAACGCCTTACTAAAATCCATATACACAACATCTACTGCTTTACCCTCGTCCACCTCCTTAGTCACTTGCTCAAAGAACTCAATAAGGTTTGTGAGGCACGACCTGCCCTTCACAAAACCATGCTGACTATCCTTGATCACGTTATTCCTATCCAGATGTTCATAAATCTTGTCCCTTACAATTCTCTCTAAGACTTTGCCCACCACAGAAGTCAGACTCACTGGCCTATAGTTACTCGGGCTATCCCTACTCCCCTTCTTGAACAAGGGGACCACATTCGCCATCCTCCAGTCTTCTGGTACTATTCCCGTTGACAATGACAACATAAAAATCCAGGCCAATGGCTCTGCTATCTCCTCCCTAGCTTCCCAGAGGATCCTAGGATAAATGCCATCAGGCCCAGGAGACTTATCTATTTTCATCCTTTCCAGTATTCCCAAAACCTCTTCCCTACATACTTCAATGCCATCCATTCTAATCACTTGTGACTCAATATTCACACCAGCAACAGTGTCCTGTTCCTGAGTGAATACTGACGAAAAGTATTGATTTAGTGTCTCTCCAATCTCCTCCGCCTCCACACACAACTTCCCACTACTATCCTTGACTGGACCGATACCTACCCTAGTCATCCTTTTATTCCTGACATACCTATAGAAAGCCTTTGGATTTTCCCTAATCCTACCAACTAAGGACTTTTCATGTCCCCTTCTCGCTGCTCTTAGCTCTCTCTTTAAATCCTTCCTGGCTACCTTATAACTCTCAATCGCCCCAACCGAACCTTCACGCCACCTTCTTCCCTTTCACAAGGGATTCCAATTCCTTATTAAACCACGGCTCCCTCACAAGACCCTTAACTCCATGCCTGACTGGTACATACTTATCAAGGACACTCAGTAGCTGTTCCTTGAACAATCTCCACATATCATTAGTATTCTTCTCTTGAAGCCTGTTTTTCCAATCCACACATCCTAAGTCATGCCTCACCGCATCATAATTTCCCTGCCCCCAGCTATAACTCTTGCCCTGCAGTGCACACTTATCCCTCTCCATCACTAAAGTAAAAGTCACCGAGTTGTAGTCACTGTCCCCGAAGTGCTCACCTACCTCCAAGTCTAACACCTGGCCTGGTTCATTACCTAGAACCAAATCCAGTATAGCCTCACCTCTTGTTGGCCTGTCTACATATTGTGTCAGGAAACCCTCCTGCACACATTGGACAAACACCAACCCATCTAACGACCTCGAGCTATAGCTCTCCCAGTCAATATCTGGGAAGTTAAAGTCCCCCATAACAACCACCCTGCTACTTTCACTCTTCTCCTGAATCATCCTCGCAATATTATCTTCTACTTCTCTCGGACTATTAGGAGGCCTGTAGAAAACACCTAACAGGGTGACCTCACCTTTCCTATTTCTAATCTCAGCCCAAACTACCTCAGATGGCAAGTCTTCCTCCATCATCCTTTCCACTGCTGTGATACTATCCTTGACAAGTAATGCCACACCTCCCCCTCTTTTACCCCCATGTCTGACCCTACTAAAACATTTAAACCCTGGAACCTGCAACAGCCATTCTTGTCCCTGTTCTACCTACGTCTCTGTAATGGCCACAACATCGAGGTCCCAGGTACCAGCCCACGCTGCAAGTTCACCTACCTTATTTCTTATACTTCTGGCATTGAAATGTCTTAATGATGACCGTGAATCGGTTGCTGATTGTCAAAAGGGAAAACACATCTGGTTCACTAATGGGGAAGGAAATTTGCCATCCTTACCTGATCTGCCTACGTGTGACTCCAGACCCACAGCAATGTGGTTGACTCTTAACTGCCCTCTGGGCAATTAGGAATGGGTAAAAAGTGAGGTCTGCAGATGCTGGAGATCAGAGCTGAAAAAGTGTTGAAAATGTGTTGCTGGTTAAAGCACAGCAGGTCAGGCAGCATCCAAGGAATAGGAAATTCGACGTTTCGGGCATAAGCCCTTCATCAGGAATGAGAAGAGGGTGCCAGGCAGGCTAAGATAAAAGGTAGGGAGGAGGGACTTGGGGGAGGGGTGATGGAGATGTGATAGGTGGAAGGAGGTCAAGGTGAGGGTGATAGGCCGGAGTGAGGTGGGGGCGGAGAGGTCAGGAAGAAGATTGCAGGTTAGGAAGGCGGTGCTGAGTTGAGGGAACCGACTGAGACAAGGTGGGGGGAGGGGAAATGAGGAAACTGGAGAAATCTGAGTTCATCCCTTGTGGTTGGCGGGTTCCCAGGCGGAAGATGAGGTGTTCTTCCTCCAACCGTCATGTTGTTATGTTTTGCCGGTGGAGGAGTCCAAGGACCTGCATGTCCTCGGTGGAGTGGGAGGGAGAGTTAAAGTGTTGAGCCACGGGGTGGTTGGGTTGGTTGGTCCGGGCGTCCCAGAGGTGTTCTCTGAAGCGTTCCGCAAGTAAGCGGCCCGTCTCCCCAATGTAGAGGAGGCCACATCGGGTGCAGCGGATGCAATAGATGATGTGTGTGGAGGTACAAGTGAACTTGTGGCGGATATGGAAGGATCCCTTGGGGCCTTGGAGGGAAGTGAGGGAGGAGGTGTGGGTGCAAGTTTTACATTTCCTGCGGTTGCAGGGGAAGGTGCCGGGAGTGGAGGTTGGGTTGGTGGGGGGTGTGGACCTGACGAGGGAGTCACGAAGGGAGTGGTCTTTGCGGAACGCTGATAGGGGAGGGGAGGGAAATATATCCCTGGTGGTGGGGTCCGTTTGGAGGTGGCGGAAATGATGGCGGATGATACGCTGTATACGGAGGTTGGTGGGGTGGTAGGTGAGAACCAGTGGGGTTCTGTCTTGGTGGCGGTTGGAGGGGCGGGGCTCAAGGGCGGAGGAGCGGGAAGTGGAGGAGATGCGGTGGAGGGCATCGTCGATCACGTTTGGGGGGAATCTGCGGTCCTTGAAGAAGGAGGCCATCTGGGCTGTGCAGTGTTGGAACTGGTCCTCCTGGGAGCAGATGCGGCGGAGACGAAGGAATTGGGAATATGGGATGGAGTTTTTACAGGGGGCAGGGTGGGAGGAGGTGTAGTCCAGGTAGCTGTGGGAGTCAGTCGGTTTATAATAGATGTCTGTGTTGAGTCGGTCGCCCGAGATAGAAATGGAAAGGTCTAGGAAGGGGAGGGAGGAGTCTGAGACAGTCCAGGTGAATTTGAGGTCGGGATGGAAGGTGTTAGTAAAGTTGATGAACTGTTCAACCTCCTCGTGGGAGCACGAGGCAGCGCCGATACAGTCATCGATGTAGCGGAGGAAAAGGTGGGGGGTGGTGCCAGTGTAGCTGCAGAAGATGGACTGTTCCTAACCTGCTGTGCTTTAACCAGCAACACATTTTCAGCAATTAGGAATGGGCCATGAATGCTGGTCCAGTCAGCGACACCCATATCCATGAATGAGAAAAACACCAAAAAAAGTGATGGCTGAAATCGGTGTGTCAGATTCATTTTCTATGGTTTGGGTGATCCAACCTTTTGGCACTTGGATTGGGCTGTCTGCTCCTCAAATTGATCAGACAGGACCACTTGAGAAACATGCAAGGATACTGAAAGAACGAGTGGAAATTGTGGCTGCACTGGCTATAATGTTCTGACTTTTGACACACAGGAATGGTACTATGTTCCACCTTTGTCTAAACATGATTGTAAAGGTAAGTCCAGCAACTGCAACACAGTCAGTTTAATCTTGATGATGGGGAACATGTTAGAAACAATATCGTGGACAAAGTTTGTACTTAGGCAAATGTGGTTTAATTATGAAAAGCCAGCATAGATTTGTTCAGGGTAAAATCATGTTTAACAAACTTCCTTGAGCTTCTTGATGAGATATCAGAGACCATTATTGAGGTTAATGCTGGATGAAGTGACTGACTGGAGAACGGTATATTCTGGTGATCACCAGGGATCAATATTAGGATACGCTTGATTCCCAATATGCATTGCTAACCCAGACCTTGTACACAGGCATAATTTCCAAAGCATTATGAATCTTATGTCTCGAGGAATTAAGGGCTACGGGGAGAACGCTGGTAAGTGGAGTTGAAATGCCCATCAGCCATGATTGAATGGCAGAGTGGACTCGATGGGCCGAATGGCCTTACTTCCACTCCTATGTCTTATGGTCTTAATGGAGATCTTCAACGAGACATAGATGGGTAGATAAATGGCAGATGAACGTTCATGCAGGGAATTGGGAAGTGGTACATTTTGAAGGAAGTGCAGAGCAAGACAAATAAAGGACCTAATTCTAAAGAGAGCATAGTGGGGGTGGGGGAACCTGTGTGTATTTGTACATAAACCAGTACATCACAGGATAGATTAAGAAGGCAGTTAATATCGCATATGGCACCTTGGGCTTTATATATAGTGGGGGAAAGTGAGGACTGCAACTGCTGGATATCAGAGTCGAACATTGTGGAGAATGGACGTTTTGGGCATAAGCCCTTCATCAGGTTGATTCTCCTGCTTCTCGGATGCTGCCTGACCTGCTGTGCTTTTACAGTGCCACACTTTTCGACTCTTTATAAATAGTGGCGTGGAGTACAAAACTGTTTAACCTTAGAGAATAGTTAGGAGCTGGAAGGCACTCCCCAGCTGGGGACAGGTTAATTTGAGGTCTTGAAGTGGGAGTATTTGCGGGATGAGAATTAGAATTAGGTATTTTGTCACGTACTCACACGAGTACAGTGAAAAGTTTGTAAAGTGTCTGCTGAGGGAAGAATGGGTGACCAGGGCCTGTTCCCTGAGAAACGTGTTTGCGTAGATGCAACGATCTCCAGGGGCTGATGGATTCCATCCAAAGGGTCTCCAAGGGCTGGAGGCAGGAGGTGCATTGGTTTAAATTTCCTGAGGTTCCCCAGATTCTGGAAAGTTCCAATAGATTGGGAGTTGGTGGACGTGACTGGAGGGACTACAGGGCAGTTTAACATTACTCCCTGTTGGGAAGGAGGTTTATAAAAGGACAGCACTTCAGAAATCTCCATGTCAGAGGGAAATATTGGGGAAAAACTCTTCCCTCCCCATTTAATCAAAATGGAAAACAAATGTGGGCGGGCGGGGACATGACAATCCGGGCAAAATATATAATGATTTTATTTTTATTTAACGCCCGACCGCACCGCGGCGTCAATCTTTCGGTTGAGGTGGCGGCGAGAGGCGTGGTTTAGTGAGCGCAGTGTTGCGGCTGCGCCGGGGTAGCGGTGACGTTGGGTCGCTATGGGAGGCGGGGTTTGAGGTGCGCAGTGACGTCATCCCGTTGGCAGGGTAGGGTAAGAGGGGCGCGGTCACAGGTGATCGCGGTGGGAGGCGGGGCCAGGGCCCAGGGCCTCGTGGTGACGTAGGGTCCCGTTGGGAGGCGGGGTCGGAGGTGCGCGATGATGAGTGATCGCGTTGGGACGCAGGCCAGGGCTGCGCGGTGACGTTGTGAGGAGGCGGGGTCGTAGGTGCGCGGTGACGGGAGGTCGCGGTTGGAGGCGGGACCAAGACGACGCGGTGGGAGGTGGGGTCGGTGCTGCGCGGTCACGCAAGCGCCGCTGAAGGCGGCGGGATCTGAGAGGTGCGCGGTGACTGAGAGACGCGGAGGCAGGCGGAGCTTGGGTTGCGCGGTGACGGAGAATGGCGGTGTGAGGCGGGGCCTGGCGACGGAGAGGCACGGACGGAGGCGGGAAGCGGGTGTCGCGATGGGCGATGACGCGATGGGAGGCGGGGCTTGGCTGCGCGGTGACGTCGGCGCGCCGTTGGTGCGTGGTGGTCACGCGTCGAGCGTCTCGGATGTGCGGAGCGGCAACATTGTAGCGAGAGTGAGTGTTCTAGAACGCGGTGTATCCGATATCGAACGCAGTGTATCCAGTGGCAATGTAGCAGCCGGCTCCCGGCAGCGTGCTCGCTCGCTGTGTGTGTCTCGCTGCCCCAAGGCTAACAGCTAACGCCTTCTCATTTCTTTTAGTTATTTCTCATCTGCCTCCTTTTTTTTAACCTCCTCTCTTTGTATTTCCGGTAGGATCAGCCTCGCTGTGGGAACCAACAGGAAGCAGCATGGTTTAAGAAGCTGGAGCACTTTTTTTTGTGGAAAGGGAAGCATTTAAGGTAATGATTAAATGCAGCAGTGGCGGGGAGAGGGGGTTCCCCCTCTTTGTTTAGGGAAGAGGACTGAAGCGCACATCCGCTGTAATCGGTGCCTGTTTGTAGTGAGGCAGTGTTGCTGCTGACCTAAACTTTCCAAGGCCCAGCTCGGGTGGGATCTGACAATCGTTCCAGTTTCTTTGGGTGGTGCAGGCTGGTTTACTCGGTCTCGAGTTAATCGCGTGTTACTTCAGGTACACGGAACCAGCCAGTTCCCAGGAATGCGAATTGAGTTGAAAGTACTCCCTCAACCATTTGTAACTAGTTCAACTGCAGGATTGCAAAGACTGACTAGATTTTCACTTGCGCTTTGAGGACGAGTTACTTGCAGCATTTTGTCTGATGTTGCTCTTTATCTTTTATGATGTGACACTGTGGTTTTAACCCTTTGCACCAATTATGTAAAAGCTGTAGTCTAAATGCTGACTTCTGGCTAATCTTCACTCTCAAAGAGGTGCAAGAGACTTCCTGACTTGACATCTCCCTGAGCATTGAAGGGGTAATTCCTGCAGTTAATTTTAAGTATTTGGGTTCAGGAGGACATGCTGTATGGAAGTGCTAGATTCCCTCTAGATTCCCCTCCAAGCTGTGCACCTGATGGTTTATTTAACACGATGTGATCTGGAACAGAAAGTGATGTGAAGAAGGGCTCATGCCCAAAACGTCGATTCTCCTGCTCCTTGGATGCTGCCTGACCTGCTGTGCTTTTCCAGCAACACGTGTTTCAGCTCTGATCTCCAGCATCTGCAGTCCTCACTTTCTCCTAACAGAAAGTGATGGTCTGGGAGCAGCTGTGGGAAGAAAACGGGTAACATTTTGAGTCCAGCAACTTGTCATCAGAATGACCTACCAGATAGCACTGTGGGATCATCTGAATCATGTCCGACTAAAAAGGTGACTCAGCGCCACTACCTCCAGGGTAGCTAGGGATTGAATGATGCATTAAATAATATTGCCAACAATTTTCTTCCAAGAATCCTCTCATTTTAAGCAAAATTGGTGGAAGTTACCTTAGTAACTGTCTACAAAAGGTGCACATTGGATTGAGTTAGTGTGCAATCATAATAAAAGTTGGGTTTGTTTGTTTCTGTGGAAAATGTTAGGAATCACTGACCAAGATTCCTTGAAGCACATACAGCTAATAGAATAGATCAGTCCCACTCATTGTAAACGCTTGGCTTTGATTATAAATCTGCTTGACATTGTTGAAATGACCATTCCCTCACTAATTGAGGCCACTCCTTGGAAAGATTGAATGCCTGAGTTTTAATATCTGGGTACCAAGTCTACCCAGCTTTCTTGTAAGTTGAGAGTGGTTTATTACTGACGTCTGTTTAGGAATGCACACTCGTACTACCCCAGGTAGAGGGGAGTTATAATGCTCAGCTGATGTCAGTCAGACGTTGAGGATGCCATAGAATCATACAGCATGGCAGCAGACCCTTTGGCCCAACCAGTCCATGCTGAACATAATCCCAAACTAAACTGGTCCTGCCTGCCTGCTCCTGACCTATATCCCTTCAGAGTTTTTCTATTTCCTATCCATGTACTTATTTTCATCGTTTTAAATGTTGTGATTGTACACACCCTCACCACTTACCCTGCGTGTAAATAAAGTTACTGCTCACGTCCGTTTTAAAATTTCTTCTTCTAACTTTAAAAAAAGTGTTGATCTCCCCCACCCCAGGGAAAATACCTTGTCGATTTTCCCCCTATCTATGCCTCTCATGATTTTACAAACCTCAATAAGGTCACTCCTCCACTTGCTTCTCAGTCCCAGTCTATCCAAAGTGCAGCATCTGCAGTCATTGTTTTTACCCAGTCTCTTCAACTCAATGCCTCCATTCCCAGTAACATCCTGGCAAATCTTTTCTGAATCCTCTCCAGTTTAATAACATTCTTTCTCACGCAGGTTGACCAGAACTGCACACAGTACCCCAGAAAAGACCTCTGACGTTTCAGGGCTTTCCACTGTATTGAATCACTATCCCTGATTGTTTCATACTCGTGAAAATATGTTGGGGTCAGGAGCCAGTAAATAGTGAGTGTGTTACAGGGTTGATCTAGTTTGAGGTATGAACATTTGCTTCATTTTTGAGAATGAGAGCATTTGTACACAATACATGTTTTGTTTTGCCCACCTGTTAAAATTCTTCTGTGTGGGTTAATAACTACATTTTATGTTTATTCCATCTGTCTTTTTAACAAGTATTTCCTCGATCCCAAGTTTCTCTCTTTCTGGTCTGTTTTTTGAGACACAGACATCATGCGGCCTTTATTTTTAACAGGTTCCTCGTGTTGTACGTGGGTCTGTATTCAACTGAGCCACACTCGGCCGAATGTCTCTGTCATGCTCATTTCTTCAGAATACTCTCATGCTTTAATACAGGGTTCCTGCCGAATCATTTCCCCTTTTGCTTCCCCTCTAGTTGTATGTGGTGTGGCCATTTCTAGTCATTTGCAGATAATTTTATTTTGTGAAGCTATGAAGGGTTAATTGTCGAATGGAATTGCAAGTATTTTTAGACACGTGGAAACCACTGAGGCTGCTGTAGCGGTTGTAAAAGTTTGAATTAGTTTAAAAAAGCTGCTGTGTACCTTGTTTAAAAATTGGCTAATTTTAGTCTAACTGGTCATGGCTGTCGCAGGAAGCTGAATGCATTCACCAAGCTCTGGCAAGGTCAAGATTCCTGTTTCGATGTGGTGTACCTGCTAATGGGATGTGCTCCCACCCACCCGGGCAAAACAGCGGCTAGCACTATTGCCTCCCAGCACCAGGGACCCGGGTTCGATTCCTGACTCGGGTGACTGTCTGTGGGGAGTTTGCACATTATCCCCGTGTCTGTGTGGGATTTCTCTGGGTGCTCCAGTTTCCTCCCACAGTCCAAAGATGTGCAGGTCAAGTGAGTTGGCCATGGGAAATTGTACATAGTGTTTGGTGCATTAGTCAGGGGTAAATATAGTATAGGAGAATGGGTCAGGATGGGCTGCTCTTTGGAGGTTCGGTGTGTACTTGTTGGGCCAAATGGCTTGGTTCTATACTTTGGGGAATCTAATTTAATCTCTCCAATCAAATAATCTCTTTAGATAATTCAGGCTAAATTCCATCTCTGGTGTGAGCTGAGTTAGCTGAAATGTGTTGGTCCAGTGGTCAAGGGTGGGTGGAGTTTAGTTTGAAATCTATCTCTCCTTTTTAATTCATTCCCGAGATGAGGGAGTGTCTGGCTAATCCAGCATTTATTGCCCCTCCCTAATTGCCTGGGGCGGAGGCAGTTAGAAATCAACCATATTGCTGTATGGTCTGGAGTCACGTATAGGCCATACCAGGTAAGAAAGGCAGTTCCCCTCCCTGAAGGATATTAGTGAACCAGATGGGCTTTTCCTGACCATCGATAATGGATTCATGGTCGTCATTAGACTCTTAACTTATTGAATGTAAATTCCGTGCATCTGCTGCTGTGGGGTTTCGAGCGCAGGTCCCCAGAACATTACCCAGGCTCTGGATTAACAGTCCAGTGATAATATCACTAGGCTATCGCAGCCTCTTTTGTTTGGCCCTTAATTTCCAACATTGACCAACCTCGTGATGATGTCTAAAATATTTGTAACCATCACAAGGCAGGTGGGCGTGAGAGGTAATTAGATAGAAAACCAACCGCAAAGGAAGAGGGAGGGAAGGATAGAGATGGATTTCAACAACCTCTTGGAGGGTAAGATTTGAGTCCATATGGGGTGAGATTCAGAGCACAGGAGTCTCCAATCCACGGTGTAGCTGCTACCCCCAGGACACAGAGGGGTGCATCAGAGATCAGACTAAAGAGCAAGTTAGAGATTGAGAGAGGCTAAGAAGATGTAAACATGAAGATGTATATTATAACTTCAAGGGATTAAACTGAGGTTTAATCTATCAGCAAGTAAATGGGTGAACTTGGTGTGTGATTGGATAAGGCTATCTAAGGTTTGTGATTGGATCAGGGTATCTGAGGTTTGTGAGTGGATCAGGGTATCTGAGGTTTGTGAGTGGATCAGGGTATCTGAGGTGTGTGAGTGGATCAGGGTATCTGAGGTGTGTGATTGGATCAGGGTATCTGAGGTGTGTGATTGGATCAGGGTATCTGAGGTGTGTGATTGGATCAGATTACTTACAGTGTGGAAACAGGCCCTTCGGCCCAACAAGTCCACACTGACCCGCCGAAGCGCAACCCACCCATACCCCTACATTTACCCCTTAACTAACACTATGGACAATTTAGCATGGCCAATTCACCTGGCCCGCACATCTTTGGACTGTGGGAGGAAACCGGAGCACCCGGAGGAAACCCACGCAGACACGGGGAGAACGTGCAAACTCCACACAGTCACTCGCCTGAGTCGGGAATTGAACCCGGGTCTCAGGCGCTGTGAGACAGCAGTGCTAACCACTGTGCCACCGTGCCGCCCTAAGTGTGTGAGCGGATCAGGGTATCTGAGGTGCGTGAGCGGATCAGGGTATCTGAGGTGCGTGAGCGGATCAGGGTATCTGAGGTGCGTGAGCGGATCAGGGTATCTGAGGTGCGTGAGCGGATCAGGGTATCTGAGGTGCGTGAGCGGATCAGGGTATCTGAGGTGCGTGAGCGGATCAGGGTATCTGAGGTGCGTGAGCGGATCAGGGTATCTGAGAGTGTTGGAACAGTCCAGTCTGGAATTGACTAAGGTGCGGATGAGTGTTTCAGCTCTAGATGGGCACTAGGAGACGATTATATAGAGGTAAGCAGCTTAACTTTGTGTTTTATGCAACACTGATCATCATTTCTATTTACAGTAGATAGTTTTAAAAAATCCCAGGATGTTCCAGGGAACATGACCAGACAGAAATTGACGAAGGAAATATTAGGAAAGCTGATCAAGGGGGGTCTAAGAAGCATCTTGAAGTAGGCAGACAGCTTTACAAAGGGAATCCTAGAGTTCTTGATACCCAGGCCTCAAGATTCTAGAGCAAGGAGTGTATGGAGAGACGCTGGCAGTAAGGTCATTGATTTGAGCATGAGGATGGAAATTTTAAAATCGAGGCATTTTAGGTTCATAGTCATACAGCACAGAAACAGACCCTTCAGTCCAACCACTCCGTGCGGAACATGATCCCAAGCTAAACTAGTCCCACCTGCCTTCATTTGGCCCATTTCCCTCCAAATCTTTCCTATTTATGATTGTAGCCAAATGTCTTTTAAATGTTATAACTGTACCCGCATCCACCACTTCCTCAGGAAGTTCATTTGCACACTAATCACTCTCTGTATTAAAATAAAAGTTGCCCTTCATGTCTCTATTAAATCTATCTCCTCCCACCTTAAAAATATGCCCCATAGTGGTGAAATTCCCAACACGAGGGAACCGAACCTTACCATTCACCTTATCTGTGCCCCTCATTATTTTATAAACATCAGTAAGGTCACCCCTCAACCTCCTACAATCCATTGAAAACCGTCCCAGCCTTTACAGTCTATTTTTATATCTCAAACCCTGGAAAATCCTTTCTGAACCCTGTCCGGTTTAATAATGAGTTCACAGTATCGAAACGGTGGGCAAATGTGAGCTAGAATAGATGCAGCAAAGTTTCAGATAATCCTGGGTTTACAGAAGGTGAAAGGGCAGCGAGAAGATTATCTGAATAATTTCAGAATTGGCAGTGTAGATTAGTCATACATTCTGCAATTGTCTCTGATTGATCTGTGTTTGCAGTTGGAGACCCGGAAGCTGTGTGTTTACTTGGGAAACTATACTGTAAATAGAAAAGGGCCATTGAATTAATTTCTGTGTGTCACTTGCTATTGCAGGATTGAGATTCAAATCAGTTTGGGATGGTAAGTGAGTGGTGTCACATGATGTTGGAGGCATGTCATCTTTACATGCTAATGTCTCACTTGCAGGTTTGAGCCAGGGGATCATTAAACGGGGAAAGGAAAATTCTACCTGTACTAACTGTTTAAATTTATCTCTTTTTTATTTTCAAAAACAGGCAAACGAGAGCTTTTGGAAATACTGAAACCTGTGACCCTTCTCTGATGCCTCCAGTTCTTGCAGTGGTGAACAAAGTAATCCACCCTGAGTCATCACTCTGCTGATCCCTGATCTCTCGCTGTAATGTCTGTGCCCGTAATGGACAAACACAAAGTAAAACGTGCGCGTCTTGATCGGATTTGCGAAGGTAGGAGGTTGAAAAGGATATCCTGTGAAATTAAGTTTGCTACTACTTGTATGCCATTAATTAATTCTTATCTCAGCTGAATTTTGTTTTGGTTTCACGTGGAGGGCTGGCATTTCAGGATGCCCTCAGATTTTTTGTTGCTACCCAGTTAGCGTTAAGTTCTGAACCGTGTTGTTGGTGACTTATATTCAGGCCTGAGGTGGAGTGTGTTAAAGGGACAGCTGTGATGCACCTTGATAAAGGCCTGACCTTCCGTCGGATATGTTCATTGCATTGTTCTAAAGGACCACCGCAAGCAAATCAAAACCGTTTCAGTCTGTCAAATACTCCGTTAACTTGGGTTGTATTCAGCTATAAAGTTTCCCTTTGTGAATAAATTTGGAACCCACTCCTCCCCACACGAATAGTACTAGTTTACTTGGTGTCAAAGTTTCTAACTAGAAATTCTTCTAGAGGAAACTTGCATAAGTGATGTGTGAGGAAGTTAGTGATGGAAATGGTAGCAGCCCTGGGTTCATATTTAATTCAGGCCTGCTGCTGAACTGTTCCTGATTTCAGGCCCCAAGATGAAATGACTGCAGGTGTTTTCAACAATCCAAGGATTTTCGGAGAGCTGGCATTTTCATGTTTACTTGTGTGATGTGGATCCCAGAATCATTGACATGTACAGCCTGGAAACAGGCTCTTTTTGGTCCAACCCGTCCATGCCGACCAGATATCCCAACCCAATCCAGTACCATTTACCAGTACCCAGCCCGTAGCCCTCCTAACCCTTCCTATTCCTATACCCATCCAGATGCCTTTTCAATGTTGTAATTGTACCAGCCTCCACCACATCCTCTTCCTAAAGTGGCATTCACACTGGAAGGAATATCCCAGCTGGGGCTAAGCTAGTGCCTTACTTAATTTCAATCTTAACTAATATACATACAAATCTTCTGAAAAACCTTAACTACTAAATTTTATACTCTATGCCTCTACTATTAAAACCTAAAATATTGTATGTTTAATTGGCCTATCCTGTCACCATTTCTGCATATAAATACCCAGGTCCCTGTGCTCTTGAACTCCCTGACTCGATGTTGTTACTCCCATGTTCTTCCTTTCAAAACGTAATTACCTCGTATTTTCCCACATTGAACTTCAACCACTTGTCTGCCCAATCTACTGACTTGCTAATGTCCTTTTGAAATTCTACTCTCCTCCTCCTTGTTCATCTCGCTTCCAAGTTTAGAAACATCCACAAAGTTTGAAATTGAACCCTCTGTGCCAAGAGAGTGTCTGGAGATGGTTGTGTATTAAGTTGTTGAAATTGTGCTACCAATATTTTAGTTATGGAGAAATCACATGATATTGTAGTAAATTACTGAAATATTTTTCGTTTAGTTTGTGTAAGTAATTTGCCTCGTCAGCTTCCCTAACTAATCTGAGCATGAGATGGTTCTGCATTGCACAAGCTCATACACTTTCATTTTATCTTACACCTTTTCCCAAACCCGTGAACCTCTTGTCCTCAACACTTTGCAGTCTTTGCTCGGGTTTTGCTGGCAACATTGAGTTGACAGAGTAACATTTAATTACAAGGTCTTTCTAGTGATGATCCACTATGTGAAGTTATTCTCCCAATACCGTTGCCATGTTTTAGGTGACAAAAAGATGAACTGACTGTCAGTTAAGTCACGTGCAGTACATCCCTCCTGTATAACTGCTTCAGTCAGATACTGACTCGACTTTGCACAGAAGCAGAAATGTCCACACTCAGACCTGGTTCATGAACAAAATAAAACAAACGGTTCTTTACTCGTTCAGAATTTTTTTCCCTCTTCGGCGGCATGTCACCTCATTGTTTCCTTTTGTTTGATCTGTACAAAAAGGAACCATGTTTGCCAGTGACTTTAACGATCAGGATCCTGTTGGTTAGGGCCAGTAATTAATGCCCATCCTTAATTTGCCTTGAGCAAGTGACCGTGAGCTGTATCTTTTAAAACATTGCGGTCCATTTGGTGTATGGAACACGTGTGCCTCAGTCCTAACCCAGCGACAGTGAGGGAACACTGATATAGTTTTCAAGTCAGATTGTACGTGGATTTGGCGGGAAGGTTGTTATGGTGATTCCATGCACCTACAGCCCTTAATCTCAAGCATGTGCAAGGACATCTGCTTGGAAGATACTGTTGAAGGACTCCTGCCCAAAAATGTCAATTTTCCTGCTCCATGGATGCTGCCTGATCGGCTGTGCATTTCCAGCACTCCTCTAATCTCCAGCATCTGCAGTACCCACTTCAGCCTCAGAAGATAATGTTAAAGGCGCCGAGCCGAGCTGCTGGAATGCACCTTGTGGAAGCTGCTGCTGTGGTGATGGGAGAGGAGTGAAAATTTAAGATGGTGAATGGTTACTGAGAATCCCAGAGTGTTGTTGAGCTGGCCCCCATTCACACGATGGAGAGTGTTCTGTCACACGTTCCTGACATGTGCCATGTAGATGGTGGAAATGAGGGAGTCAGGCGGTGATTTGCTTGCTGAAGGTTTCCCATCGCCTAATCTTCTCTTATGGCCGTGAATCTGTCCGGCTGGTCCAGTTTAGTTTGTGATCAGTGGATATGCTGTGATGTTGGTGCGGAATCCCGCGATGGTGATGTAACCTAATGTCGTGGTTAGATTTGATCTTGTCTGTGGTGATTGCCTGGCACACTTGACTCTTCTCAGCCCAAGCCTGGATGCAGTCCAAGCTGTGCATATTGGTCAGAAACTGCTTCATTGTCCAAAGAATTGCAGAGCACTGCAATTGTCAAGCATTCCTTTTCTGATTGATGTGGGTAGGAGCATCTTTGAAACAATTGAAAGTATCGGATCAATGATACTGATGAATTCCTTCAGCGATATCCTGGGCATTGGCATCTTAGAAACCGATTTCTTTCTTTCGATGGATGTGCTCCAACCTTTGGAGTTAATGGAGGTTTGGAGCCTAAAGGGGAAATCCCAACTGGGTTGTCAGTCAGAGACCGACCTATGGAATTGTGATTGGCAGAGCACTGTGCAGGGACAGAATCTGAGGAGGTTCTCCTTCAATCACAGGGTTCACTCCTTCCTTACTGAAGGGGCAGAGACTGTAATGGGTAAGGAAGCTGGTGTTGGAGGGGGCAGCCTGGTACTGGGAGTCGCGGCACGTTTATTCTGGCCAATTGGTTTTCCATTGACTGCTGGACATGGCGAGCGAGAACCGGCACACTGAAAGGGGGAGGAATCTCTGGCAAATCTTTTGAAGTAACGAAGCCAAGAGCAGATCCAGGAGAGCCATTGCTCAGTCCTGTGTCAGTCTGGACTGGGCTGCCATTGGCCCTCATTGGTTTGGTTTATTATTGTCCTGTATTATTAAGTACAGTGGAAAGTTGTTTTTTGTTTTGTGTGCAGTACAGGCAGACCACACCATACAAAGTGCGTAAGGGTGATCAAACAGAGCGGGGGATGCAATGTCACCGCTGCAGAGCAGGTGCACAGAGAGTGAGATCAACATTAGATTTGAACTTGTAGGGGTTCACTGAGTCAAATAACAGTGGGGACGAAGCTGTCCCTGAACCTGTTGGTGCACGTGTTTTAGCTTTTGGATCTTCTGCCTGATGGAAGAGGTTGGAGGAGATGGTGAGAGGGGCAGTTGTTGTTGGCTGCCTTCCTGAGGCAGTGGGAAGTGTAGGTGGAGTCAGTGGATGGAAGGTTGGTTTGAGCTGCTGCTGGCCCTGCCTTGGTGATTGGCAGAACCAGAGGGATAATCCTGACATGATGGTCATCACCCTTCTGTACAAACCACATTCCAGAATCCTCGCAGTAAAAGGGGACATTTGAACTCCATTTGACTTCCCTCAGGCCTGGGTGATGCCAGGAGGCTGAAGTGTCCCACCCCTTGAGGACTGGGTTGAGCCGTTGAGAATGTGTGACCATTCTGCCCCTCATGCTCTGCTGAGCTCCTCAGGTTGTCATTTCGTGGTACGCAACCTGGCCATCTTCCCCCCCCCCACCACCTGAACTGGCAGGATTCAGGGTGAGAGGCTCCGACAGCGTCTCTCTGTATCACTGAGGGGGCTGCTGCGTCAGACAGATGCTGAATTGAAAAAGACATGACCAGCTCTCGCTTCATCCGATCCCTCGGAATGTCGGTGATTGCTCCAAGTGGCGGAATTGTATGGACAAAAACAAATAGGCCACTCAGCCCTTCAAACCTGCTGTACCGTTTGCGACCATGGCTGTTTTGGTTTTAACCTCAACTCCTGCATATCTCTGGTGATCTTTCATCTGCTTTTGTCGTCGAGAGAAAGTGAGGACTGCAGCTGCTGGAGATCGTGAATCTACCACTACCTTTTAATAATAAAGATACTGCGTGCATTGCCTTTTTTTTTGAGGATGGGACATCTAAAGACTGTCCGCTCAAAAAATCTTCCCCTCTCATCCCTTCCTTAAAGGGACACCCTCTTGTTTTTAATTGCTGACCCTAGTTCACGAACCTTCCACAGGAGGAAATCTCCTTTCCACATCCACCAGGATCTTCCAGGATTCAATTACATCACCTTCTAAACTCGAGGGTACAGGCCTGTACGTCAGTCATATTGCTAATGCCTTTTGCTCATGTAACTTTTGAGAAGTGTCTGTGTCCATGAGGGCTGACTCTTGTGGGACCAGGCAAGCAGGGTAGGTGTGTAAACATGACCCCCACCTATTCTGAGTAAAAGGTGAGGTCTGCAGATGCTGGAGATCAGAGCTGAAAATGTGTTGCTGGTTAAAGCACAGCAGGTTAGGCAGCATCCAAGGAACAGGAAATTCGACGTTTCGGGCCAGAGCCCTTCATCAGGATGAAGTGATACATTTTCAGCCCCCACCTATTCTGAGCCCAGCTATCACTGCCAGCCGAACCTGCTGCTTGCAGGGTAAGGGAGTGAAGGGCTGTGTTAGTTCCCTGTTCTACGTGCATTGCTTTCTAAATAGGAACTGATTCCTGTTGAGTGATGCTCCAGATGGCACCCACCCACCAACAGGAGTGATGTGTGCCAGTCGAAGTTTAGAAAGTGCTTTTTTTTTTGTCCCCCCTTGTTTGGTGAAGTTTGGAAGAGATGTTGCATACTTTTGACTTCTTCTTGCCTGAGGAAGAAATGTGATTGGGCTTCAGCGTGTTCCTGTCGGTGTTGATACTCATTTTTTTCTTCAATTACTAATGGATCCTAGCTACGTCGCACACACGTCATCAGAGCTCACTATTTATAACCTTTCTGGAAAACTGGTCAGGCCACTTTTAGAATACCGCGTTCCGTTATGGTCACCCTGCTATCGAAAGGGTTCAGAAGAGATTTACAAAAATGTTGCTGGGCTTGGACAATTGAACTTCATTTGATTTCCTTCAGGCCTGGGTGATGCCAGGAGGCTGAAATGTCTCACCATTTGAGGACTGGGTTGAGCCGTTGAGAATGTGTGACCATTCTGCCCCTCGTTCTCTGCTGAGCTCCTCAGGTTGTCGTTTTGTGGTACGCAACCTGGCCATCTTCCCACCCACCCTCCCCGAATTGCCAGTCTTCTGTTGAGCAGGATTCAGGGTGAGAGGTTCCGACAGTGTCCATCTGCATCACTGAGGGGGCTGCTGCATCAGATGGATGCTGAATTGAAGAAGACATGGTCGGGTTGTCCCGAAGGGTCTGTTTCCGTGCTGTACCTCTCTGAGTGTATCCAAAAGGCATGTGTTATGACGTTGATCTGCCCTGCAGAGGTCCCTCTGCGTCACCACCTGGACCCAACCACTCCCAGTTGCTTTATTGTCTTTCAGTCATAAGCTTATGAATGGACCACCTGATTGTAAACTCTGTGGTAATCACCTCCATTCATAAGTCAAAAGATGTGGTGCTGGAAAAGCACAGCAGGTCAGAGCAGCCAAGGAGCAGGGAAATCAACGTTTCGGGCCAAAACCTTGAGTCAGGGTTCGGCCAGAAACATTGGCTTTCCTGCTCCTTGGATGCTGCCTGATCTGTGCTTTTCCGGCCTCTGACCTATTGGCTCTGGTTTTCAGCATCTGCAGCCCTTGCTGTCTCCAACTCTATTGGTACCTTCACCAACCAGCAAGCTGGTGCAGACTGCTTACAATGGAACCTAAATAATCAGGCTTGCACTGACCACGCTCAGCCACCACCACGAAGGCAAATTATTTAGGAGCAAGTTACTGAAGATGCTGGAACCTGTGCTGAAATCAAGAAATCTGGAGATCACAGGAGGTCAGATAGCATCCGTGAAGAGAGAGAGAGCAAGCTACAGTCGCAGTTGATAGGATAGTGAAGTGGGCGTTTGGTATGCTTTCCATTATTGGTCAGAGTATTGAGTACAGGAGTTGGGAGGTTATGTTACGGCTGTGCAGGACATTGGTTAGGCCACTGTTGGAATATTGCGTGCAATTCTGGTCTCCTTCCTATCGGAAAGATGTTGTGAAACTTGAAAGGGCTCAGAAAAGATTTACAAGGATGTTGCCAGGGTTGGAGGATCTGAGCTACAGGGTGAGGCTGAACAGACTAGGGCTGTTTTCCCTGGAGCGTCGGAGACTGAGCGGTGACCTTAGAGGTTTACAAAGTTATGAGGGGCATGGATAGGATAAATACACAAAGTCTTTTCTCTGGGGTCAGGGAGTCCAGCATTAGAGGGCATAGGTTCAGGGTGAGAGGGGAAAGATATAAAAGAGACCTAAGGGGCAACTTTTTCACGCAGAGGATGGTATATGTATGGAATGAGCTGCCAGAGGATGTGGTGGAGGCTGGTACAACTGCAACATTTCAGAGGCATTTGGATGGATATATGAATAGGAAGGGTTTGGAGGGATATGGGCCGGAAGCTGGCAGGTGGGACTAGATTGGGTTGGGATATCTGGTCGGCATGGACGAGTTGGACCGAAGGGTCTGTTTCCATGCTGTACATCTATGAAGGCTTTTCATTGCCTTCAGTTTGATGAGGTGGGTTTGGTGCCATGCTTTGTGTTACTTTGATGTTGAAAGCATCTAAACTGCAGCTCCTCTTAAGCAAAGCTAAAGAGCCGCAAATGGAGCCCTGTCCTGTTGTAACCGGGAGCTGATGGGATTGGAGCTCTGTCCTGTTGTAACCGGGAGCTGATGGGATTGGAGCCCTGTACTGCTGTAACCGGGAGCTGATGGGAATGGAGCCCTGTACTGCTGTAACCGGGAGCTGATGGGAATGGAGCCCTGTCCTGTTGTAACCGGGAGCTGATGGGATTGGAGCTCTGTCCTGTTGTAACCGGGAGCTGATGGGAATGGAGCCCTGTCCTGTTGTAACCGGGAGCTGATGGGATTGGAGCCCTGTCCTGTTGTAACCGGGAGCTGATGGGATTGGAGCCCTGTCCTGTTGTAACCGGGAGCTGATGGGAATGGAGCTCTGTCCTGCTGTAACCGGGAGCTGATGGGAATGGAGCGCTGTACTGTTGTAACCGGGAGCTGATGGGATTAGAGCCCTGTACTGCTGTAACCGGGAGCTGATGGGATTGGAGCCCTGTCCTGTTGTAACCGGGAGCTGATGGAATTGGAGCCCTGTACTGCTGTAACCGGGAGCTGATGGGATTAGAGCCCTGTACTGCTGTAACCGGGAGCTGATGGGATTGGAGCCCTGTCCTGTTGTAACCGGGAGCTGATGGAATTGGAGCCCTGTACTGCTGTAACCGGGAGCTGATGGGATTGGAGCCCTGTCCTGTTGTAACCGGGAGCTGATGGGATTGGAGCCCTGTCCTGTTGTAACCGGGAGCTGATGGGATTGGAGCTCTGTCCTGTTGTAACCGGGAGCTGATGGGATTGGAGCCCTGTCCTGCTGTAACCGGGAGCTGATGGGAATGGAGCTCTGTCCTGTTGTAACCGGGAGCTGATGGGAATGGAGCTCTGTCCTGTTGTAGCCGGGAGCTGATGGGAATGGAGCTCTGTCCTGTTGTAACCGGGAGCTGATGGGAATGGAGCCCTGTACTGTTGTAACCAGGAGCTGATGGGAATGGTGTTTTGGAAATAGACACAATGGACTGGAACATTTCCGATATACATAAACTGATCTTTTGGTGAGTGCACTGCTGTGTTTAATTCAAATGGAGTAGACTTGAGTGTCGTGTTGTGCTTTGTGTCAGTATAGTATTGAGTAAGACATTTGGTGCGGTATGGTTGTCTGTTTAGCTGGGTATGTCCCCAGACATTTCATGACATAAACTTTGCCTTATGTCCCTGACATGGGACAAGCTGAGTTAGATTAGAACAGGCCCTTCAGCCCAAAAGGTCCACACCAACACTCTGAAGAATAACCCACCAGATGTATTCCCCTAACACTACGGGCAATTTAGCACGGCCAATTCACCTTAACCTGCACATCTTTGGACTGTGGGAGGAAACTGGAGCACTTGGAGGAAACCCACGCAGACTCGGGGAGAATGTGCAAACACCACACACTGTCGCCCAGGGCAGGAATCGAACCTAGGTCCCTGGCACTGAGAGGCAGCAGTGCTAGCCACTGTGCCACCCTGTGTGCCAGTTGGAAGAGAAGTGGACTTCATTACTCAGTTGCAACATCTTGGCCCCTAGTCATTGTAAAACCTATAAATGAAGGTGTCCAAAAAAGTGAAAAACACTTTTCTAATTCCCGAGTATTTATTTCTTCCATCTGGTTGTTTGCACCAGTGTTCTGGGGATCCTCCTTTCATTGATGCAGACTCCAGGAGAATCCTCGAGGGTTGTTCAACTGATTGTTAAAAGTTTGACGATACGATGAAAGTTGGCTCCAGGTCGCATGAGCTCCCTCCTTAACAGCAACGGGGGGATACCGAAACAAAAGAGACTGCAGTGGTTCAAGACCTCGCCACCACCTCCAGGACAGTGAGGGAGGCAGTCATTGATACAAACATTCCACAAAAACTGTGCACAAATAAAAAATTAACACAAACCAACGTTGTTTGATGTTTGTGAACTAAAAATATTCAAAACAACAATCAGCAATTGCTGGAAAAGCTCAGCAGGTCTGGCAGCATCTGTGAAGAGATATCCGTTAACGTTTCAGGGTCTGATGACCCTTGCGGGGTGAGGGAGCAACATTCGACTTCATTTGAAAACAGTCACACAGCACAGAAGCAGACCCTTCGGCCCAACCAGTCCATGCCAGCCATAATCCCAAACTAAACTAGAACCACCTGTTTGTGCTTGGCCCATATCCCTCCAAACCTTTCCCATCCATGTGCTTATCCAAATGTCTTTTAAACGTTGTAATTGTACCCACACCCACAACTTCCTCGGGCACTTTAGTCCACCCTCGAACCACTCTGTTTTAAAACAAAAGTTTACCTCATGTCCTTTTTAAAACTTTCTCCTCTCACCTTAAAGATATGCCCCTGGTTTTGAACCCCCCTAACCTTGGGGAAAGACCCTTGTCATTCATGTTCTGTCTCTGCCTCTCATGGTTTTATAAACCTCAGGGAGGTCTGATGCTGGCAGAGTTTTATCTTCTCACCGGCGTTTCAGTTCAGCCGAGTGTTGCTGGCTGTGACCTTCCCTTCTGTTGGCTTTGAGCAGGCCTCAAGATGAAGTGGGATCCATTTGGTTACTGACTGTACAAATGAGGAACAAGTAGAATCAGATCAAGTAAAAGTTATGTGATTAACTGGGCCATGCTGTGGGAGATTAGGCTGAGTATGAAGTCTGGAACTAATTTGATGGATAAAATCCCTGGGAGCTTTGAACCGTTTCGAATGAGTGA
Source organism: Hemiscyllium ocellatum (assembly GCF_020745735.1). Taxonomy (NCBI): domain Eukaryota; kingdom Metazoa; phylum Chordata; class Chondrichthyes; order Orectolobiformes; family Hemiscylliidae; genus Hemiscyllium; species Hemiscyllium ocellatum. The sequence goes on from NC_083416.1 coordinate 4,427,731, forward strand.
GTGAGTACGTTAATATATCAGATGGGCAGCCGTGATCTCCTAGAACTTGATTACTTTAGGGAATTGGAGTGGAATTTTCCAAAGTTCCTTCCTGCAGTTATTGGGAGGTTTTTGTATGCATCACAAAGCGTTAGCATTGTTCGTGATTGGGGAGGCTGGTGTACAAGGTTCCTCTAATGTTTAAAGGCGGCTGCGTTGGGTGACATTGACCTTGTTACTTGTATGTCCATGTAATTAGTGTGGGCTAGACTTGATCACAACATGCATTGGCCTGTAATTTGACCCAATCCAGCACTACCGCTTTGATTGTAATGCTGGGAAGTAGAACTGATAGTACTGGCTGTGGGGAAGCTTTGGGATTTATCGGACAGTTGTTGGGAATATTGTGTTTCCAAGCCTTATCTTCCTGCTCTCAAACAAGCGATGTGAATTAGCGGATTGATTCTGGCGATATGTTCTGCGAAGGTATTTATCAGCTTTCAAGGGGGTTCGTGAAATATCCTAGTCTGTTACAGGTTGTGCTGCAACAGCTCACTTTTCGTTAACTCGAATTTACTCTCGTGCGGTTACTGAATTGGGGACACGGTTTCTATAGTGTGAAGTTTTGAAATGTGTGTTGGCTGTAATGCGATTACATTAAGCGCTGTCTCTAAAGTGCAATTTTTCTATAATGTGGGGTTGCACAGGAACACAGCTGCTGCGTTATAGCCAAACTAGTTGGGCTACTTTTCCAACTGATCAAATACACAGGCTACAGGTTGAAGAGGGAAAGTTTTGCATTTTTAAAGCCCCTTATTCTGTCTTCACTTTTGAAAAGTCTGAAGGTTATTTATGGATATTTGCATTGATCAAGGACCGAATGACTGACTGACTTCACTCCCCCTGATTTGGAAACTGAAACAACTGTGAATCGGAAAGGAAAACCGAAGTTGCTGGAAAAGCTCATCAGGTCTGGCAGCATCTGTGGAGAGAAATCCGAGTTAACGTGCAGTCACCCTCCCTCAGAACTGATGGCTGCAGAGGGAGGGTCATCAGACCTGAAATATTAACTCTTGTTTTTTTTTTCCACAGATGCTGCCAGACCACCATCTTGTTTTGTGATCGCTCTGTGATCACTATTTCTTTCAGCTTATATACTCTAGCTCCTGGGAGCCCTCTACTCCTTCAAAACAAAAGTCTATCTCTGATCAAGCTGTTGATCCCTTTATTGGGCTCATTGTCGAAGTTTTAGCGTTGCTTGTTAAATGCCTTGAGATGCTTTAAATTAACTGAGCTGCATACTGAGAAGTTGTCAGTATCCTGTCCATTTTATCCTAGTTTGTCAGAAAGCAGAGAGTGCATTACGTTGGTGTTTCTGAACTTGAGTTGTTGGGTTCCTGCAGTTCTGTTTGGCAGTGAGTGGAAACTGTTCCCAGTATCCCTCCTGTCAGCTGGACTAAAAATAAATTGGAAGTGAACTTCCTCCAACACTGTCACCATCCAACACTCCCAGGACAGGAACAGCGTGGGGCTCCACATGGTGTAAAGCTCTTTTGTGCAAACAGGAGAAAATAATAATGAAACAGCCCTCGCTGGGACAGCGCATTGTAGTCGAGGGCAAATTGATAAGTTGGATGGAAATATACAGAATTAAATAAAGATAACATCGTCAGGGATGATGGTGCACTCCAGGCCCTGGTCTCTAAAGGCCTTGACCATGCCAGTGAGCAGAATCTGCTCCCTGTCCAGGAACACCCGTGCATGGATGTAACCCCAAAAGAGGGGCAAACGGTCAGGGTGGGAGACTCCTTCCTCAGCCCGTGCTCTGGGCCTGTTAATGGTGAGTTGGGCCACACCCTGGGCAAAGAGTGTGAGAAGGCCTGTCGACTTGTCCATCCCTCCCTGCATGGCAGTGCCCATCGATCAGGAGCGTGGGGTTGAAATACAACCTAAATGTGAGCAGCAAGCTCCTTCAGAAAAAAACTAAACACTGCAAGGCAGGCAGCATCAGGAGGTGGAGCAGTCAGTGTCGGGTGTAACCCTTCTTCAGGACTGGGGATGGTGTAAAGGGAGCTGCAGATAAAGGGGCTGGGGGTGGAACAGAGTGGTAAAGTGGGGATAAGTGAAGACAGGGGGAGGGTGTGACCTGGTTGGTGAATGGGAGGAATGCATCTAGTTGGTGGCAGGAAGGAGAGGAGCTGGAGAGGGACTTGAGGGCTGGGAAGGAAGGTTATTTGAAATTGGAGAACTCGATGTTGAGTCGTCCCGGCTGTAGGCTGCCCAGGTGGAAGCTGAGGTGGTGTTCCTCCAATTTGCGGTGTGGTTCATTGTGGTAATGGAGGAGGCGGAGGATAGTCAAGTTGGAAAGGGAGTGGGAAGGGGAATTGAAATGGACGGCGACTGGGAGGTCCGGTCAGCCCCTGTGGACCCGCTGAGATGTTCGGTGAATCATTCCCTGAGTTGGCGTTTGGGCCCCTTGATGTAGAGAAGGCCAAGTCGGAAGCACCTGATGCAGTAAACTAGGTTGGAAGAGAGGCAGGTGAACCTCTGCCTCACCTGGAAGGATTGTCTGGGGGCCTGGATGGAGGGAAGGGGAGGGGCATGGTGTACTGGCAGGTTTTGTCTCTGTTCTGGTTGCAGGGGAGGTAGACCAGAGTAAGGAACCTGCCTGAATAGTGCAGGACCAATATCCTAGAATGGGCAGGTTGTCTAATGACTGAAGGTTGGACAGGTGAGGCTTACAGCTGCTTTAGAAGAATAAGAGGGGGTTCTTGCGACGTGGTGTGAAGTGTTCCTGCTGCTGATCCAGGGTACAAGTCCCACCTGCTCCAGATGTGTAATAACATCTTTGGTGAGAAGGATCTGTTTCCAAGCTGACTGAGGAGAAAACATCCCAGCAGAAGGGAGGTCTCTGAGCCCTCCTGTGTATTGGTTCCCACTAAAGGAGAGCAAAGTTCGACTGGGAGATATCCACATCACGCAACATCAGTGCACAGCATCATAGAATCGCTACAGTGTGGAAGTGGGCCATTCAGCCCATCGAGTCTGCACTGACCCTCCAAAGAGCATCCCACCCAGACACCCCTCCACCCCGTCTCATTAACATTGGAAATTTATTCCAATGTACAGGGTATTGTACAAACCCCAGTTGTAACTTGAAATAAAAAGGTGTTTCTTGTGGCATAGTAGTAATGTCCCTATCTCTGGGCCAAGAGGCCTTAGTTCAAGTCCAATTTGCTTCAAAGACCTGTAATAAAAAAAACTGAGTAAGAGACACCTTTGATGGAAATGTATAAAATCCTGGGGACTTTAAGAGGCTAGATAAGAAAATGGTGTTCCTTTTCTGGGAATATCTAGAATTCGGTGTCACTGTTTCTCAACAAGGGATCACTAACTTAAGACCAAGTTGAACATTTCTGTCACAGAGGGTTACAATTCCTCAGAAATCTCTTCAGAAGCTGATGGAAGGCAATATCTTTGACCAATCTTAAGGCAGAAGTAGATAAGCAAGTGGCTGAAAGGTTATTGAGAACATAGAGTAACCAGACCCAGCCTTGATCTGATTGAACAGTGAAACAGGTTCATGGGGGCAAAGCCCTACTTGTGCTCCGAGTTTGTGTGTTTGTATCCATTCCATGGTTTGTGTGTGTGTAAAGCCCCTCAGTTTGACATGTTAGGCCTCCAGCCCCTCCCCACCACCTCCACACTGTGATCTGATTGACCCCCTTTCTGACAGCAGGTCTAGCTAACGCAGTGTTACCACGGATTGCTGAGTGGTCACTTTCCTGGACTTTGGATGAGATTTTGCGGGCACAGTGCAGTCCTTTCCATTCAAGGTGAAGTGTGGTACTGCCACGTGTAGAGTTACCTGGTTATCTCCAAGTACACGGCATGCGATGAAGCTGGAAAAGAAAGCTGAAGGCGGTTGCAAGATCCAAATAATGTTGAGGAGCACAGAAGCTAGAGGACTGCAGGAAAGTTTGAAATTGAGAGCAAAGATTGGCCAGTAAAATCTCAGTCTGTGCACTGAGGGGGTTGGGCCATGAGATAACTTGTGCGTGGGATATGGAAGTTGTGAAGTGAGTTCTTGATGGGTATTTTGTCTCTCGTCACAAAAGAGAGGGCTGTTTAACATTCTCATCACAGAAAGAATGTGAACTATTACAAACAACTGGGGTAATGTGAGAGGTTGTACCCGAGGGATGGGCATTCACCAGGGTGGCTGAATCATTGGGCCGAAAGGGATTGCTCCCTAGGAAACAAGGGAGCAAATACTGATGTTTGAAGGAGCAATTTCCAGTCCTCTCCAAATACAGGCGCGGTAACAGAGGGTTGGACCCCAGCCAATGTCGTGTGCTATTGTTTAAAAAGGGTGTGAACAAGACCAAACAGAAAAAGGAAAGTCAGCCTCTGGCAAAGAACAAGTAATTAGAATCGATTCTGAGAGACAGGCTGTTAGGCCTGGATTAGAACGTCAGTGTGGCCTTGGCAGGGGGAAGGTCTTGTTAATTTGATTTGGGTTTTATTACGGGAAGGCAGTGAGGATTGTTCGTAGTAGTCCTGTGGATATTAGTGAGACATTTAACAAGGTGGCACACTAGTCAGGAGAGTAACAGTAGGACACAGTGGAATATGGCAAGCTGGGACCAAGGTTGACTTAATGGCGGGAATGGTTGGTGTTCCTGCAAGCAGAAGGTGGTTTCCAGGGATGCATTGGGGTCGGTATTGGTTACCTTTGCTGTTCCCTGGGGCTAATGATTTGGGGGACCTGCAGATCACATGGGGAATGGCTGTGTATTTGTTTTGTGAAGAATATAGCATCATTTGAATGGCAGTACATTGACTGGGCAAGAAGTGCCGAATAGAATTCAATTCTGAATTGAGAGCTGTGGGAGGGTAAGTAAGGAAGGGAATACTCAGTAAATGGAAGGATATTGAGAGGGCTGGATGGAAGGGATACTTCCGAATGTACATCTACAACCCCTTGAAAATGACGCGGTCGATGGACTACAAGCATAGAGAATAGCTTCCTATTTTTTGGACAAGGTACCGAATACAAAAGCAGGGATATAATGCTGAAGCTGTTGTATACTGTGGTAATCCCCTCTGCCGCTGGGAGACCTGTTTCAAAGGTGTGCAGTAACATCTCTGAACAAAGAAACCTGCACTCCAAGGTTTCGATCTCCATGAAAGTGGAGTCCCACTTTGACAGGATAGTAAAGAAGGCCTTTGGTATACTTGGTCAGTGCATTGATTAAAGAGGAAACTCGAGTATCCGAATACCAATTATCCGAAGGAGATTTCATGGTCCCGAAAGATGTGTTTCCGGCAGTGATCACGTCTTTTGTTTAGAGTGATTTAAACAGGCACCGTCTCCGCGCTGTCTCTCTCTCGCGCTGTCTCCTTCCCCTCTCTCGCGCTCTCTCTTCCTCTCTCGCGCTCTCTCTCTCGCTCTCTACCCCTCCCTCTCGCTCTCGTGCTCTCTCTCTCTTCTCCCCCCCCCACCCCTCTCTCCTCCCCCTCTCTCTCGCGCACTCTCTCTCGCGCTCTCTCTCGCTCGCGCTCTCTCTCTCTCTCTCTCTACCCCTCTCTACCCCTCTCTCTCTCTACCACTCTTGTCTCTCTCCCCCCCTCTCTCTTCCTCTCTCTCGCTCCCTCTACCCCTCTCGCTCCCTCTACCCCCCTCGCCCTCTACCCCCCCCACCCTCTACCCCCCCGCCCTCGTGCCCTCGCGCTCTCTCTCTCTCTCTCTTTCCCCCCCCCCCCCGCACCCCCTCGCGCGTGCTGTCTCTCTCTTTCTCTCTCCCCCTCTTTCGCGTGCTCACTGTCTCTCGCCACACTTTCCCTGGTATTCTACAGCGGGGTGTACCCGAACCCCATCCCCCGCTTCCCAGGTATAGTCTCTCCGCCATTGTCCTGTGCACGGCAAACATGGAACCTGTCAAGAGTTTGCACTGTAAAGTTGTGTGGGGCTGGGGCTGCGTGTGTATGTGTTGGTGTGCAGTCCCGATGCCCCGGATAGGGGACTGTGTGCGCTTTGTGCTGGTTGGGGCTGGGTCCCGCGCACTGTGTGCTGCTGCAGTCTCCTGAATAGGGACTAGACGTTAAACCTCCGAGCCCCAGAGGAAAGGCTTTTAATCGATTATCTGAACAAAATAGTATCCGCCGATCACATACAGTGGAACCTGGATTATCCGAACAAGAGTTGGGAGGTCATGTTGCTGCTCTACAGGATATTGACGAGGCCACTTTTGGGACAGTGTGTTTAGTTCTGCTCTCCCTGCTACTGGAAGGATGTTGTGAAATTTGAAAGAGTTCATAAAAGATTTACTAGGATTGAAGGGTTTGAGCTGCAGGGAGAGGCTAAACAGGCTGGGGCTGTTTTCCCAGGAGTGTCGGAGGCTGAGGGGGGACCTTATAGAGGTTTATAAAATTATGAAGTGCACGGATAGGGTGAATAGACAAATTATTTTCCCTGGGCTCGGGAAGTCCAGAACTAGAGGGCATAGGTTTCGAGTGAGAGGGGAAAGATTTAAAAGAGACCTAAGGAGCAACTTTTTCACGCAGAGGGTGGTACGTGTGTGGAATGAGCTGCCAGAGGATGTGGTGGAGGCTGGTACAATTGCAACATTTCAGAGGCATTTTGATGGGTATATGAATAGGAAGGGTTTGGAGGGATATGGGCCGGGTGCTGGAAGGTGGGACTAGATTAGGTTGGGATATCTGGTCGGCATGGACGGGTTGGACCGAAGGGTCTGTTTCCATGCTGTACATCTCTATGACTGTGTTTAACCGGTTGGTTAGGGAAACTGGTAAAAACTCGGTTTCGGCCACAGCTGGAATTTCATGTGCAGTCCTGGTCACCGCATTCCAGGAAGGGCATAATTGCTCTGGAGAGAGCGCAGAACAATTTAGAGGCACACTGCCTGAAAATTGCTGATACGAAGTGACATTGGATCAACCTTAGAGCAGAGGGTGCAGATGCTGATTTAATGGAGATGCACATAATGTGGAGGGGGCAGACAGGACGGGTTAGCCTTTTGCAGAGGTTAGTGATTAAGGTGACTGATTTTAGCAGGAGAAGTGAGGGCAAACTCTTTGCCCAGAGTGTGGCAAATGTCTGGGATTCATTGCCTGGTTTGGTGGTGGAGGCAGAAACCTTGATGATGGACTTGAACTGAGGCCTGGCCCAGAGGTGGATACACTAGCACAGAAACCTCCCCATTGTCTCCATGTCTTGTTACACATGGGTTTGTGAAGCATCCTACTTATTGGTATTTTTATAAGATTCTCTTTTGTGGTATCTACACCTGAAGTCTTGTGACCTTCAAGGCTCTTTCTTTTGGGTTGGCACAGACACAGAGGGCCGAATGGCCTAAATCCGTGCTATAACTTCCTTTACTCCAAGTTGCCCACAGCCAGAGCTCCTTCAATCCTGTTACCTGTTCTGTTTAGGCAGGGTTTTAAATGACTTCAAAATATTTTGTGGGTGGCATGGTGGCACAGTGGTTAGCACTGCTGCCTCACAGCGTCGGAGACCCGGGTTCATTTTTCCCGCCTCAGGCGACTGACTGTGTGGAGTTTGCACGTTCTCCCCGTGTCTGCGTGGGTTTCCTCCGGGTGCTCCGGTTTCCTCCCACAGCCCAAAGATATGCCGGTCAGGTGAATTGGCCATGCTAAATTTCCCGTAGTGTTAGATAAGGGGCAAATGTAGGGGTATGGGTGGGTTGCGCTTCGGCGGGTCGGTGTGGACTTGTTGGGCCAAAGGGCCTGTTTCCACACTGTAAGTAATCTAATCTAATTTCTACCAGACCCTGTTGTGTATTGTTTTGATGAAGACAGCTGAGTGAGGGGATAATGTGGATCAGTGTTGAACTAGTGTTGGAGAATTCAAATCTAAAAATTGAAGGTCAGGCCTGTGCCCACCCTCCTCCTGGAAAAGCGATTCTCCATTGAGCACGCGTTTTTTTTTTGGGCGTGTATTAGGAGCATTAAACAAGAAAGGGACATACAATTGGGTTTTATGTTCCAGCTTCTCAATTAGAGGTTAGGTTGGAGTCTGCAGGGGTTGATGAGTAGTTAAATTTCACTTATGCCAATGCACCAAGTTCAGCAATAGTCCATTACATTGCCCACTGGCACATTTTTGTGGCATCATATTACCCCCCCCCCCCCCCCCCCCCCCCCCCCCCCCCCCAGGAGGTTATTTGCCAACCTTGAAAATAACTCTCTCGGCCTAATTTCCCAGTGGCAATAGCAGCACGCTGGTGAGGATGCTGTCTTTGATGCTGAGGGGCTTGGGGAATTCGTTAGAATCCCTACAGTGTAGCAGACCACTTAACCCATCAGGTCTACGCTGACCTCTCCCACCCCCAACCCATCCCTGGTACCCCGCATTTCCCCAGCTAGCCTGCACATCCCTGGACACCACGGAACAATTGTGCACGGCCAACCGCCCTAACCTGCACATTAGATTAGATTAGACTTAGATTAGACTTACAGTGTGGAAACAGGCCCTTCGGCCCAACAAGTCCACACCGACCCGCCGAAGCGCAACCCACCCATACCCCTACATTACCCCTTTACCTAACACTATGGGCAATTTAGCTTGGCCAATTCACCTGACCCGCACATCTTTGTGACTGTGGGAGGAAACCGGAGCACCCGGAGGAAACCCACGCAGACACGGGGAGAACGTGCAAACTCCACACAGTCAGTCGCCTGAGTCGGGAAATGAACCCGGGTCTACAGGCGCTGTGAGGCAGCAGTGCTAACCACTGTGCCACCGTGCCGCCCGCCACTGTGCCACCGTGCCGCCCGCATCTTTGAATTGTGGGAGGAAACCCACGCAGACATGGGGAGGACGTGCAAACTGCACACAGCCAGTCACCCCCGAGGCTGGAATCGAACCTGGGTCCCTGGTGCTGTGAGGCAGCAGTGCTAACCACTGAGCCACCGTGCTGTCTATCCCTCTGGGAGTTACTCTGAGCTCCTTTCCCTTTAAAATCTGATTCATTGGACGATGTTACCCTCCACCAACCGCAAAACGGTGCAATTCTCATTTGTGAAATCACTTTGTACAGAACACCCTTGATTCTCTGAGCGAGGTGGCTAGGGAGTATTTTGTTCGGATAACTGATGACGTTTTTATGGGACCTAAGATCTTGTTTGGATAATCCAAAACTTGAATAATTTCAGTTTGAATAACTGAGGTTGTTCTGTATCGGTAAATACAGAAGTGCAGTTGTGGTCAGTGGCGGCTCTTAGGCGAGGTGTGCTGAAGTAACCAACTAATAAAACTGATGCCTGGTTTCAAACTAGTGTGCTGTATTTACCCGAAAATGAAATTGTCCTGTATCTAATTTGGAGTAGAGTTGTAAAACTAGTGAAGTTTTGCCTCCAACTTACTGCATGGTCCTTCAGTCATTCTCACTCCTGTATGAGTTTTGAGAAAAATGGAATGATATAAAAGGATGTGCAGATTTTTAGGGACACACTAACAAGTTTTGCTGAACGAGAGACTTGAGGTCTAATTTTGCCCTGCCTTCAGATCTCTTTGATTTTAAAGTTGGGAATTTGTGGAACTCTCTGCAGTTTTCGATTAACTGATGGATGCTCTTGAGAAATGACCTACAAATTCCCTGTTGAGTAAATACCAGCACATTGCAGTAATTATTCCTGTAGGTTGTGTGGGCTGGACAGGCAAGGCAGTTATTTTATTTGCAGGACAGCGGGCACTGGGATTGGCTGAGTGAATTACCTCAAATACACGGTTCTGTTCTCGACATCTTATCCTTAACCTCTCCCGAGGGAGGCTGGCCCGCCCTTTATCCTGATGGGAATTAGTGGCTTTTATTCTTTTTTTTAAAAAAACCCCACTGAATAAAATTCCCTGTTAGTAGTTCGGGGCTCTTTAACGAAAAGAGCAAGATGTATAGCTAATGAGCTTTGTCATGGTTGGCTGCCACTGAATAATGTCTGTGTCTGATTGGTTTGTCTTGGAGCTGTGTGTGTGTGTGTGTGTGTGGAACATTCTCCATTGCTTTCCCGAACTGGCCTAGCAGCCTGTGGAGAGAACCGTAAAGACAGGAATGCAAGGTTAGTTCCTCCCTTCCCTTGCTGTCACACTTCATCTCTTGCCCGCGCGCTCTCTCTCTCTCTCTCTCTGCTGCTGCTCTTTCCTGTGCTTTTCGATGCAACCCTTCAAATATTTGCTGTGTTTCTTTATGCCGTACTGATGTTGCAATGGGTATAAGTTGGCGGGTGGGGGGGGGGGGGGAAGGGAATTGATTTCATTTTCCCTTCCCTTGGTAAGGTCAGGGTGGGGTTGCAGCAGCTGGCTTGCTACTGTTTGAAAACAGAGTTGAACAGAGGTTTCTGTGTACTCCTTGGGGCTTATTGGCAGGGACCTCTATACTTTTATTGTTGCAGAGACGTCGGGCACCATGTTGCTGCCGTGATGGGAAACGGAGCATTCAAAACTTATGATTTATTTTTATTTTTGAGGGGGGGATCTATCTGCCGTTACAGGCCAAGATGTCAGATAGTAAATACGGTTTTAACATCCTGTGTGTTTTTTTTTAAGAAAATAAAAGGCCATCTGTTTTTCTTTTACTCTGCTTCACAAGATAGAATGTTGAGGACATGTGTCAAATATTTGCACAGGGATCTTTGGAGGGGGGAAAGAACTTCAAGCAGTTAAATGAGCTAAGTGCTCTCTGTCAATCAAGTGTGGAATGATTGAAGTGTTGTGTAGGGGAGACAAACTGCTGTGTGACACTCGGATGCAGACCCGAGGGGAGAGTGGAGAATATGACAATAATCGATAGGATTGCCTGTTCGCTGGGGAGTCAGCAGGGTTACATTCAGCGAGTAGCAGGTAAGGTGATTACATGGGAGAGAAACTAATGGAGTTGAAGCTTCAGTGGCTTTCAGTACATGGTGGTGATGTTTGCTTTCTGGCTGGGTTCTATACCAACCGATTGGCTTTAAGTGTCTAAATGTGAGGATCTGGCAGTTCTCCTGTGGTTCAGACGGTTCGGCTCGTGCAGTTAGTTGCTAGAGGGTAATTGGCTGGCTGGCTGCTTCCACTCATCAATTCTGTTAAGCAACCTTGCCCGAAATAGAATGGGTTGGGGGGGGGGGGGCGCTGGGAGTACATTAGATAACGTTTAAAAAAAAACTTTCTTTTTAAAAACGTAAAGGATCTTTATGTCAGTACTGTTAAATGTTAGATAATTTCACTCCCACATTATCACCTTATCTGCTGGTGTGCATTGTGGTATTTGGGCAAATTTGCCCTCCCCATTCCCCACCTCTTGTTCCTTTTCTGACCTTTATTCCCACACCCTCACCCCATATTCTTCACAAAACCAATTGCCAAGTCAGGGATCTTCCTTTCAGTGCTGTTAAATGTGTGTTTTAATGCCATACTGACAGAGAATGTATTCTGATATTCTGTGATAATCCTGTAATCGATATCTTACTGCCTGTTGGAATAAGTTGACTCTCCAATAATGTGGTAAAACAATGACTGCAGATGCTGGAAACCAGATTCTGGATTAGTGGTGCTGGAAGAGCACAGCAGTTCAGGCAGCATCCAAGGAGCAGCGAAAACCTCTTCATCCCCTCCCCACTCACCCATTGTACTCCATGCTACTTTCTCCCCACCCCCACCCTCCTCTCGCTTATCTCTCCACGCTTCAGGCTCTCTGCCTTTATTTCTGATGAAGGGCTTTTGCCCGAAACGTCGATTTCGCTGCTTGTTGGATGCTGCCTGAACCGCTGTGCTCTTCCAGCACCACTGATCCAGAATCTCCAATAATGTGCTTTGTGGTATACCCCCCCCCCTCTTCCAGTGCCCACCCCTTCTCCTTTTTGACCTTTTATTCCCACACCCTCACACCATTCTACTGACCACTCAGTTTATCTAATGGTTTCCTTGTTAATGGATAGAGTGATTGATTTTTCTCTGCCTAACATTCCCTCCCTCTGTTTCCCTTCTCAAATTAGAAGCAGCCAGTGATCTTGCGTCTGTCCTTGTGAATGGCTGATGTTCTCCACCTCTCAAGTGCTTAAGTGTACCCAGATCAAAGCCCAAGTTTCTGGAGCTCCGTATTGAAGTTCCTTCAGTCTGGTTTCTGTCTGGCCGTGGCAGTACTGAAACCATTCTTACCAAGGTCACCGAGAACATCCTAGTTAATTGTGTTGAGAGTTGTTTCTTCCTATGTGCAACCTTTGACAGGGTTGACTGTGCCATCCATTTCTAATGCCCTCCCCATCATTGCCTGACTCGGTGAGACTGCATTTGCCTGGTTTGATTTGTAGGGCATGAAACAGTGCAGGACCTTCGGCCCTCAATGTTGTGCCGGCCTTTTATCCAACTCTAAGATCAGACTAACCTACATCCTCTTCATTGTACTATCATCCACGTGCCTGTCCAAGAGTCTCTTAAATGTCCCTTGTGTATCTGATTCTGCTACCCCCGCTGGCAGGGCATTGCACTAACCACCCCCTCCCCACTCCCTGTGTAAAGGACCTGCCTCTGGCATCTCTTAAACCTTCCTCCAATCACCTTAAAATTATGTCCCCTCATGATTGGCATTTCCACCCTGGGAAAAAGTCTCTGGCTATCTGTGCCTGTCACCATCTTGTACACTTCTACCAAGTTACCTCTCACCCTCCTTCACTCCAGTGAGAAAAACCCTAGCTCCCTCAACCTTTCTTCATGAGATATGTCCTCCAGTCCAAGCAGCATCCTGGTAAACCACCTCAACACCCTCCCTAAAACTTCCACATCTTAAACTATACGTTCATAAGTAGAGAGCTGCCTGTAGCGATTTCCCTTCCTGCATCACTTCTGTCCATCACTGAGGGTTTGTCCTCGGTCATGTTCCACTATTCCCTGTGTGTTGGGTGACAGCAACAGCATCTAACAGCATTTTTCTCACAAGGCCACGTGGTGTGATGGAAGCATCCACATCTTCTACTTGACCACTATTGGAATTGTGAGACCACTTCTCTAATATCCAGATTTTCTCAGCAAGCATTACCTCAAGTTGCATACACTGCAAAGATCGAAGCCATTGTTGCCACCAACTCATTTCCATCTTTCTCCATCTTCCGGTTGAGGCTGAACTTCAAGGATTTCCTGTTTGGACGTGTTTCCAAAATCACAACTCCACACCTGTGGCCAGATTGCCTGTGCCATGTCCTAACTGTCTGCCTGCTTCATCTGGTCTGCTGCTGAAACCCTCGACCATGTCTTTTGTTACCTGTAGACCTCACGGTTCCTGAGCGTTTCTGCCGTGGAATGTCCCAAGCAGTGGAGCAGAGCTCCTTCAGTGCAGCTGGAACTCCGGTCTCTGTGACACTGTAATGGGAGTTCTACAGCAGCCAAGGCTGACACCAGTAAAGTACTTACTCTGTGCTCTGGCAGTAAGATGACACCAAAATTGGAGGTGTAGTGGACAGCGAAGAGGGTTACCTCCTGATTACAATAGGATGTGGACCAGATGGGCCAATGGACTGAGAAGTGGCAGATGGAGTTTAATTCAGATAAATGCGAGGTGCTGCATTTTGGGAAATCAAATCTTAGGAAATATACACTTAATGGGTAAGGTCTGAGGGAGTGTTGCTGAACAAAGAGACCTTGGAGTGCAGGTTCATAGCTCCTTGATAGTGGAGTCGCAGGTAGATAGGATTGTGAAGAAGGTATTTGGTATGCTTTTTTTATTGGTCAGCATATTGAGTACAGGAGTTGGGAGGTCATGTTATGGCTGTACAGGACATTGGTTAGGCCACTGTTGGAATATTGTGTGCAATTCTGGTCTCCTTCCCATCGATGGAAAGATGTTGTGAAACTTGAAAGGGTTCAGAAAAGATTTACAAGGATGTTGCCAGGGTTGGAGGGTTTGAGCTACAGGGAGAGGCTAGACAGGCTGGGGCTGTTTTCCCTGGAGCGTCGGAGGCTGAGGGGTGACCTTAGAGGTTTATAAAATTGAGGGGCATGGATAGGATAAATAGATAAAGTCTTTTCCATGGAGTGGGGGAGTCCAGAACTAGAGGCCATAGGTTTAGAGTGAGAGGGGAAAGATATAAAAGAGACCTAAGGGACAACTTTTTCCCACAGAGTGTGGTACGTGTATGGAATGAGCTGCCAGAGGAAGTGGTAGAGGCTGATATAATTGCAACGTTTTAAGAGGCATCTGGATGGATGTTTGAATAGGAAGGGTTTGGAGGGATATGGGCCGGGTGCTGGCAGGTGGGACTACATTGGGTTGGGATATCTGGTCGGCATGGACGGAAGGGTCTGTTTCTGTGCTGTACAGCTCTATGACTGTAACTAAATATTAAGTTTCACCTGCTCTTGCTTTTTTTTGTAGCCACATTTCTATTTCCTTGTCAGTTCCTTGCTGCGGGTTTTGTGCAACTTGCAGCAACTCCAAGATGCACTTGTCCTATTCATAAAAGAATGCTTTGTTAAAATCGATAGAATTCACTGCCACGGGAGGGTGTGGAGGCTAGCTCATTGAGTATACCTAAGATGGGGAAAGACTTGTTTTTGATTGTGATGGGGATCAAGGGTTACAGGGAGAAAGTGGGAGAATGGGGATTGAGAAACGTATCAGCCATGATTGAATGGTGGAGCAGGCTTGAAGGGCTGAATGGCCTAATTTCTGCTCCTATTGTAGTGGTTCTGTTCGCCGAGCTGAAAGTTTTTGTTGCAAACGTTTCGTCCCCTGGCTAGGAGACATCATCAGTGCTGTGGAGCCTCCTGCGAAGCGCTTCTTTGATGTTTCTTCCGGCATTTATAGTGGTCTGTCCTTGCCGCTTCCGGGTGTCAGTTTCAGCTGTCCGCTGTAGTGATTGGTATATTGGGTCCAGGTCGATGTGTCTGTTGATGGAGTTTGTGGATGAATGCAATGCCTCTAGGAATGGCTCTAGAGGCATGGCATTCATCCACAAACTCCATCAACAGACACATCGACCTGGACCCAATATACCAATCACTACAGCGGACAGCTGAAACTGACACCCGGAAGCGGCAAGGACAGACCACTATAAATGCCGGAAGAAACATCAAAGAAGCGCTTCGCAGGAGGCTCCACAGCACTGATGATGTCTCCTAGCCAGGGGACGAAACATTTGCAACAAAAACTTCCAGCTCGGCGAACAGAACCACTACAACAAGCACCCGAGCTACAAATCTTCGCACAAACTTTCTGCTCCTATGTCTATCACTTTCTTTTCAAAATAACATACAGATCTTTCTGACTATAGGCCTTAGTGCATCTGATGGATTTACTTTGGCACAAGTCAGTTCTGCTACAATGCGTGTTTTTTTCAACACAAGTTGGCTTTAATGCAGTTGAAGAGTTATTTGTAGAAGGCGAGCGTTCCTTGCCTGTGGCTCCAATGCAGTTCTGGCCCCATTAGTTTAACTGGCTCAGCTATTGTGCGATTTTCTTATAACATGAGATCACATGAGAACTGAACTAACACCTTCCATCAGAACCGACTGTATTCCCAAATGTACTAAGATGTTCCAAATGCATGTTTAATCCTTGATAATGTTGATTTCAATAATTGGCTATAGAGTGTGCTCGAGAGAGGAGGAGCCTTCCTTAACACTTTCTGATGGTGTAAATTTGTGAATGGTTGTTCAGTATTGTTTAAAAATTAACATCGTTCAAGGTATGTTTAAGCTAACTGTGCTGATGGCTTGCTAAGTGAGTAATATCACCATCTGATATCTGATTTATCAGTGAATGTTTGGTGTGAAATGATAGTGCTGATCTGAAGTAAAACTCGCAGCATAACTATGCATTGATCTAGAGGTCGTTGAGTGCAATTTTAAAAACAAATTGTACACTACATTGTTCTGCCAGAGGTATGCTTACCAACTCGAGAAACGTCCGTTATGTCGAAGGCTTATTGTGTTTAAAGAGTAATTTTTGACGTGAGAAAGGTGATATTTGTTTGTATACCTGCATCATTTCTTGAAGGAGATCTGTAAGTTATGGGCAACAGGTATCTGGGTGCATCACCTCCCAATTCTCATTTAAATCTCTCACTGTCTCGACTTGAACATACGACTGTTCACTTCCTTCTGACTGAACCTTTGGGGTTGTCTGTCTAATAGCATTGTACTGTCACTATATGGACTGAAACCGATCAGGATGAAGAATCCCCCCCCCCCACCTTTTTTAGGCCATTAGGGGTAGGTATGAAGTGCTGCACTTGTTAGCAATTCCCACAGCTAAAAAAATGAATTTTTAAAGTCCTATACTTTTCCCGAAGGACTGTGCTGCCATTTTGCAGACACGTCAGAAGTTTGATGGTCCATGTATGAGGTACTTTGATCATAATAGTTGTATCCAGTCCAATCGCTGTCGGTGGGCAGCACGGTGGTTAGCACTGCTGCCTCACAGCGCCAGAGACCCAGGTTCAATTCCTGCCTCAGGCGACTGACTGACTGTGTGGAGTTTGCATGTTCTCCCCGTGTCTGCGTGGGTTTCCTCTGGGTGCTCCGGTTTCCTCCCACAGTCCAAAGATGTGCGGGTCAGGTGAATTGGCCATGCTAAATTGCCCGTAGTGTTAGGTAAGGGGTAAATGTAGGGGTATGGGTGGGTTGTACTTCGGTGGGTCGGTGCGGACTTGTTGGGCCGAAGGGCCTGTTTCCACACTGTAAGTAATCTAATCTAAAAAAATCCAGAAAGCAAAGATTGCTCAAGGTGTTGAAGATCAATAGGGTGCGATTGATGCATTGTTTTTCATTTTCCTTTGAAAGCAAAATCATCTGTGATACTCAGAATGATATTGCAGGCTTTATATTCCAACAGGGTGCACTTCTGTTCCAGAATATTAAATACTCATAGTTTGAAGCAGTTTATTAACTCCTCGCGCTCTCCATTAAGAACTTGTTCTGCTTGGGATCTGGTTTTTCTACAAAGTGAACATGCACCGCTACACCTGTGTTTCCACACACACACCCACCAACTGTAATTGCACTGTCAACACTGGCCAGGAAGTGATGGAAGGTAGTGTTAACCAGAAATCTCATGGAAGTTTGATTCCCTTATGTGCTTTCATCAACCCATCCTTTCCATGTCAGTCAACAATGATCCAACTCCAAAGATCCAGCTTGTGTTCCCAGAGCCCTGGAGGCTAAGGCAATGCAGGGGCCTGTCTAACTACTGCTTAAATGTTAGAGTTTCTGACTCGACCATCCCTTCAGCACTAAGTTCCAGACTCCTAGCACTGGGTGTGTAATAAAGCATTATCCTCGACCCTCCTTTTAGAGTCAGATGTCCAGCCCTTTTTCCTTTAAATCTATACCTCTTTTGTTTTGACCTACCTACTAATGGATAAAGTGCCTTCTTCCCCACCCTATCAATGGTGCCCTTCATCTTGTACATCCCTATTGGGGCCTTTCCCAAACTTGGCTGTTCCACGCCCAGCCGATGCAATCTTTCCTGTTAGCTCTGACCATCTAGCCCAGGCAGCACCTTAGTAAGTCTCTTCTCTTCTACCTGTTGTGCAGTCTGCTCTTTCCTACAATGCGGTGACCGGAACTGCATCCACTTCACCAGCCAGGGCTGAACCAGTGTTTTATGCAGTTCCAGCATGTGATCCTGCTGTTGTATTCTGGGCCTCAGTTCGTAAGAGCCAGTACACCTTCTCTGTCACCAGATCTGCCTCCCTGCTCTCTTCAGCGGCCTGTGGATACATACATACGAAGGTCCCCCTGAACTTCACTACCTTCCTGGGTCCTGCATTCATATTGTAACTTCTGCATTTTTCACCCTCCTGAAGTGCATTATTTCATGCTTTTTTCAGGATTGAATTCCATTTGCCGATGCTCTGTCCACTTGACTGGTCTGTTGATGTTGGTCATTTTTTATATGCACAGTCTAAGGTTTATTGTACAACAAGGTTGTGTCTAAATACTGCTGATTACTTCAAACTAAAATGCCCAAATTCAAACCAGCCATGCCACAGGTTGACTTTAGTCTTGAAGGGCAGTCTAGTAGGTAATGGATCTCTGGTACATCTGCAGGAAGCCACAACTAGTTATAGACGTGCATACACGTGTAAACGTGCACGCACACTTTATTCAGTGACATAAAGAGAGATTAAGCAACACAGTTTATTGTAGAGATGTCAAATGCAATCCTTTCATTTTATTTTACAGATAAACCTAACAGTTGTATTTCGCTCTCCTTCTGGGCTTTTGTGAGGGGAAGTGTTCTTGCTCCTATCACCATTGTTGATCAGATTAAGTGTTCCTAGTTTATATATGCTACCCCATCAAGTACGAGGAGGTTAAGTCTGGGTTTGTTTGCAAGCACAGTCCAGCAACATTGACCAGCAAATGCTAACACTGTTAAGTGTAAGGCTCCTTTGTCCCCTTCAAGCACTTCCATGCCTTGCAAAATATTCCAGGTTGGGTGCAACTGAATGTTGTAACTATCCCTAAATCCGTCACTTCCTCGGGAAATTCATTCCTCTCACAAAACACCACTTGTGCCTTTTCTAAATCTTTTCCCTCTCACCTTAAAAATTTGCCTCCTAATCATGAAATCACTCACCCTAGAGAAAGATACCTGCCATTTCCCTTATCTATACCCCTTGCAATTTTATAAACCTCTATAAGGTCACCTCTCAACCTCATACCCTCTCGTGAAAAATATCTCAGCCTGTCCAATCTGTCCCCATAACTCAAACCTTTCATTCCTGACAACATCCTGGTAAATCTCTTCTGAACCCCTTTCGCCTATAATATCCTTCCAGACCAGAACTGCACACAGTACTCCAGATGAGACTATACAATTTCCTGTACAACCTCAACATCACGTTCCAACTCCTATACTCTAAGGTGTAATTGAATATTTAATTAATGAATCTGATGTTAAGCTTGAGACTGGGAAAAGCGACTGAACCTGACACTGAGTCAAGGCATGGGCTAATATTCTACAGGGTGTGGGTTGGAGTTAATAACCAGGCTGAGTGAAGCCAGAAACAGTGCAGTGATACTGAGAGCTGAAGTAATTAAGTCCTTTTTCATAAAAAGGGTTGTATTTCTAACTTGCCACTTGAACTAGTCAGAGTCCCTACAGCACAGAGACACTGGCCCTTTGACCCAAACTGGTCCATGCCGACCAAAATGTCCATCCGTGCTAACCTCGTTTCCCTGCACTTGGCCCATATCCTTCTAAGCTGAAAATGTGTTCCTTAAGAAGGGCTCATGCCCGAAACGTCGACTCTCCTGCTCCTTGGATGCTGCCTGACCTGCTGCGCTTTTCCAGCAACACATTTTCAGCTCTGATCTTCAGCATCCGCAGTCCTCACTTTCTCCATATCCTTCTAAACCTTGCCTGTCCATGTATTTGTCCAAATGCCTTTTAAATGTGGTTAATGTACCCACCTCAACCACTTCCCCAGGCAGCTCATTTCATAAGCGTACCACCTATGTAAAAACATTTCCCTCGGGTTCCCTTTTGTTTTTTTCTCCTCTAATCTTAAACTGGTGTCCTCCATTCCTCAACCCTGAGGGAAAAAAGTGCATTCATCCTATCCATGCCCCTCATGATCTTTTAAACACTTCTATAAGATTCCCCCTCAGTCTCCTATGCTCTAAAGAAAAAATAAAGTCCCAGTTGTCCCACCTCTTCCTATAACTCATACCCATAAATTCCTGGCAACAGCCTTGTAAATGTTTTTCTGTCATCTTTTCCAGTTTAATACCATCCTTCCTATAGCAAGGTGACCAAAATGGCACACCATACTCCAAGTGTGGCCTCACCAACATCCTGTACCACTGCAATATAACTTTCCAACTTCTCTACTCAACGCCCTGACTGATGAAGGCCAGGGTGCCAAAAGCCACCTTCCCTGCCCTGTCTACCTGGGACTCCACTTTCAGAGAACCATGCACCTGAACTCCAAGGACCCTCTGTTCCACTACACTTCTGAACTGTTCTACTTAACAAATGGCTTGGCATCCTCTACTCTTGTATCCTGCCCTACCTAAATTGCCTGATAGCCCATCAGCACACTGTCTGTGGGCAGGGCGGGGGGTTGCATTTTAACGCCATTTATCTGTAACTTGCTTAGCAAGGTCTTGGTCTTTTTTAGCAGCTGCAATTGCCCATCGAGCACGGCAGTGTAAGAAATTAGGAAATTGGCTTTGTTCCAAGGCTTTTACTATCTGCTTCCCAAAGGAAGGGCGTTCTGATCTGGAGGAAGTTGGGCTTTGCTGTACAAACTGGCAAGGAGAACTCCCTCCTTTCTCACCCCCCACCCCTCCCCACCCACCCACACTGTGCTGAGACAGAAAATTATGTGTATAAGGTGGGGGGGGGGTGGTGGTGTGTGGCAGGGTGGCAGAGTCCCATTCCCCACTGCACAGGGTTTGTATAATTTACATTGGTGTGTTTGGGCTGTCAGGTCGCATGGCCTGACCTTAGGATCGGTTCACATCTGGTGTCTCTGAAGTTTTATATTCACTCAGACATTTCCAGGGCAAGTATTGAGCTCTGATGAGGGGACATTAGATTAGAATTCCTGCAGTGTGGAAACAGGCTCTTTGGCCCAACCAGTCCACACCGACCCTCCGAAGAGTAATCCACCCAGACCCATTTCCCTCTGACTAATGCACCTAACATGGAGCAATTTAGCATGGCCAATTCACCCTGACCCGCACATACTTGGACTGTGAGAGGAAACTGGAGCACCCGGACGAAACCCAGACAGCCACGGGGAGAACGTGCAAACTCCACACAGACAGTCGCCTGAGGCTGGAATCGAACCCGGGCCCCTGTCACTGAGGCAGCAGTGCTAACCACTGAGCCACCGTGCCACCCATCTGTGAATGAGAAAATAGTAAGGGTGGCAAAGGTCCCTCGCCATTAATCATTCTGCGGCTACAGTGTCGAATGTTTGCATTGGTTTTTACAAAGCAGGCCTCACTGTGGTGATTAACATGTACCTGAGTTAAAGGAGAGAGTTTCTGGGGAAACAGTGCGGATGCACCAGTCTTCAGTGGAGTTTGGAGCAGTGAAGGGGTGATTGTCTGGGTGAATGCTGGAAGGATCGTCTCCCTTGTAGGTTGGGGATATGGGTTACAAATTAAAGGTCTCCAAATTGAGACAGAGGCAAGGAGGTGATTTCTGGGGGTGGTTGGTCTGTGGATTTGAGTAATTTTAAGGCAGAGGTATTTAGCTTCTTGATTTGGAGATGCCAGTGTTGGACTGGGGTGGACAAAGTTTTTTAAAAAATCACACAACAGGTTATAGTCCAGCAGGTTTGTTTGGAAGCACACTAGGTTTCAGAGCGCTGCTCCTTTATCGGGTTGCTATCTCCTTGATGAAGGAGCGGCGTTCCGAAAACTTGTACTTCCAAATAATCCTGTTGGACTATAACCTGGTGTTGTGGGATTTTTAACTAGATTCTTGCAAGCAGCCATAAAGCCCACAGATGATAGACAGGATTGTGCAGTTGAGGTTTCAATCAGATCAGCCATGATGTTCTTGAATGATGGGATGGCTTTCAAGGGGCTGAATGGTCTCCTTGGGTTCTTAATTTGCACATTTTTATGTTAGATATGCTGCAAAATGCTCATGATTCAGCAACAAATGGTTCCACATTATCCAGGGACATCTTGCTTATTTACCCTGAAATAATTAATTCTGCAGCATTTCTATTCATTCAACTATTTGTCATTTCTTTAGAAACCTTTGGGCCATAATCTCATACAGCTGGTGTTTATAGATAGAAACAGACCCTTTGGTCCAACTCGTCAAATTTCCCAAACTGAACTCGTCCCATTTGCCTGCTTTTGTTCCATATCCCTCTAAACTTTTCCTATTTGATGACAGCACCGTGTCCCTCTGCAATTTAAAGTAGAAATCACCGCATCTGGGCTTTTTTCTAAATTTTAAAAACAAGTATCTAGCATCCTTGCTGATTCAACCCTGTTCCATTTCAGGCATTCACAGAATCCCTATTTATATAACGCCGTGCCACTGAACTTGACGGTATAAAAACATAAGAACTAGGAGCAGGAGTAGGCCGTTCAGCCCATTGAGCCTGCTCCCCCATTCACTAAGATCATTGCTGACCATTTCACGGACTCGCTCCACTTACCCGCCCGCTCACCATAACTCTTAACTCCTTTACTGGTCAAAAATCCATCTTTGCCTCAAACATTGTGAGGTAACCTCACCTGCTTCACTGGGTGGGAAATTCACAGATTCACAACCCTTTGGATAAAGAGGTTCCTCCTCATCTCAATCTGAAACCTGCCCCCCTTTTATTCTGAGGCTGTGCCCCTAGTTCTAGTTCCACTCCCCCCCCCCCCCCCCCCCCCCCAGTGGAAACAACCTCCCTGCTTCTATCTTAATTATTCCCTTCATCGTTTTATATCTTTCTATAAGAGGCCCCCCGCATTCTGCTAAATTCCAATGAGTATAATCTGACTCGCGTCATAAGGTCACCCCCTCCATTTCGGAATCAGCGTGGTGAACCCCTCTGCGCTCCCTCCAGTACCCAACCCAGAACAAACCCGAACGAGACGGGCAGGGAGTAATTTGTTTGGATAACGTTTTTACAGGACCTAGGCATCTTGTTGGGATAATCCGGAATTTGGATAATTGACATTCAGATAACTGAGCTTGTCCTGTGTGACCTTTCTCCAGTAAGGAGACCAAACTGCACACAAGGGCCTCACCAGCACCTTGTACAGCTGCAGCGTAACCTCCCTGCTTTTAAACTCCATCCCTCTACATGATGAATCAGAATCTGTAGAGTTGGAGGGTGCTGTCTGGATTAGATTACTGATCGGGCTGGTTGCCACCCAGGTAAATAGTGCTGTGAGGAAGGCATATGGCGTACTGGGCTTTATTGGAAGAGGAATTGAGTTCCGGAGTCCTGAGGTCATGTTGCAGTTGTATAAGACTCTGGTGTGGCCACATCTGGAGTATTGTGTGCAGTTTTGGTCGCTATACTATAGGAAGGATGTGGAGGCACTGGAACGGGTGCAGAGGAGGTTTACCAGGATGTTGCCTGGCATGGTAGGAAGATCGTATGAGGAAAGGCTAAGGCACTTGGGGCTGTTCTCATTGGAGAAAAGAAGGTTTAGGGGAGATTTGATAGAGGTGTACAAGATGATTAGGGGTTTAGATAGGGTTGACAGTGAGAACCTTTTTCCGTGTATGGAGTCAGCTGTTACTCGGGGACACAGCTTTAAATTAAGGGGAGGTTGGTATAGGACAGATGTTAGGGGTAGATTCTTTACACAGCGGGTTGTGAGTTCATGGAATGCCCTGCCAGTAGCAGTAGTGGACTCTCCCTCTTTATGGTCATTCAAGCGGGCATTGGATAAGCATATGGAGGTTATTGGGCTAGTGTAGGTTAGGTAGGCTTCGGTCGGCGCAACATCGAGGGCCGAAGGGCCTGTACTGCGCTGTATTTTTCTATGTTCTATGTATGATGAAGGCGAAAGTGAGAACTGCAGATGCTGGAGATCAGAGTCCAGATTAGAGTGGTGCTGGAAAAGCACAGCAGGTCAGGTGGCATCCAAGGAGCAGGAAAATTAATGTTTCAGGCAAAAGCCCTTTGTCAGGAATGATATGATGAAACCAGCAGAGGTACAGTCAGTGTTGCTGGCTCAGAAAAGTAATTGAGTTGAATGGTCTAAGGGATCATTCCTGTACAACGCTGAAACCTGAGGGCCAAGTCACCGGGGCAGCCTAGAGTCGTACATGGGCTTTGTATGAATTCTCTGTCTGTCTGTGACCAGTCACAGTGGGACAATCACAATAACTAACCTTTTAAAGGAAGTTTACCATTGGATACAATTCCATTTGTTTTCTGGGTTTGGCAACGTCCTGCGGAAGCTGTTGGAAATAAGGGAAGGATGGGAATAATCGGTGTGTAGCCCACTTCAATCTCTCCACCTAAAGCTGATGGAAATAAATCAGGACAGAACATTCAGCCAGAGCACTGGCAGAGATCAGACCCACTGGCTGGAAAAGTCAAATTGAGGTATTACACCTTCCCAATTAGGGTGAAGTACTTTGAGGGGAGAAAGTTCAGCTGTCTCTCAGTGGGTGTGTGCGTGTGGATTTGCCTCAGGATCAGGGTGCCTGGCACTTTGCCCGTGGGAAAGTGTCTGTGTACGTGCAAGTAACTTGCCTGAGGAAGTACATTGTCTGCAGCTTGCTGTGTTCAGAGATTCTGAGAGGAGAGCTGACTTGAGGTTTAGGTTAAGTTGGTGAAGGACAGGGGCCCAGTGTCCATGTCTTACTGTGACTCAGTCTAATTGAAGTTGAGCTGTTTTGAGTTTGGTTTTGATTTTTTTTCCCTTTTCCTTTCACAATTGTCGCCTTGTGCTTGACCCACTGTTACTATGTCAGATGTCTGGAACTCCCTCCCTAACAGCACTGTGCGTATATCTCGAATGTAATTCCCAAGACCATCTGTCATTTCATCAACCTGTGGGCTACACGTGGGGGCTTACGGACCTTCAGCCCTGGTCCTCCAGGCGAAGGTGAGGACTGCAGAGTCCAGACTAGAATGGTGCTGCAAAAGCACAGCAGGTCAGGCAGCATCCGAGGAGCAGGAAAATCAGTGTTTCGGGCAAAAACCCTTCATCCTGATGAAGGACTTTTGCCTGAAACATCGATTTTCCTGCTCCTCGGATGCTCCCTGGTCCTTCAACTCAGTCTGTAGCTTAATCGTCTTGGGACAGTACCATTCTTCCACAAGAGCCCTAAGCGCAAATGCCCATAAGACATAGGAGCAGAAATTAGGCCACTCAGCCCATCAGGTCTGCTCTGCCATTTAATCATGGCTGATAAGTTACTCATCCCCGTCCCCCCGTTTTCTCCCTGTAACCCTTGATACTCCAGAACCTATCTACCGCAGTCTTAAATATACTCAGTGACCTGGCCTCCACAGCCTTCTGTGGCAGTGAATTCCACAGATTCCCCGCTCTCTGGCTGAAGAGGTTCCTCCTTGTCTCCATTCTAAAAGGTCTGCCCTTTACTCTAAGGAACCAATTCCAGTACAAAGTAGGGCTTGCAGCCAGCTCCACATCCCCTCTCCACAGCTTTAATAATGTGACTGCCCAGTTTTGAACCAGGGACCTCTTGCGTTTGAGGAGCACGTGATAACCATTACATCTGTAGCAGCATGGTGCTCCAAGACCTTTCAACGCTGCGCCTGATTGGCTATTTAACACGATGGGTGTCCAGCTCCAAATCCCAATCCAATGGACACATGGAAGCGCACACTTCTCTCTTTTCTTGTCATGTTAACCAGGTCACCAAGCAACATTGATGGAAAGGTAGAAAATAACTCTTAGACTCATTCCGAAAAGCTCTCTGATAACCTTCTCTGGATACCGCACCCTTGAAAACAAAGCTGTAAATTGAGGAGATCACATTGAGAGAGAAACACAATCCCCAGTAATCCCGCCCATCTACCTCATACCTTAGTCATGGGGGCCTGAATGCTGCAGGGATGAATCTACATTTTCAGCAGTTGTCATTCTGCAGTAACGTGTCTGTCCGCTCTAAGCAGAATCAGAATTGTGTGGCAAATACAGTGTAGGTTAGCCTTCATCTTTCAGCACACCCATGGGTAATGCTCTAAAGTCACACTGACACACATCCCTATGTGGAGTTTGCACATTCTCCCTGTGTCTGTGTGGGTCTCCTTCAGGTGCTCTAGTTTCTTCCCACAGTCCAAACCTGTGCAGGTCAGGGTGGATTGGCCATGGACAGAAACTCCCACCTTCCACCCCACCAACCTCCATATACATCACAACATCTTCCACATACAAATGGACTCCACTGCCAGAGGTATATTTCCCTCCCCACCCCTATCCCTTTCCATAAAGACCATTCCCTCTGTGACTACTTTGTCAGGTCCACGCCCTTTCCAGCACTTTCCCCTGCCACCACAGGAATTGCAAAACCTGCGCCCACACCACCTCCCTCACCTCCATCCAAGGCCCCAAAGGAGCCTTCCACATCCATTAGAGTTGTACTTGCACTTCCACGCATGTCATTTACTCTGCCTGTTGTTCCTGATGCTGTTTCCTCTACATTGGGGAGACAGGACGCCTACTCGCAGAGCACTTCAGAACCTGGATGGCACGGTGGCTCAGTGGTTAGCACTGCTGCCTCACAGCACTAGGGTCCTGGGTTCGATTCCCACCTGTCTTGTGGAGTGTGTGCATTCTCCCCTTGTCTGCGTGAGTTTCCTCTGGGTGCTCTGGTTTCCTCCCACAATCCAAAGATGTGCAGGTCAGGTGAATTGGCCATGTTAAATTGCCCATAGGGTTAGATGCATTACTCAGGGGTAAATATAGAGTAGGGGAATGCATCTGGTGTGTTATTCTTCAGAGTGTCGATGTGGACTTTTTGGGCTGAAGGGCCTGTTCTAATCTAACTCAGCTTGACCAATGTCAAGGACACAAGGCAAAGTTTATGTCATGAAACATCTAGGGACATACCCAGCTAAACAGACAACCACAGTGTTAAGTGCGTTAGGGGTAAATAGAGGGTAGGGGAATGGGTTTGGGTGGGTTTCTCTTCGGAGGGGTGGTGTGGACTTGTTGGGCCGAAGGGCCTGTTTCCACACTGTAGAGAATCTCTGGGAACCCGCACCAATCAACCCCACTGCCCAGTGACTGAACATTTCAACTCCCCCTCCCACTCTGCCGAGGACATGCAGGTCCTGGGCCGCCACCAGCACCGCTCCCTCACCACTTGACACCTGGAGGAAGAACGCCTCATCTTCTGCCTCTGAACACTTCAACCCCAGGGCATCAATGTGTTTCCTCACTTTCCCTCCTCCCACATTATCCCAGTTCCAACCTTTTAGCCCTATTTTCTTGGGGGGGGGGTGGGGGGGGCTTGGTTTGATGTTAGCCATGGGGACTGTGGGTTTACAGGGTGGGTGGGGTGCTCTTTGGAGAGTCGGTGTGGACTTGATGGGCCGAATGGCCTGCTGCCACATGACAGTGATTCTATGATCGGTTAGCTCCAAGATCCCTTGAAATGCGCCAGTTGGGACATTCTAATGTTCATGTCTCCTCTTCAGAAAGAGGCCATTCGGTCCGTCCTGTGGCTGTTGGCATTTTAGTGGATTTACACGATACGTGTGCGGTTCACTTTTCCCTGTGCTACTCCCAGCTCGTTCTAACCCATTCCTGCTGCCAGCCCTGCCCTCAGACAGCTGCCAGTTGGAGTCACTTATTGTCACCTCCCCACAAGGAAAGTGAGTCTAACTTTTTTACTTATTATTTCATGTGATGGCAGTGTCATTGTCAAGGCCATTATCTGTTGCCCATGTCTGAGTGCACTTGAGAAGGCGGTGTTGAGTCATCCAGCACGGAAACAGACCCTTCGGTCCAACCAGTCCATGCTGACCATAATCCCAAACTAACCTAGTCCCACCTGCCCATATCCCTCCAAACCTTTCCTATTCATGTGCTTATCCAAATATCTTTTAAATGTTGTAACTGCTCGCACTCAACACTACCTCTGGACGTTTACTCCACATTGAAGCCAATCTCTCTATATTTAAAGTTGGCTCTCATGTCCTTTTGAAACTGCCCTTACAAAATGCCCCGTCGGCTTGAAATCCCCAATCGGAGGGCAAAGGCACCCACCATTAAGGAGGAGAAAGTGAGGACTGGAGATCAGAACTGAAAATGTGTTGCTGGAAAAGCGCAGCAGGTCAGGCAGCATCCAAGGAGCAGGAGAATCTTCAGGATTCCTGAAGAAGGGCTCATGCCCGAAACGTCGATTCTCCTGCTCCTTGGATGCTGCCTGACCTGCTGTGCTTTTCCAGCAACACATTTTCAGCACCCACCATTAACCCTGTTTATGCCCCTCATGATTTTATAAACCTCTAAGGTCATCCCTCAACGTCCTACACTGCAGGGAGAAAGGTCCCAGCCTATCCAGCTGCTCCTCAAATCCTCCAATGCTTGGGAGTTGTAGAGGTATACAGCACGGAAACACATCCTTCGGTCCAACTCGTCAATGCCGACCAGATATCCCAGCCTAATCTCGCCCTATTTGCCAGTATTTGGCCCATATCCCTCTAATCCCTTCCTATTCACTTGCCCATCCAGATGCCTTTTAAATGTTATAAATGTACCAGCCCCCCACCATCTCCTACACCTTTACAGTCCATAGTGAATAGGTCAACCCACAGTGCTGTGAGGGATGCAGTTCCAACCACCTGACCCTGGACCAGTGATACCTTTCCAAGTTCAGATCGTGAAGGCTTGGTGTTGCTGTGTATCTGCTGATCCTATCCTTCAAGATGGCCGAGATGACAGGCTGTGAAGCAACCTTGGGCAAGTTGCTGACGGTTCAAGAACCTGAGCAATTCTTCTCCTTCCTGAGTTCCAGCTGTTAAAATTGCAGGGGAGTTTGCTTCGGTTGTGAAAAGTTGCTGTGAAGCACTCAGCGAAAACGGGAACGAGGTAAAAGAGGTGTTATCCAACTCAGCCCCATTGTCTTGTGTAGGATGTGGTCCTTCAGTTTATCTTCAGTCAATCTCCCACTTCCTTGTGAATGGAATTTTGGGTCAAAGTGGAATTGCAGTTCAAATGTGAAATCTCCAGAGAGCGACCAAAAATAAACTGTATTTAAACTCTGAATCGCTGCATGGCTAATTAATCTGGCTATGTTTTAAGAATTCGACTGGAATGTAATTGATCTGTCTCCCTCTCTGTCTCTTCCTCTCTCTGTCTGTCTGTCTGTCTGTCTCATCCCCCACTCTGTCTGTCTGTCTCTGTCCCCCTCTCTGCCTGTCTCTTTCTCCCTATCTGTCTGTCTGTCTCTTTTCCCCTCTCTGCCTGTCTCTTTCTCCCCCTCTGTCTGTCTGTCTGTCTGTCTGTCTGTCTGTCTCTCCTCTTCTCCCCCCCCCCCCCCCCCATTCCTGACAAAGGGCTTTTGTCCGAAACATTGATTTTCCTGCTCCCCGGATGCTGCCTGAACTGCTGTGCTTTTCCAGCACCACTCTAATCTAAACTCTGGTTTCCAGAATCTGCAGTCCTCACTTTTACCTCTTTCTTCTCTCTGTCTCACCTTGTCTCACCAATCCTTTCCCCTTTCTCTGTCTATTCCATTCTCTCCCCTCCACCTGAAAACGTAGGAGGGTTGTTCACCTTCAGAGGGAATTACAGCTCTGAGCCCTGTCCTGTTCTAACAGGATAGTCACAGACGCCGTTTTGAGGCGGGCGGGGGGAATTGCTGTTTGTGACTTAGCTCTAACTCAAGGTGGCTACAGGCCGGCTTCATTAACCCAGAGCTATCTTCCATGTCTGTACGCAGTGGGGACTGTTGAGCTTTTAAATAGACTTTAATCCAAATTCAGCTTTAGAAAATAAATACTCAAACAAATAAGAGGCAAAATTCAGGCTCAAGTCAGAAGATTGATCAGAATCTACACCTTTTAAGTAAAAGGAAAGGTTTTTTTTTTAGAGCCATGGTAAATGCATTGTCGGGAGAATACAGGAGTGTATAGAACGTTGTACTAATTGTGTTGTATAGATGCCCTTATTCGTTCAGATCTTTCCAGTAATATTGTACCTGAGACTAATAAAGTGAGACACGCAGCCACAGCCCCAATGTGAGCAATTAGGACAAACTGGAGACTTGATTTGGCAACTTTTGGGTGGCATGGTGGCACAGTGGTTAGCACTGCTGCCTCACAGTGCCAGAGACCCAGGTTCAATTCCCACCTCAGGCGACTGACTGTGTGGAGTTGCACATTCTCCCCGTGTCTGCGTGGGTTTCCTCCGGGCGCTCCAGTTTCCTTCACAGTCCAAAAATGTGCCCGTAGTGTTAGGCGAAGGGGTAAATGTAGGGGAATGGGTCTGGATGGGTTGCTCTTCGGAGGGCTGGTGTGGACTTGTTGGGCTGAAGGGACTGTTTTCACACTAAATAATCTTTAAAAAAAACTTTCCATTTGCAGAATAACTTAAGTTGGCTGTTCCTTCATTGACGAAATGTAGGGGTTTATCTGCTGTTAACACTACTTTAGGTATTTTTAATCAACCTGTACAGATATTTCATAACATCCATCTGGGACACACGGCACTTGAGCCTGGGCCTCCTGGTCCACAGCTGGGGACATGACCACTGTGTCACAGGAGCCCCTTTATACTGTGGTGATGCTGAATTCGCGTGCATCCAATTCTTTTATTTTCTCACACAAAATGATGAAAATGCTGAGACATTTGTGTGGATACTTTGCCAGTATTTTACTGCAGGTTGATTTCTGGGAAACTTGCATATTGAGAGATTGCAGTTCTATTTGTTATGAGTGTTGACCAGAATTTCCAATCCATTCGGGCAGTGAGAGAATGTGAGTGAAACGGCCTCATTCTCCTCTCTGCTATTGTACCAAAACAGAGACAGGACTGAGAGAATGGCCCAAACGAGATCATAGAATCCCAACAGCGGGGAAGCAGGCCATCAAATCCACACAGACACTCCAAAGAGCATCCCATCTGGCACCCCTCAATCTCCGTAACCCCACATTAGCCATGGCTAACGCACCTAACCTACACATCCCTGGACACTATGGGCAATTTAGCATGGCCAATCCACCCTGACCTGCACATCTTTGGACTGTGGGAGGAAACCCTCGCAGACACGGGGGCAATGTTTGTGTGGAGTTTGCACAGTCACCTGAGGCTGGAATCGAACCCGGGTCCCTGACGCTGTGAGGCATCAGGTACTAACCACTGAGCCACCTGATGGCTGATCTTTCACCTTCACACCCTTTCCCAAGTTATTCCATGTCTTTTGAAATCTTCCCTATCTAGACTACATGCCGATAATTTCCTATGTTTGTGAAGGCTTCTGAGTCCTATCTGATCTTAACTCTAACTCTCATGATCTGTTGTTCTCTGTTGCAGTGTTGATTTTAATGTTGCTTGGCAGAGACTGGCAAGATTTCCTCAGTTACCCACTAACTGAAGTGACCACCGTTCAGTGGGTTGAATCCCAGGATTGCTCAGTACTGAAGCAGTCCTACTGTATGGCCAAGTACCTGCTTCCTTCCAGCAAGGCAATGAGCACCGCCTGAGAAAGCACAGCAGGTCAAGCAGCATTAGAGGAGCAGGGGAGTTGAGGTGAAGGGTCCTGACCTGGCACGGGGACTCCCCTGCTCCTCTGCTGCTTGACCTGCTGTGCGTTTTCCAGCTCCACACTTTATCCACTCTGACTTTCCTGCATTTGCTAGTCCTCACTAGCTCCCACAGTCCACCTTGCATCAGTCCCACCCCGTGTTGGTTTCGTAGCATGGTCCAACAGGCTAGTCGTCAACTTGCAAGTCCTTCAAGTACCCCTGGGGTGAGGCAATAACAGCAGGAGACTCTCTTGGTAAAACTAACCATTGAGTCTTTGACAGTGTCTGATCAGCAGAGTATAGTTTGAATCTAATGTCAATAATTGAGCGATTTTAGTTCTTCAGTTGTTAAATCGCGCACACACACAGCATACTTATTATGATCTTTTGAGTAATGGAATGAAAATGTTTATTATTTATTAATAGAATTTACATATTTATGTGCACATTTGTTTGGTCAGTATTATGGAAGCACGCAACATTTTGTAGGGAGTTATTGGAGCAGTACTTTGTGTTCGAGAAAGAGTCGCGCTGCTCTATTTTTAATGCTACCCAGGGTCTACAAAGGTTTGCTTCTCAAATATCTCTGGAATTTACATCTTCCTTCCCTACCAATTCAAGCCTCACCTGATGAAGGGGCACTGCTCTGAAAGCTTGTGATTTCAAATAAACCTGTTGGACTATAACCTGGTGTCATGTGACTTCTGACCTTGTCCACCCCAGTCCAACACCGGCACCTCCACATAATTCAGGCTTGGCGTTTCAGTTGTAGAGTCTTTGGGATGTACAGCACAGAAACAGACCCATCGGTCTAACTTGTCCATGCCAACCAGATATCCTTAATTAATCTCGTCCCATTTGCCAGCACTTGGCCCATATCCCTCTAAACCCTTCCTATTCATATACCCATCCAGATGCTTTTTAAAAGTCCACTTGGGAAAGGAAGGTAAGAGTTATAGAGGGGGCAGTGGGCAACATGAGTGGTGTAAAACTCTGAAGATGATTGGCATTGAGGGCCCCAAGAATTCCACAGAGGCTAATGGATGCAGGAGTCATGTGCTGACCTTGCGATAACAATTTGACCCAACAGCGATGTACGGTCAATTGCCAAATTTATTATCCGTACAATCCACAGTGGGGAATTTTTTTTTTGCTTCAGATACATAAAATTTTAACATTGCATTTAAGCTTTTCAAAATTCCTAATGCTTCGTGTGGTGTAATGGATCGTGAAAGTGAAAAATTAATGAAGGTGGCATTAATGTCGGACCTGGGGGCATTTGTTGCTGACTGCAGTATTGGAGAACTGGCTGAAACAGGGTGTGGATGAAATCAAATAGGAAATGACTTCCTGCATAAAACTGTGTGTAAATTGATTTTGTTTTGATATTCACTTGTGGGATGCACATGTCACTGGCTAGGCCGGTGTTTATTACCTAGTTGTAATTCCTTGAGTAGAGGTTGGTGAGCTGCTGCTGACCTTGGGGTGTAGGAGCCCTGTTGTTGGGGAGGGATTTGACTCTGCGACTCGAAAGGAATGGTGGTGTGGTTCCAAGTCGGAGTGAAATGTGAATTGGAGGGGAACTTGCAGGTGATAGTATTCCCAGTCTAGAACTAGTCCCACCTGCCTGCTCCTGGCTTATATCCCTCCACACTTTTCCCATTCATGAACTTATCCAAATGTATTTTAAGTGTTGT
This sequence comes from Hemiscyllium ocellatum, assembly GCF_020745735.1. Classification (NCBI taxonomy): domain Eukaryota; kingdom Metazoa; phylum Chordata; class Chondrichthyes; order Orectolobiformes; family Hemiscylliidae; genus Hemiscyllium; species Hemiscyllium ocellatum. Next base: position 4,460,574 of record NC_083416.1, read on the forward strand.
AACTGTGTAGCTGCATCCACCACTTCCTCTGGCGATTCATTCCACACGCAGAAAGTGAGGACTGCAGATGCTGGAGATCAGAGCTGAAAATGTGGTGCTGGAAAAGCGCAGCAGGTCAGGCAGCATCCAAGGAGCAGGAGAATCGACATTTCGGGCATGAGCCCTTCTTCAGGAATTCTCCTGCTCCTTGGATGCTGCCTGACCTGCTGCGCTTTTCCAGCAACACATTTTCAGATTCATTCTACATGCTAATCACTGTGTAAAAATATTGCCTGTCATGTCTCTCTTTGAATCTTTTTCCTCTCTTCTTAAAATTATGGCAACTAGTCTTGAGATCTCCCACCATGGGCAAAATACACCTGCCATTCACTTTATCTAAACCCCACATGATTTTATAAACCTTTTGTCAGGTCTCCTCTCATCTTTCTGCTCTGCTGTAAAAAGTCCCAGCCTATCCAGCGTAGTTTTATAACTCAACCTCTCCATTCCTGGCAATGTCCTGGTAAATCTTTTCTGAACCCTCTCCATTTAATATCCTTCCTTTAGCAGGGTGACCAGAACTGCATACCAGAAGTGGCCTTACCAATGTCCTATACAAGCTCAAGGTGACAGCCCAACTCCTGTATTCAGTTGTCTGAGCATTGAAGGCGAGTGTGCTAAACACCTTAACCACCATATTTACCTGTAACACAAATTTTGAAGAATTGTGTACCTGATCCCCAATTGTTTCTGTTCTACAAAACTACCCAGGGCCCTATCGTTAATTGTGTAAAGTCCTACCCTTGTTTGTGTCACAAATGCAATACCTCGCATTTATCCAAATTAAACTCCATCTGCCACCCCTCAGCCCATTGACCCAATTGATCAAGATCCCCTCGTAATCTTAGATAACCTTCTTCATTGACCACCAATTTTGGTGTCATCCTCAAACGTACTAACCAAGCCTTCTATATTCTCATCCAAATCGTTCATATAAATGGCAAGCAAAAGTGGGCCCAATACCGATCCCTTTGGAACATTGCTGGTCACAGGCCTCCAGTCTGAAAAACAGCTCTGCACCACCACCACCACCACCACCACCCTCTGTCTCTTACTGCCAAGCCAACTTTACATTCAGTTGGCAAACTCACCCTGAATCCCATGTGATCTAACTTTACTAATTAGTCTGTCCCAAGCGGAACTTGTCGAAGGCTTTAGTGAAGTTCAAGTAAACAACAACTATTGCATTGCCCTCATCAGTCTTTTTGGTTACTTTCACAAAACACTCAAGTTTGTGAGGCTTAATTCTCCCCCCATAAAGCCATGCTGACTCTCCCTAATCAGTCCTTGCCCCTCCAAATACATGTCACTCCTATCTTTCACAATAACCTCCAACAACTTATTCACCACTGCTGATAGCCTCTCAGGTCTATTGTTCCCACATTTCTCCTTACAGCCTTTCTTAGCTAAAGGCACAGCATTAGCCACCCTGAAGTCCTCTGGTACCTCACCCCGATCATAGACGATACAAATATTTCTGCTAGGGGGCTGTGCAATCTCTTCCCTAACTTCCCACAATGACCTGAGGTACACTTGCAGGATCCTGGAAATGTATCCACCTTTGTTTTCTAAGATCTCCAGCGCATCCCCTTCTGTAATGTGAACTGTTTTCAGAACATGAGTATTTATTTTGCTGAGTTCTATAGCCTCCGTTTCCCCTTCAAGGTGGGAGACTGTGACCTTGTTTCGAGGAACCCTGCTGTTACTGCACTGTCTCCTGTGGATGGTCACCATCTGTGGCACTGTGTGCTGGTGATGGAGGGAGTGGTTGTTGAATGTGATTATGGACCTGGAGGATGTCCCAGGAGTATTGTTGGAGCTGCAGTCATCCAGGGCAAGTGTATTCCATCAAACTGTTGACTTGTGGCTTTGAGGATGATCCAGTTCACCCTCCCTGATCTGTAAAAAGCATGAAAGAAATCTTTGTTTTATAGAACACTCGTCACTGTCTCGGCCAGCCTAACACGATTATTAATGAAGAATCTTTTGAGGTGCAGCTATTGCAGTAGATGCTGGTTACCCTGCTGTCTGAAATGCCTCATCAATATTTCTGTCACTGAATATTTTCTCCCAACTGTTCAGTTCCTGTTTGAGCTGAATCAGCCCAGTTTGTAAGTGAGACTGTTTGCCCAAATGACCTCTTCAGAGCTGAGGTGTTGGATTTCAGAATCACTTGAAGTCTGACTGGAAGCAGGCCATTTGGCCCATTGAGTCCATGTTGACCCTCCAGAGAGCATGCCAAGCAGACCCACCTCCCCTTCCCCTATCCCTGTAACACTGCATTTCCCTATGGCTAACCCACCCAGCTTGCACATCCCTGAACACCATGAGCAACTTAGCATGGTCAGTTGACCCTAACCTGCACATCTTCAGACTGTGGGATGAAACTGGAGCACCCGGAGGAAACCCATGCAGACACAGGGAGAATGTGCAAACTCCACACAGTCGTCCGAGGCTGGAATTGAACCTGGCACCCTGGTGCTGTGAGGCAGCAGTGCTAACCACTGAGTCACCATGCCACCCCTAGGTACCTGTTTGGTTGGTTCAGCTGGACTAGGTTCCATACGTGTTCTGTGTATGCTAATACATGTAAGCTCATACTGTTCAGTACATAATGGAGAAGTGAGTGCTAGCATTGTCTTTTGCATAGCTGGGTTAGTCCCAGAATCTACTCTGTCAGGTTCCTGTTCATGTCAACTGTTCGGAGTCCCCTGTTCGAGCTTGTGGCAATTGCTGCAGGATGGGGTTCGGGCTGGGTTCACCTGAGCTATGGGCTTGGAGTGGTTTACTTCTGCACCCCCACAGTTACTTGTTTAAGGGTTTTAGTTGTGGGAGTTGTACCCATGGAACCACTTCGTGCCTTAGGTCACTGCCGCCGGGAGTTGGAGGATGTGGCTAATGTGCTGTCTTTACTTCATGGCTCTAGTTGGGGTGGCACAGTGGTTGGCACTGCTGCCACACAGCGCCAGGGACCCAGGTTCAGTTCCAGCCTCGGGTGACTGTGTGGAGTTTGCATGTTCTCCCCGTGTCTGCGTGGGTTTCCTCTGGGTGTCTGGTATGCTCTCATACACTCGACGTTGTGCAGGTTGGGGTGGATTGACCATGGTAAACCATCCCGGAGTGTCCAGGGACGTGTAGGCTAGGTGGGTTGGCTATGGGGAATATAGGATTAGAGAGATAGGGTTGGGGAGTGCATCTGGGTCGGATGTTCTTTGGAGGGTTGGTGTGGACTTGATGGGCCAAATGGCCTGTTTCCACACAAGAAGATTCTACGATTGATGTAAGAATCTCCTTTTTGACATGGTCTTTCTGGTAGATATCTAACGCTTTTCTGTGAGGTGGTGTGATGGGATTTTTGGCCAAGCCCGATCAAGCCAAGTTTAATGTACAGTTCCTGACCTGAGAAGTCTAACTCTGATGTCTCACCACAGATGCTGCCAGACCTGCTGAGCTTCTCCAGCAACTTCGGTTTCTGTTTCCAAGTTCAAAGTAGACAGGAAATGTTGTTACTACTCTTGAGTTGCGGACTGGATTTTTAAACCTGGGCTTGTTTTGTGCTTCTCTAACTGGGGTGTGTCTGGTGAAAAATAAATCATTTACCAAGTCGTCATTAACAAAACCAAACTGGTCGAGCTCAGTCTGCGTTGACATGTCCCTCACTCCCAGATTCTGTCCAGTTTGATTCCAAGTGAACAGCAATGAGAGCTGGTCCCCTGCAGGAGAGAGGGACAAACACAAAGCATTTTATCTCTAACATCACCACTATCAATGACCTTGCTGAGGTCAGCGGGAATGTGTTGTATTAATACAATTTGTGTTTATAATAAATACCTGGTAAGGGCTTTAATGCTCATTAAATATTTCACAGATATTAATAAACATATGCTTATATCTCTCTTGCAACCTGATGCTAAGATTGCTCCATTTAATGCATCTTGGCCTTCATTAGGATTTGTTTTTTCCAATTCACAGCCCAATCCATCACCCTCTGTGTCTAGTCCTTGACGTGGTGTGTGGGTCACTGTCCCTCTGTCTTGATTCTGCACAGTTGCTTCTTTTCTGGACTGCTCCCAGTGCCTGAAGTCATGTTGGAAATGTACTGTTTTAGCCTACACCTCCCATATCCCAGTTAATCTGTGTTTCTGCACTAACCTTCACTCATTGCCAGCAGTGTCGTGGTGGACAAAAGTGGAACCTTTTCATAAATGGTTATTCTTTCAACGAAAATTATCAAGTGGAAATGTACATGTTTCCTTGTATCTTGTGATCAGTGTGTTTTATGTGTAATGTGTCTTGACCATAGTTGTACACATTAAATAATTTTGTGCAGCCCATCTTTTGTTGAGTGTTTGAGACAGAATTACAACACCTAGTTCAGATATTAAAAACCGATAGACACAATCTCACACAAATTAGATACAGTGAAGATAAAGTAACGCAATTCCTATGGATTGTCTGTTTCTCTTGTGGAGCAGTGCTGGAGCTTGAGTTGACATGATTTGATGTGAAAACACGGGGCTCTTAATAAGATGTGAAGGTTCGTGTGCTTGAATATCCAGGTCCTCTCTATCGCTCTCTCTCTGTTCCCCACCCTTCTCTCGCGCTCGCTCACTCACTCACTCACTCACTCTTCTCCAAACCCCTCTCTCACTTCTGTCTCGCACTTCTCCAACCCCCACTCTCTCGCTCTTCCCCAGCCCTCCCTCCCTCTCTCTCTCTCTCTCTCTCTCTCTCTCTCTCTCTCTCTCTCTCTCTCTGTCCCTCCCTCTCTCTCCCTCTCCCCCTCCCTCCCCCCTTTCTGCCCGCACCCCCCTTCCCCCACCCCCACACACTCTCTCGTCCTTCCCCCCCCACCCCTCTCTCGCTCGCCCTTCCCCCCCCCACTCCTCTCTCGCTCGCCATTCCCCCCCCTCCCACCCCTCTCTCGCTCGCCATTCCCCCCCCCCACCCCTCTCTCGCTCGCCATTCCCCCCCCCACCCCTCTCTCGCTCGCCATTCCCCCCCCTCCCACCCCTCTCTCGCTCGCCATTCCCCCCCCTCCCACCCCTCTCTCGCTCGCCCTTCCCTCCCCTCCCACCCCTCTCTCGCTCGCCCTTCCCCCCCCCCTCGCTCGCCCTCCCCTCCCACCTATCTCTCGCTCGCCCTCCCCCCCCCACCCTCTCTAGACCTTCCCCCTCCCCTCCACCCTTCCCCCACCCCCACCCTCTCCCTCTCTTGCCCTTCCCCCTCCCACCCTCTCTTGCTCGCCCTTCCCCCTCCCCACCGCCCAACCTTCTCTCTCCTCTTGCTCGCTCTTCCCCACCTCTCGCGCTCACTCTCTCGCTCTCGCACTCTTCCCCATCTCACTGTCTCGCTCCGATGACGTTCTGAAGGGCCATCTTTGCAGGATCACTTCTTGCTGTTAGTTTAAAAGTAGAAAATTAAAAGGCATCTGGATAGGTATATGAATCGGAAGGGTTTGCAGGGATCTGGGCCAAGTGCTAGCAGATGGGTCTAGATGTACCTAGGGTGCCTGTTTCGCGTGGATGAAATGGATCAAAGGGTCTGTTTCCCTGCTGTATGTCTCATGTTGCTGTCATCTGTACAAGTTCAAAGTTCAGCCTTGGCCCAAGCTGTTGACTAACGTTTGACCATTTCAAATGGTAGAATCCAAAATAGTTACCAGTCTGTTTTGTAAAATTGAGAAGATGGCAGATAACAGACTTGCACTTATCTGGCAGCTTTGAAAGTAGGAAACTGTCTCAGGGCAACATACTAGAGCATAAATGTGCAAACTCTGCGTCTAAAAGTAATGTTCAGGCAGATGACCGGGTTGTTATGGTTTTATACAGGAGGGTAAGGGGTGTCATTCTCGGTTGCAGACCAGACAGCCACATGCACCACTTTAGACTTGAACCAAGTTGGGAGTGGGCAAGACGCCAGGGTCAGATGTTTGCAAAGATCATCAATGGTTGTAGTCCTGGAGAAAAGTCACTGATGGGTTTGTGTGGCCAGTGAATTTTAAGCTCTCTATTGAGACCGGTGCAGACAAGTAAGCGGGGGATTCCTACACAGGCCGTGTTTCTGGCCTCTGCCACCTGGTGCTGGTGTTGAGTCTGTGTACTGTCACAGCATTGCTTTAAAGCCCTATCTTCAACAAACTAAATGTAAATAAGACCATTGTGTTGAGAGGAAAGCGAGTACGTTTGCAGTAAACTCTGTCTGGTTTATCATGCTGGTGGTAGCAAGCCTTCTGTAAGGGGTAGTGTTTGGGAAGGGACTTTTCCAGCCAGCACTTTGCTCACTTGTCTCTTCACGTCAGACAAACAGAGCAAGTGGTTAAGTGCAGCCTTTATGGCTGCATTTTACTAATGGTTATGTCATAGTCATGGAATCATACAGTGTGGAAACAGACCCTTCGGTCCAACTGTCATACGGCACGGTGGCTCAGTGGTTAGCACTGCTGCCTCACGGCGCCAGAGACCTGGGTTCAATTCCCGCCTTGGCAACTGTCTGTGGGGAGTTTGCACATTCTCCCGTGTCCGTATGGGTTTCCCCCAGGTGCTCCGGTTTCCTCCCGCAGTCCAAAAATGTGCAGGTTAGGTGAATTGGCCATGCTAAATTGCCTGTAGTGTTAGGTATAGTGGAATGGGTCTGGGTGGGTTGCTCTTCGGAGGGTCAGTGTGGACTTGTTGGGCCGAAGGGCCTGTTTCCACACTGTAACTAATCTAGTTCAGGCCAATCTAGTCACCCCAAGTTGATCTGGTCCCATTTACCTGTGTTAGGTCCATATCCCTGTAAACCTTTCCAATGCATGTCCCCATCCAAATGCCTTTTAAATGTCGTAACTGTACCTGCATCTACCACTTCCTGTGGCAGCTCATTCCACATCTGACCCACTATCTGTGTGAAAAAGTTGTCACAAATCCCTTTTTTTAAATATTTCTCCTCTCACCTTAAACCAAGTTCCTCTCCTATAGAGCTCTCTCACCCTAAGAAAAAGACTTCTGCTAATCCACCTTATCGATGCTCCCAATGATTTTACAAACCTCTAAGGTCACCCCTCAGCCTCCTATGCTGCAGGGCAAGCAGCACCAGCTCCTCCGTATAACTGAAACCCTTGATCATAGCAGTGCCCTGTCTTTAGTATTGTGAACACACTCTGGTCTAAATCTGTCTCAGGATGTTTCCCTGTCTGTTGCAAACAGTTAGCAGTTAGATTAGATTAGATTATTTACAGTGTGGAAACAGGCCCTTCGGCCCAACAAATCCACACCGAACCCCCAAAGTGTAACCCACCCAGACCCAGTCCCCTACATTTACCCCTTCATTTAACACTACGGGCAATTTAGCATGGCCAACTCACCTAACCTGCACATTTTTGGACTGTGGGAGGAAACCCACGCGCGCATACTGGGAGAATGTGCAAACTCCACACAGACCAGCCCCCATGTCACCTTGTGTCAGAGGTAACTTATTGTTGCCTGAGCCGAAGGCATTTTGGCGTGGGCTGTCATATGTCATCTCCTCACCTGTCCCACTCGCTGTCACCTCAAATGTTTGGGAAAGGGGGACTTGTCTGGGACCATCAAGATCAATGAGTTAGGAAGGAGAAAAATCAGTGAGCTGAAAGAAATGACCTGTTCCATTTACAGATTTAACTTTGAGTTATTTTCATTTATAAATTCAGGCACACAGTGTTTTGATTTGCAAGGTGTGATGTTGTTTCTCTGATGGAAGATTTGTATCGTCATAGAGATGTACAGCACGGAAACAGACCCTTCGGTCCAACTCCTCTCCTACAGAACCGAAGCTTTTACAACAATTCACTTAAAAGTTGTTGCACTTAGGACTGCAACGACTTCACCGTTCCAAACTCCTGTTTCATCAGCTACCTTCAGAAAGTCATCAATCCGATTGCAAGCTGGGCTGTTTTCCCTGGAATGGCGGAGGTTGACGGGAGACCTGATCGAAATCTGTAAAATTATGAGATGCATAGATGGTGTTGATGGTCAGAATTGTTTTCCCAGAGAGTTGAAATGCCTAATACTTGGAGGTGTGCATTTAAAGGTGAAGAGGAGGGGGGAGAAGAGTAAAAGAGTTCAAAGGAGATGTGAAGGGCGAGGTTTGCAGAGAGTGGTAGGAGTCTGGAATGCACTGCCAGGGGTGGTGATGAAGGCAGATACGATAGGGACATTTAAGAGACTTTTAGATGAGCACATGGGTATGCAAGGAATGGAGAGATATGGCAGGCAGAAGGGATTAATTTAATTTGGAGTCATGTTTGGTACATCATCATGTGCTCTGCTATACTATTGTGTTCTCAGTCATCTGACTAGCCAAGGTCATAAATAGCAATACCTTGAAACAGAGAAGACTCTCCCCAATATGTGGAAAAAGTGAGGACTGCAGATGCTGGAGATCAGAGCTGAAAATGTATTGCTGGAAAAGCGCAGCAGGTCAGGCAGCATCCAAAGAGCAGGAGAATCGACGTTTCAGGCATAAGCCCTTCTTCAGGAATGAGGAGGGTGTGTTAAGCAGGCTAAGATAAAAGGTAGGGAGGAGGGACTTGGGAGAGGGGCGTTGGGAATGCGATAGATGGAAGGTGGTTAAGGTGAAGATGATGGGCCGGAGAGGGAGTGGGGGCGGAGAGGTCGGAAGAAGATTGCAGGTCAAGAAGGCGGTGCTGAGTCTGAGGGTTGGGACTGAGAGAAGGTGGGGGGAGGGGAAATGAAGCTGGAGAAATCTGCATTCATCCCGTGTGTTTGGAGGGTTCCCAGGCGGAAGATGAGGCGCTCTTGCTCCAGTCGGCGTGTTACCATGGTCTGGCGATGGAGGAGGCTAAGGACCTGCATGTCCTTGGCGGAGTGGGAGGGGGAGTTAAAGTGTTCAGCCACGGGGCGGTTGGGTTGGTTGGTGCGGGTGTCCCAGAGGTGTTCTCTGAAACGTTCCGCAAGTAGGCGGCCTGTCTCCCCAATGTTGAGGAGGCCACATTGGGTGCAGCGGATGCAGTAAATGATGTGTGTGGAGGTGCAGGTGAATGCAGTAAATGATGCTTGGCACACCCTCCTCATTCCCGAAGAAGGGCTTATGCCCGAAACGTCAGTGCTCCTGCTCCTTGGATGCTGCCTGACCTGCTGCGCTTTTCCAGCAACACATTTTTTCAGCTCTCCAAATTTAAGTTTACCTCAGAACCAAACCGTGGGAAACTCAACCACAAGAACCAGCACAATTTATTAAATGTCCTGTGCCTTTCTTGTCAAATAACATGTCAACTTGTCTAAGATGGTGGTGAGCAACACTGAAAACTCCTCAAATTAGTCTTTTCTTTCCATCCTCCTGAAAATGCAGCTTTGAACATTTTAGTTTTTCTCCTGAACTGGCCTTAAATGCTTTGTATTATAATTGTAGGTATTTGATTCAAGAATCCTGCTCCCTTTGTCTTTTTAAATCACACCAAACTCCCAGTTTTGAAATTGTCTCTGAAAGAGTCTTGGTGAGTTGAGGAAACTAATCCCTGGAAAGTTGAATCATGTTGGGGGGGGAGAGGAGAAGAGAAGAGAGAGAAAGGGATTAAATCGTTTTGCAAGAGGGGGCTTAAAATATTTAAAAGTCACAGCAAAAGACAATAGAGCAGTAAAAACGGCAGCCATTAATTTCGGAACCCTGGCTGATCTGATTACGTGACACAATTGTCTCTCCCACCCCAATCCCAAAACCCACTCCTCTGTTGGAGTGTCAGAGTTTGTGATTGAGAAGCTTGTTCATTATCACAGCTTTTCAATACTGTCTGTGCTGAAGGAGGGGAAAGGGTAGTTGGTGGGGTGGCTGTTGTGGGGTGGGGATGGGGTAGGGTGTGGAAATGTAGGAGACTGTGCAGCCCTGACTAGTCTGGAGGAGTTCTGTTTACTTAACAATGCAGAGGCCTGTTTGAATATTGTGTGAGCTCCTGATTACATTTCTGGTTTCCTGTCTGTGGTGAGGTTTCAAATCGGCTTAACCCTTTAGGCACTGGAATCTCAAGTGTGCAAGTCAAAACGAGGACAGGCCTATGCCTGAGCGACACATTTCCTTGGCCACTCTGCCAATCTGCTTACCCCTATAGAGGTTTCCGGAATGCCAAGGTGTCTGCACCAGTGCACGTTCTTGTTTCAATATCTGGAACTGGTGGGACAGTGGGGGAGTGTTATGCCAAAGCAGTTCTGGTTTAACTCACGGGCTGTGCAGTGAAAGTGTAGGCAGTACTTTCAGAATCATAGAAACACCACATCATGGAAGCAGACCATTCGGCCCAACAAGTCCTGCTGAATCTTTGACAAAGTTGAAGAGGAGCTTCAGCAGTGTAGAAACAAGATTAAGGCTGGTGTAGCCGATAATATTTGGGAATACGTGCCTGGTTCCTCAAAGTGAGCCACTTTGAAATGCATTTACAATTGAACAGCTTGTGTGGGGGTGTGAGATACAGAAGGCATTAGCGTGTCAACCTAAGAAAGGCCTACATCTCTGTAGATCTGTTCCACCATTCAATCCCACTGTGTCTGATCTGGAATGATGTGGAGATGCCGTTGTCGGACTGGGGTGTACAAAGTTAAAATCACACACCGCCAGGTTATAGTCCGACAGGTTTAATTGGAAGCACTAGCTTTCGGAGCGCCACTCCTTCTGATGAAAGCTAGTGCTTCCATTTAAACCTGTCAGACTATAACCTGGTGTTGTGTGATTTTAACTTTGATCTGAAATGCATTCTGTTTACTTGCTTTCACCCCCACCCCACCTCCCACACACTTTGATGCATTTACCGAGCAAGTCTGTCAGTCACAAACTTTGAGCTTCTCAGTTGACTGCATCCCCAACCTTCTGAATGGGAGAGTTTCAGGTTTCTGCTGTCCTTTGTGTGTGGGGGTGGGAAAAAGAATGCTTCCTAGTTTTACCCTTGAATGACCTTGTTTGAATTTCCAGATTGTACCTCCTTCTGCATTGTCGCCGCCAGCAGAAATGGTTCACTCTGTCCACCTGCTTTAATCCCTTAAACTCACCTGGGGGATACTCTCCCTGACATTCAGAATTCAAGAGAATACAAGTCTCGTTTATGGACCCTGTTTTCATAATGTAACCTTATAAGCCTTCTGTATGGCCTGGTAACTCTGAGCTACATTCCTTTCAAGACCAGGATATCTGTCATCGATTCAGTGTCCTAGCCAAGTGCTCTCAATTTTTAAAAAGGCATTTGTTCGTGAGGTTTTGGCTCAGCATTAATTGCTCATTTCTGATGGTTCTTGAGAAGATGATGTTGTGCTGCCTTCTCAAAATAATGCAGTTCCTGGGTTGAGGAGGTGGGTGTACACCTACAATGCAGTTCACAGAAGCCCCACAGGCCATTCAGTCTATCAAGTCTATGCTGACCCTCTGAAGAGCATCCCACCCAGACCCAATCAATTCAAGGGCACTTAAAGCAATGTAGGGGTTCCCTGATTGATGAACATCAAACTTACGAATGCTTACAATCGTATACAAAGCTGTAATTTTCAATCTCCAATGTATGAACAGTTCCTATACTTGTAGACATTATATTGTCCTATATTGTGCTCAGAGCTGAAAAATGTGTTGTTGGAAAAGCACAGCAGGTCAGGCGGCATCCAAGGAGCAGGAGAATCGACGTTTCGGGCATAAGCCCTTCTTCAGGAATGAGGAGGGTGTGCCAAGCAGGCTAAGATAAAAGGTAGGGAGGAGGGACTTGGTGGAGGGGCGTTGGGAATGCGATAGGTGGAAGGAGGTTAAGGTGAGAAATCTGCATTCATCCCTTCATTTCCCCTCCCCCCCACCTTCTCTCAGTCCCAACCCTGGGACTCAGCACCACCTTCTTGACCTGCAGTCTTCTTCCTGACCTCTCCGCCCCAACCCCTCTCCATCCTATCACCCTCACCTTAACCTCCTTCCAGTTATCCCATTCCCAACACCGCTCCCCCAAGTCCCTCCCCCCTACCTTTTATCTTAGCCTGCTTGGCACATCCTCCTTCATTCCTGAAGAAGGGCTTATGCCCGAAAGGTCGATTCTCCTGCTCCTTTGATGCTGCCTGACCTGCTGTGCTTTTCCAGCAACACATTTTTCAGCTCTGATCTCCAGCAGCTGCAGTCCTCACTTTCTCCTATATTGTGCTCAGCCTTCCTTACAAATCAAGTTAAAAACGGTCTCCGAAATGGACACTGCTGACGAGCTGGGACCTGCAGCACTGTTGACATCCCATGAATGAATGAATTTTCAAAAGAAACTTTGTAATCTAGCAGCATAGAGAGGGACTGCATCAATATAGTGCTGAGCTTTTGCAGTCATCAGCAAATATCCCCGTTTCTGACCTTGTGAATGGCTGACACACATGTACACAAGTACGTACGTGCACATAAACGCATTCACAAGCACACATGCATTCAAATGCATGTGTGCGCACATGACCACAAATCCTCCCCAGTCCAAGTTCCTGTTTCACCGTGAGCGCTGGTGCTCTGAAAATTCAAAATTGTCATTCCTATCAGATCGAAAAGTTGAAGTTCTAAATTGGAGGAAGGCCAATTTTGACAGCATTAGGCAAGAACTTTCGAAAGCTGATTGGGGGCAGATGTTAGCAGGTAAAGGGACGGCTGGAAAATGGGAAGCCTTCAAGAATGAGATAGCAACAGTCCGGAGAAAGTATATTCCTGTCAGGGTGAAAGGGAAGGCTGGTAGGTATAGAGAATGCTGGATAATTAAAGAAATTGAAGCTTTGGTCAAGAGAAAAAAGGAAACATACGTCAAGTATACACAGCGGAGATCAAGTGAATCCTCAGAAGTGTATAAAGGCAGTAGGAGTATACTTAAGAGGGAAATCAGGAAGGCAAAAAGGGGACATGAGATAGCTTTGGATTCTCCTTAACTCTGTTTGCCAAAGGATTTTTACAAATACATTAAGGACAAAAGGATAACTAGGGAGAGAATAGGGCCCCTCAAAGATCAGCAAGGCGGCCTTTGTGTGGAGCTGCAGGAGATACTAAATGAATATTTTGCATCAGTGTTTACTGTGGAAAAGGATATGGAAGATATAGACTGTAGGGAAATAGATGGTGACATCTCGAAAAATGTCCACATTTCAGAGGACGAAGTGCTGGATGTCTTGACATGCATAAAGTGGATAACTCCCCAGGACCTGTACCCGAGAACTCTGTGGGAAGCTAGGGAAGTGATTGCTGGGCCTCTTGCTGAGATATTTCTATCATCGACAGTCACGACAGTCACAGGTGAGGTGCTGGAAGACGAGGTTGGCTGACATGGTGCCACTGTTTAAGAAAGGAGGTAAGGACAAGCCAGGGAACTGTAGACCAGTGAGCCTGACCTCGGTGGTGGGCAAGTTGTTGGAGGGAATCCTGAGGGACAAGGATGTACATGTATTTGGAAAAGCAAGGACTGATTAGGGAAAGTCAACATGGCTTTGTGCGTGGGAAATCATGTCTCACAAACTTGCTTGACCTTTTTGAAGAGGTAACAAAGAGGATTGATGAGGGCAGAGGGGTAGATGTGATCTGTATGGACTTCAATAAGGTGTCCGACAAGGTTCCCCATGGGAGACTGATTAGCAAGTTTAGATCTCATGGAATACAGGGGGAACTAGCCATTTGGAAACTGAACTGGCTCAAAGGTAGAAGACAGAGGGTGGTGGTGGAGAGTTGTTTTTCATACTGAGGGCTGTGACCAGTGGAGTGCCACAAGGATCGGTGCTGGGCCCTCTACTTATTGCCATTTACATAAATGATTTGGATGAGAGCATAAGAGGTACAGTTAGTAGTTTGCAGATGACACCAAAATTGGAGGTGTAGTGGACAGTGAAGAGGATTACCTCCGATTACAACAGGATCTGGACCAGATGGGCCAATGGGCTGAGAAGTGGCAGATGGAGTTTAATTCAGATAAATGCAAGGTGCTGCATTTTGGGAAAGCAAATCTTAGCAGGACTTATACATTTAATAGTAAGGTCCTAGGGAGTGTTGCTGAACAAAGAGACCTTGGAGTGCAGGTTCATAGCTCCTTGAAAGTGGAGTCACAGGTAGATAGGATAGTGAAGAAGGCATTTGGTATGCTTTCCTTTATTGGTCAGAGTAGAACATAGAACATAGAAAAACACAGCGCAGTACAGGCCCTTTGGCCCTCGATGTTGCGCTGATCCAAGCCCACCTAACCTACACTAGCCCACTATCCTGCGTATGTCTATCCAATGCCATTTTAAATGCCCATAAAGAGGGAGAGTCCACCACTGCTACTGGCAGGGCATTCCATGAACTCACGACTTGCTGAGTAAAGAAAGTATTGAGTACAGGAGTTGGGAGGTCATGGTGCGGCTGTACAGGACATTGGTTAGGCAGCTGTTGGAATATTGGAACCAATTCTGGTCTCCTTCCTATCGGAAAGATGTTGTGAAACTTGAAGAGGTTCAGAAAAGATTTACAAGGATGTTGCCAAGGTTGGACGATCTGAGCTACAGGGAGAGGCTGAACAGGCTGGGGCTGTTTTCCCTGGAGGGGTCGGAGGCTGAGGGGTGACCTTATAGAGGTTTACAAAATTATGAGGGGCATGGATAGGATAAATAGACAAAGTCTTTTCCCTGGGGTGGGGGAGTCCAGAACTAGAGGGCATAGGTTTATGGTGAGGACGGGAAAGATATAAAAGGGAGCAAGGGGCAACTTTTTCACACAGAGGGTGGTGCGTGTATGGGATGAGCTGCCAGAGGAAGTGATGGAGTTTGGTACAATTGCAACATTTAAAAGGCATCTGGATGGGTATATGAATAGGAAGGGTTTGAAGGGATATGGGCCGGGTGCTGGCAGGTGGGACTAGATTGGGTTGGGATAGGAGATCAGTATAGATGGGTTGGACCGAAGAGTCTGTTTCTGTGCTGTACATCTCTGTGACTCTATGTAATCTTTCTAGTAATTTCTGCCCATCCAGTCTGAGGTTGCTACTCAGTGCACGTGCTTCTGATACGCTCTCAGCACAAGTGCCTGAAGGAAACTGGCTCTGATTGGCCAAGCAGTTCTGCAAAATCTTTCAAAAAATCAGTCTGTCGTGCTCCTTCTGTCATGTGGTCAAAGGACCCTTCTGCAGGTCACGTGATCAATGCTGATTGGCTGCCTGTTGGACAAACCTGGTCTAGATTGTCAGGAAATACACCCTGTGCTGTAACTTTACTGAAACTTAGTCCACTTCATTCGTAAAGAGTCACAGAATGACTACAGTGTGGAAGCAGGCCATTCAGCCCATTGAGTCCACCCAGACTGTCCAAAGAGCACCCCATTCCTATGGCCTGTCCCTGTAACCCTGCGTTTTCTACGGCTATTCCACCCTAACCTGCACGCCTTTGGATTGTGGGAGGAAACTGGAGTGCCCGGAGGGAACCCACACAGACACGGAGAGAATGTGCAAACTCCACGCAGACAGTTGCCCGAGGGTGGGAGCGAACCCGGGTCCCTGGCACCGTGAGGCAGTTGCGCTGACCACTGAGCCACTGTGCCGCCCCAAGAATATTTTATTCTTTAAAATATTTGAGCAATTCATGCTGTCACTGCAAGTAGCATAGTTTTCACCACGTACTACCACCAGGAGAGTTATCAACGTGCTGCTGCTGTCGCCATCTCTCTCAGACGGAGATCACTGTTGAAGTCTAGCCAAAAGTGATCATTCTGCACATCTTTAGCTCTCTTTTTTTTAATCTGTGACCTTCTATCTCTGAAACTCTGACTGGAACCAGCCCTGCCTTGTACTTGCTTTGGTCACACGTAATGGATTATGTAGATATTCCGGCTCCCGCCATCCTTGCTGAAGGTTTGAAATGAACATGCCCCCTTCCATCCTGGCTGTGCTCCAGTAACTTTCGGAGGGAATGAAACCGTTCTGCTGGAATAAAACCTCCTACGATGGAATGATTGAGGAAAATTTCCTTTCACTTGAGTGGTGGAAGAGGCCTTGCAGGTTTTTTCCTGGTTAAAGCGCACAGCTGTTTCAGGGAGAGCGAGCAGTGTTGTTATGCAGTGATGACTAATTGAGATTTTTAAGCTGGGTATTGTTTCCATGTGTTGCCATGAATCGCATCAAATTCCTTTCCGTTCTGTTTGCGAGGAGCAAGTGACACAGCTGGTAATGATTCATTTGTTTGCTTCAGGTGAAACATGGCACTCCAGAGGCTCAGCCAGACAGCTCACGAGACTTTCGTTAGCACCACACTGTCGTGGGAAGCAAGAGACCCCATTTACTCCCGTGTTAGAAGTTGCTTCACAAACGGTTTCGAGAAATGCTTTTTTTTAATGGTTCTATTCCTGTGCTCTCAGTTCGAGGACATGTGTACTTTAATAGCTGCTGGAGGAAAGGATGGTGTAATCTGGGCAATCGCTTTACTTGCTTTCAAAATAAAACTAGCCAAATAGAAGAAAGAAGCCAAAAGATTCATTCAGTTTGCTTTTTGAATCCTAATTTTGTTTCAGCAATGATCCCTCTAATGTGGGAGCTGTGATTTGAAACAGTGAACGCATCTACTGTTGTGAAGTATAAAAGCATGTGTTAATGTGGTCCCTGCCATCTCTCCGGGCAGTCCAGTCTGCTCCATTGTCCCACTGAACTCCCACAGGTCTGCGTGGTTTCTTCCCTCAAGTGCTCATCCAGTTTCCTTTTGAAATCTTTCATAGTTTCTGCGTCCACCAGTTCATTTCCACGTGTCACAAAACGTGTCCCCTCACGTCTCCCACACACCACCAACCCCAACCTCTTGCCTGACGTGTGAAGTCTGTGTCCCTTCGTTATAGAGGAGAAAGTGAACGCTGCAGAGTCAGAGTTGAAAAGTGTGGTGCTGCAAAGGCACAGCAGGTCAGGCAGCATCCGAGAAGCAGGAGAGCTGACGTTTCAGGCATAAGCCCTTCATCAGGAATTTTCCTGATGAAGGGCTTATGCCCAAAACATTGACGCTGCTGCTCCTCGGATGCTGCCTGACCTGCTGTGCTTTTTCAGTGCCACATTTCTTGACTCGTCCTTAGTTGTAGAGTCATTCAGCATGGAAACAGACCCTTTGGTGCAACCGTAATCCCAAACTGAACCAGTCCGGCCTGCCTGCACCTGGTCCACATCCCTCCAAACACTTCCTACTCATGTACTCAGTTTGTGAACCTTCAGAAACTGGCAAAAGCTTTGTTTGCTTACTTTAACTAAAGCTGTCATAGTCTTGTACACCTCAATCAAACCTCCGTCCTTGCAAGTAGAACAATGCTTCAGTTTGGTAATTGCGTTCCTGACTGTTACTGTCTCCCTCAGACCACAGCCGTTGCCATGTGGGAGGAACTGTTGGTACAAAACTTGGCAGCAACTATTACCTGGCCAGGTGACATTGCTGTGATCTGATTTGATACTCGCTACTTACAGTGGACCCTAACCTTATGGTCTCTGTTTGTTCAACAGCAAGTAGCTGAACTCTGGGAGTGAAGCCTGTTCTGAACCGAGCTCTTGCAGTGTGTGGTGTAAATTTATTTGTCTTTCATTTGCCCAGGAATCTTCCTGTACCTGCTGTGCACACTGTCCTGCTCTTACAGCTTCACCTTCCCCATTAAAACAGTTTTCTCTTCCAGCACAGCACTGTGGCTCAGTGGTTAGCACTGCTGTCTCGCAGCCCAGGTTCAATTCCAGCCTCAGGCGACTGTCTGTGTGGGGTTTGCACGTAGTGTTCAGGGATGTGTAGGTTAGCTGCATTAATCAGGGGTAAATGTAGAGTAATACACGAATGGGTCTGGGTGGGATACGCTTCGGAGGGTCAGTGTGGACTTGTTTTGCCGAAGGGCCTGTTTCCACACTGCAGGGATTCTGTGAATCTGTGCTGCTTTGATTTGACTTTCCCTGTCTTCCTTCCCATCCACCAACCATCTGCCCTGCCCTTGGCATTGCTTGTGTCTCTGTAGCCTGCAGCTCTCTTTTTGCGAAGGTGGTAATAATGACGTGCAGGTCTTGGTATGGTTCCAAAGCAGAGGTTGGTGCGGCTTCACATCTTTGAAGGTGGTAAAAGCCGTTGATGTTGTGGTTAAAAAGAACATACAGGTTAACGAGAAGAGACATGTCATACTACAGCAATTATGTTGAACTTTTAAATTATTAGTAAAACCTCAATACTGTCCAACTCTGGAACTACACACCAGGAGCGATATGTGAAGAGGGTGTGGAAGCAATTGAGAGAATGATACTAGGGTAATGGTCCTTAGATTCATTTTAAGGACTCAAGGCTCTTGTCAGAGTCTTTTGTTGGTGACTGTATTGGTGTTCAGCACTACATCCAAGTGTTAAATGTCAGCGTGCACCCCATAGTCTCAACTAGCCTGTCCACCTCACATTAAACCTTAAAATATTAAACTCTATTGTAAAGGATATAATCGCCCGAGCATTTCGAAATACATAATATGATCTCTCTGAGTCAACATGGAGTCATGAAGGGAACTCATGCCTGATAAAGTTAGTAGAACTTATCGAGTGGGGACAACAAGCAGGGTAGATAATGGGAAAGCAATGGACGTAACACAGTTGGAGTTTCAAAAGGCATTTGATAAATTACCATGGTCATAGTCTTGGAAATTGTATATCAGCAGGCATAGATTGGCTAGCTGATAGAATGGTGGTAAGAGGGGGCATTTGCAGCAAGTAGGTTGTTACAGGGAGCAGTGCTGGGGCTGCTCTGATTCACATTACACGTTAATGACCCAGATGAGGGAAGTGGATGTACCACAGTCACATTTGCAGATCACATAATAATAGAACATGAGACCTATGCCCTTTGGTCCTATCAGTATGGTGGGAAGGTAAGTGGTGAGGATGACACAGATAGTCTGCTGAGGGACATCAACAGGTTAAGCAGGTGGGTAAGACCTTTGCAAATGGATAAATGTGAGGTCATGCACTTTGACAGCAAGAATAGAGGAGCTGAGTATTATTTGAATGGAAAAGGACTGCAGAAAGCTACAGAACAGATGGATTTGGGCTTCGTTGTCCATGAATCTCTCAAAGCTAGCGTCCATGTTCTGCAAATAATAGACAATAGACAATAGGTGCAGGAGTAGGCCATTCAGCCCTTCGAGCCTGCACCGCCATTCAATATGATCATGGCTGATCATTCCTAAGAATTGCCTAGGGAAGGCAAACAAAATGGTCTTTATTTCAAAGGGAGCAGAGTATAAAAGTAAGGCTGTTTTACTAACACTATACAAACACTCACTATTCAGATTGTGTGAACAATTCTGGGCCTGCTATCAAAAGAAATGTTTGCTTGTGTTGGAATCGTGTCGGCTAATCCCGGTATGTCCTCCTGGCCTGGCGTGGTGGGCTCTTGGCCCGGTGTGGCTTCACCATGGGTGTCCAGCCTCAAGGTGATTCCCGAGCGGTCTCCCTGCTCGAGAACTGAGAGGTGAAGCTCATCGCGATCTGAAGTTGGGGACTGGAGCTTGGGTGCTGGCGTGGGCTGGGATGGAAGAATTTTTATTCTGAGCTTTCTCTATTTTCAAATTTATTCCTACGATCTCAAATGCTGGATTCCTTATTTCTCTCTCTCCTGATATTTTCTGAAGAAGTTGTAGTGAAGAAGCTGTGCCTAGGTACCTTTGTGCTTAAGATGGTGCAGTAGGTGATGACTCCTAACCTGTACTCATGGTGAAGACATGTGACAGTAAAGCTAATTCTATTCAATTCTGGTATCAAGGGATCATTTTGGGAGGGAGGGGTTGAGTAGGTTGGGCCTGTACTCGTTGGAATTTCAGGGAATGAGACCCAATCTAATGAAGCATTCATGACTGTGAGAGAACCTGACTGAGTATGGGCAACAAAGTTTGTACCCATTGTAGGAGAGTCCAGGGCCAGGGGGCATTATCTCAGAATAAGGGATTGCACATTTAAAACAAATAAGGAGAATTTCCGCTCTAATTCACCTTCGAGGCTGTGGATACTAGGTCTTTAAGCATTTCGGGGCTGAGATAGATTTAAATCAGAAAGGGAACCATGGATTATTGGGAAAAGGCAAGAAAGTGGAACTGGAGATGTCGGATTAATGGTGATCTCATTGAATGGCTGAGCAGACTGAATGGGTGAATGACCATCTCTGTCCTGAGGGCTGATGGTTTTAAAAACCCAACCCCTTTGCTGTGTTTTTCTTCTTTTTCTGGCTTGATGGTCAATTTTGTTGAAAGTTCCCATGTAGTACCTCGGTCAGTTTCACTGAAGAATAAGCACAATTTATTCTTGCTACAGCAATGCCACATTTTCAGTTTTGGAAGACTCCAGTTTCTGAGTAGTTCAGTGCATTGAGTGTTTGACCAGGTTGGGTAAGTGTGGTGTAGCCCTCTAACTGGTTCATTACCCAGCCTCTGTTTCTCTGTGATTTGAGTCGTTGCCGTGGGCAGTGTATTGAACCTTATTGCCTGCTGTTGGAGTGATGAGCATCTGTTTTTGGACTGCAGGAACCTTCAGTACTTAAATGTGACTAAACTACCAACTTCAGATTCATTTGTGATTCGCAATGACCTGCACTCTTCTTAGTGAAAGCAGTGGATACCCAATCTGCTTGGAGACCTAAGGGAGAGAGGCTGTTCCCACTGCTGGGTGAAACTGGAACTAGGGGGCAGGGTCTTCAAATAAAGGGGGGAGCAGGTTTCGGACTGAGTTGAGGAGGAACGTCTTCACCCAAAGGGTTGTGAATCTGTGAATTCCCCGCCCAGTGAAACAGTTGAGGCTTCCTCGTTGAATGTTTTTGAGGCAAATTTAGATTTTTGAACAGTAAAGGAATTAAGGATTACTGTGAGCGGGCGGGAACGTGGAGCTGAGTCCACGAGGAGATCAGCCCTGATCGCATTGATGGGGGACCAGGCTCCAGGGGCCAGCTCATTCCTGGTGAAGGTCTCTGGCCCAAAACGTTGGGTCTCCTGCTTCTCAGATGCTGTCTGACCTGCTGTGCTTTTTCAGCACTCTGATCTCCAATATTTGCAATCCTCACTGTCTCCTTGATGGGCCAAATGGCCTACTCCTGCTCCTATTTCTCATGTTCTTATGCACTTGGGTCTTTTTTTAGTTTTCAACTTGCTGTTGCTTGTTTAGTGCTCACACACGTGATTTTAAGAGTGTATCGGTGAAGCCGTTATACTTTTGGCGCTGGTGTCATCTCTGAAATAATGTTAAGAGTGCCTTGCCTGGGTGGTGGAGTGAAAGGGACACCCTGGCAGTATCCATGGTTGGAGCCGTGCTTTATATTCTAACAGCTAAGTTGACCACTTTTGTCAGAATAAATATTACATTTCAGAGAATCCCTGTGGTGCAGATAGAAGCCATTCAGCCCTTCAAGTCTGCACTGACTCTCCAAAGAACATCTATCCCTCCCTCTCCCCCCCCCCCCCCCCCCCCCTCATTTCTGTATTTCCCATGGCTAGCCCACCTAGTCTCCACATCCCTGGACACTGTGGGGAAATTTCCCATGGCCAATCCACCCTGACCCGCACATCTTTGGAATATGGGAGGAAACCCACACAGACACGGAGAGAATGTGCAAATTCCACACAGACGGTCGCCTGAGGCTGGAATCGAACCTGGGTCCCTGGTTCTGTGAGGCAGCAGTGCCAACCACTGAGCCCCCGTGCCATCCATATTTAGTGGAAACTATCAGGATAAAGCCAGATTGGGTTGGGATATCTGGTTGGCATGGACTGGTTGGACGGAAGGGTTTGTTTCCGTGCTGTACACCTCTATGACTCTAATAGCATTTCCAAAGTGTTTCCAGTATAAAATCGGGCGGATGGTCTGAGGCCAAACCTTTGCTTCTTGCAGTGCAAGCCTCCTTAACACCTGGACAGGAAAATAGCAGACTACCTGGATTCGTTCATCCAGACTCAGTGTCTTCGGGAGCAGCAGAGAGGTCAGCACTGTAGCTGAGTCTTTTCAAATGTTATGCAGGGCAAATAAAGTTTTTGAAGTTTCCACTTGATTTCCAAAATCCAATTTCCAAGCTGTATGTGCTCTGTCCTTCCAAACATTGCTCACGTCAGCAACCAGCCTTCTATATTCTCTTAACATGAGAACAATGTTCTGGTGGTTACTGGTCAGTCACTGGTGATGTTGATGGTGAATCAGTTTGAGGGAAAATGAAAGTCTCCCACCAGAACAATATAAATTTTAACGTGGTATAATAACTGCAAGTCACCAGATTACAGAATAAGTGCAGTTTATTCCAACTGTAAAGATGTTGCATTTTCTTTCACTATTTTGGGAAAATTTCTGTTTTTGAGTTTTCTGGTGACCTGCTGTTAGGATAGTGTTTATTTTCAAATACACCGAGGAGGGAAGATGCAACCTGGATTTAATGGCTTCGTCAAAAAGTGCCCGCTGACAGTGCAGCACTCCTTTGGTTCTGCACTGGAGTATCAGCCTCGATTGTGTACAACATCTCCCAGCCATGGGGCTTTTGACTTGGATGCGTGAATGTTAAAATTGAGTCAGTCTGGATGGTGAAAGTGGTAGAGCAAGAGATTCAGGGCCGTCTGTGAAATCACCGAGAAAGGAACTGACTTTTCTTCCGGGGCAATGCAATCATTTATCCTTGTTCTTTTCGCTTCCCAGGTATTCGTCCTCCGATCTTAAATGGCCCAATGCACCCACGTCCTTTGGTGGCGCTGTTGGATGGTCGGGATTGCACTGTGGAGATGCCTGTCCTGAAAGACGTTGCAACAGTGGCATTCTGTGATGCACAGTCTACTCAGGAGATCCACGAGAAGGTAAGAACATTGTCACTCGCTGGTGACATTCGGAATGGCTTAAAGTACTTTGGCAGGAGTGTGGGAACTGAGAGATGGTAATAAACAGGGATAGCAAGGTGTGGCAGACATTGGGAGAGACATGTAGCACTAGAATATGAAATATTTGGTAAGTTCAGCAATGGGAGGGCAAGGAATAATGTTTAAAATAGGGCTGTGATGCCTGTACATCAATCTGCAGAAAGTGATCAATAAGATTTGAGTTGCAGATACGAAAATGATGATGTAGCAGTAACAGAGTTCTGACTCAAAAAAGAGCAGGACTGTGTATTGTGTGCCTGAGCACAAGGTCTTCAGGAAACAAAGGGCAGAGGGTCGTGGTCTCGATTAAAAAGAGCTCTGCGTTGCTCGAGGAAGGGTGCTCCAGGGTAGTCATAAACAGGATCTATTACACAAAACGTGCACTTACATCACTCTGGACAGGCTACCAGTTAGTGTCATGGAGCTATACATCATGGAAACAGACCCTTCGATCCAACTCGTTCATTGGACCAGAAACCATGTTTCCCAAATTAAACTAGTCCCCACCTACCTGCTCCTGGCTCATATCTCTCCAAATCCCATCTGTTAGTGTACCTGTCCAAACATCTTTTAAATGCTGTAACTGTACCTGCATATGCCATTTCCTCTGGCATTTCATTTCCACACACAAGCCACTCTGTGTGTGAAAAGGTATGGAACAACAACTTTGTGAGGAAATTACAGAGAGGTGTAAGGACAGAGAGACCTGGGGTCCAGGTATATAATTCTTTGAAATTACGGGCCGGTTAAGAAAGCGTTTAACACACTTGCCTTCATTGCTTAGACCTCTGAGCATAGGAGTTGGGAATTCACGTTGAGGTTGTACAGGACATTGTGAGGCCTTTTCTGGAATACTGCACCCAGTTCTGGTCACCTAGTTATAGAAAGGATATTATTAAACTGGAGAGGGTTCAGAAAAAATTAACCAGGGTGTTGCCAGGAATGGAGAGTTTTAAGTTATAAGGAGAATCTGGAAAGGCTGGGATAATTTTCACTGGAGTGTAGGAGGTTAGAGGTGACCTTATAGAGGTTTATAAAATCATGTGGGGTGTATATAAGGTGAACCCTTTTCCTTAGGGTTGGGAATTTCAAACCGAAGGGGCATATTTTTAAGGTGAGAGGAGAAAGATGTAAAACAGACATGAGGGGCAAAGTTTTTAGAGTGGTTTGTGTGTGGAATGAACATCCAGAGGAAGTGGTACATTCAGGTACAGTTACAACGTTTAAAAGGCATTTGGATAGGTAAGTGAGTAGGAAAAGAGTGGAGGGATATGGGTCTGGTGGAGGCAGGTGGGACTAGTTTGGTTTGAGATTATGGTCAGCATGGACCGATTGGGCCGAAGGGTCTGGTTCTGTGCTGGATGACTGTATGACCAGTATTGTGTGCTGTCTCTTTGACAGGAGGTGGAGTGACCTTTTCTGTGCCTTGACTTTGTGGTTTTGAAGCTTGCACACTTTGCGAAACGTTTTCTAGTCAGACTGTTTCCTATTTGATGCCACCAGCCTGTGGTTAAGAACCCTATTTGCCACGTGCTTGAGCACCTTGCAAAGTTGGCATCGTTTTGTACCTGATGTTTTACTTCAGCCGCACTGAGATAGTTTCCTTCAATTGGAGTGCCATGCCAGAACAGGATAGCTGAATGTGGCTGCGTCTTGTGCTTCTGTTACCAGCCTCTGGGCCTGAGAGAGAAAATGGACAGTGGCATTTTCTTTGTCCATCCTTGAGTGAGGTCAGTGTTGGCAGTCTTACAGCCTGTAGGAAAGCAAGGTGATTCAGAGCAAACACAGTCATTACAGCACGGAATCAGACTTTCTGTTCGACCAGTCCATAATCCCAAACTCATCTAGTCCCACCTGCCTGCTCCTGGCCCATATCCCTCCAAACCTTTCCTGTTCAAGTACTTATCCAAATGTCATTTAAATGTTGTAATTTTACCCAACCCACCACTTCCTCAGGAAGTACATTCCACGTGCAATCCACCCTCTGTGTAAAAAAACAATTTGCTCCTCAGGTCTTTTTTTTTAAACCTCTCACCTTAAAAATGTGCCCTCAAGTCTTGAAATCCCTATTTGAGGGAAAAGACACCTACCATTAATCCTGTCTGTAACCATCCATGATTCTATAAACTTCTATAAGATCACCCCCCTCCCCTCCAGTGAAAGAAGTCCCAGCCTGTCCAGCCTCTCTTTATAACTCAAACCTTCTTTACCCGGCAACATCCCAGTAAATCTCCTCTGATCCCTCTCCACCTGGATTACGGCCAGAACTGAACACAGTACTCCAGAACAGGCCTCACCAGTGTCCGGTATTTTTAAACGTACGTGCTGCGTTATCATTAGGATTTCATTGAAGTGTAATGCATGGAACTTCCAGCAGCTGGATAAACTACCACGAGACGTGTGCAGTGTGGGCATGATGTGGGTCATTTTGCTGTCAGTTTGAACACTCCTAGGTTTGGATATTTTCATGGAATGATTGCAGCACAAGGGGATCCTGTGTAACCTGTCACACACAGACCAGATCCCTGAAGGAGCAACTCCTCGAGATTCATTGGCCCTGTCAACCGCTAATTTTCTGTCTCTCTCTGTCTCTCTCTCTGTCTCTGTCTCTGTCTCTCTCTCTCTCTCTCTCTCTCTCTCTCTCAGCTGATTATCCTGCTGCCTTCTGGAGGGTCTGTATCTTAACTCCACCACATTGTGGCTGCTCTCAGTGTAAAATAGCATTCCCTCCATGTCACCATTGTTAGTGTTGCCAATTATCACTAAATTCATGTTCTGCTGATGGAAGATATTCATAGAATCGCCGCAGTGTGAGGGGAGGCCATTCTGCCCATCCAGTCCCAGCCAGCTTATGCTGCCAACTCTCTGAATACTCCTACACTGTGCATATGAATCATGGAAGCAGGCCATTCGGCCCCTCGAGTCCACACTGACCCTCTGAAGAGCTTCCCACCCAGACCCATCCCCCTGCCCTATCCATGTTTCCCAAGGACGCTTTGGGGACAATTTAGCATGGCCAATCCACCCTGACCTGCACATCTTTGGACTGTGGGAGGAAACCGGAGCGCCCTGAGGAAACCCACACAGACACTGGGAGGACGTGCAAACTCCACACAGACAGTTGCCCGAGGCTGGAATCAAACACGGGTCCCTGGCACCATGAGGTGTGCCAACCATTGAGCCATATATCTGAAGCCTCCAATTTCTGCACACTCGCCTTTTCCGCTGTCATTTGTTTGGAGCGCGTACGTTGGAGGTGATGGAGATTTATGCAAGTTTTTACTGGAGCTGGATGGTGGAAAGGATGAGTTCAGAATGTGGTGTTGCAGTTTCTGGACAGTGTGCGTGCATGTATCTGTTCAGTCTCATTACTGAGGGGTACCCTGACCTGGTTGAGCTGCACCAGGTACGAGTCAGCAGTTTTCTAGTCACTCCAACCCGGAGGTGCTGTTGGGAAAGGAGTGGGACCTGATCCAGATGGACTTGTGGGGAGCTTTTGGAGAACTTTGTTATTAAATTATCCGTGTTGTAAGCTGATATTTAATGGAAAGTGTGGTAAACCATTTTACTATAGCCTTCTATTATTCCCCAATACAACAGACCTTGCAGAATGCAGAGTATTTTGTGTTCTTCAGCTTGGCATTTCTTACTTTGCATTGATAGATTTTTCATTCACACTGTACAATGGAAAACCTGCCTCTTGTTTTATTTGTGCTATTGGATAATTAAGATATTTTTCAGAAACGTGAACTGTACAGACGTCGAGGTCGAGGGAGACGTGTGACTGCACCCACACTGTGTCCACCTGACTCTGCATGGCAAACAAGCCAAATTGATCGGATTTGTTTCTTTCCTCTCTGTCTGCAGGTACTAAATGAAGCAGTGGGTGCCCTGATGTACCACACCATTACATTAACACGAGAGGACCTAGAGAAATTCAAAGCACTTCGAATTATCGTCAGGATTGGCAGTGGCTATGACAATGTCGACATCAAATCAGCTGCAGACTTAGGTAAGGTGGCCTACTCAGAGAGCTGAGTGACGGGGCAGAATCGAGCTGATTGCCAGTCACTAACTGAGCTGTGCTGTCCCACTGGCTACATTGCCCTTGTCCAGTGGCTGATGGAGACGTTGTTAGCACACAGTGCAGACTGATTTGTGCTCTTTTTGATGCTTGAAAATTGCAGGTTGTCCCAACCTGTTGTTTGTATTAGCTGTTTATTGATTTGGGTGAGAAACATTGAATAATTACGGCCAGCAAGCTTTGTTCCCTTTTGTTCCCTATATTGCTTTCCCCTAAAACACTGTCCCTTTTGGGGCAGCACGGTGGCTCAGTGGTTTGCACATTCTCCCTGTCTCTGCGTGGGTTTCCTCCAGGTGCTCTGGTTTCCTCCAATAGCACCAAAGGTGTGCAGGTCAGGGTGGATTGGCCATGCTAAATTGCCCCATAGTTTCCAGGGATATGCAGGCTAGGTGGGGAGCCATGGGAAATGTAGAGTTACAGGGATGAGGTCGGGGTTTGGGTCTGGATGGGATGCTCTTTGGGGAGTCAGTGTGGACTCAATGGGCCGAATGGCCTGCTTCCACACTGTAGAGAGTACACGGGAGCTTTCAAATATTTTAGCCATCCATCCTGAACAGATTGGTGTGTTCCAGATCTTGTCCCACTTTTCAAAGAGTGTCTGAATGGGCATTGAGGGGAGATAAAGTTTTGGTTGTACGTGTAAACTATTCTTTATGGCACTTTGAGGGAAGGCCGCTACCAACCCTGTTGCTTTGTGGAAGCTTTTGATGGACTGACTGGAAATGTCACAGTTTGCTAAACCTGTTACTGCCCCCACTGTTCACTGTCTCACTACTCCATTAGACTTAGGAGCAGAAATTAGGCCATGCAGCCCATCCAGTCTGCTCCGCCCTTCAATCATGACTGGTAAGTATCTCAGCCCCATTCTCCTCCTTTCTGTCCGTAACCGTTGATCCCCTTGACCCTCGAGTACCTATCTGTCTCTGCCTTAAATGTACTCCATAACCTGGCCTCCTCAGCCTTCTGTGGCAGTGAGTTGCGTGGATTCACCGCTGTCTGGCTGAAGGAGTTGTTGTGCAGGATTGCACAAGAACTGATTGTACAGCACGGGAGCAGGCCCTTCAGCCCTTCAAGCCTGACCTTGCAGTGTAGCTGTGCGGAATGTTGTCAACATCTCTTTCTTTAAACTTCGTTTAGTTTTGTTTTTGTTTTGCAACTCAGTTAATAATGCTGACAAAGTTGATTGATAGTGAGGTGAAAGTGAGGACTGCAGATAAAGCACAGCAGGTCAGGCAGCATCCGAGGAGCAGGAAAGTCGGGCGTTTCGGGCAGGAGCCCTTCATCGGGTTTGCCAGCAAGTGTGGTCATTTGACGGGGCGTGTGGTGATAATGCTAAATGTTGTGACCCTTCGTGTTACAGGGATTGCCGTGTGCAACATTCCCTCGTCATCGGTGGAAGAGACAGCCGACTCCACACTGTGTCACATTTTAAACCTTTACAGACGGTCAACGTGGCTGCACCAGACTTTGCGAGAGGGGACGAGGGTGTCGAGCGTCGAGCAGATCAGAGAGGTTGCTGCAGGAGCGGCTCGGATCCGGGGGGAGACTCTGGGCATCATTGGCCTGGGTACGATGGACAGACGCTGTGGTGTTGCATGAGTATCCACCCCTTTACCTCAGCAGTTTCTTTCCGTTCTCTTTTTGCAAAGGCAGTCAGTTCTCCAAACTAGAAATCACAGAAGCACTCTGCAGGACAGAGCAGTGTCCGTTGAGGGGATGGACAAAGCTGTTGCTTTGAGAAATTATTTTCTGTCAGAACTGAAAGTTACCACAAGCAGCGTTGAAATTGAGAAGACCACTTTGCCCATCCCTCCCTTCCCTCTGTCCTGGGTGAGTCAAGCTTGCAAAAAGGAAGGAAATAATTCAAAGGTTTGTGTCAGATTAGAAAGAAAAATACTAAGATGTGTAAAATGCGTAATTTTCAATAATTTAAAGGATTGAGGAAAGAGCAAATCTGAATAGTTTGCTAAGCAGAACATATTGCCAAAGCCTTTTGGAAGTAGCAGCCATGTTGGGGTAAAAGAGGGGGAGGTGTGGCATTGTTTGTCAAGGATTGTATAACAGCAGTGGAAAGGACGATGGATGAAGACTTGCCATCTGAGGTAGTTTGGGCTGAGCTTAGAAATAGGAAAGGTGAGGTCACCCTGTTAGGAGTTTTCTACAGGCCCCTTAATAGTCCTAGAGACGTAGAAGAAAGGATTGCGATGTTGAGTCAGGAGAAGAGTGAAAGTAATAGGGTGGTTGTTATGGGGGACTTTAACTTTCCAGATAGTGACTGGGAAAGCTATAGCTCGAGTACGTTAGATGGGTTGGTGTTTGTCCAATGTGTGCAGGAGGGTTTCCTGACACAATATGTAGACAGGCCAACAAGAGGTGAGGCCATACTGGATTTGGTTCAAGGTAATGAACCAGGCCAGGTGTTAGACTTGGAGGTAGGTGAGCACTTTGGGGACAGTGACCACAATTCGGTGACTTTTACTCTAGTGATGGAGAGGGATAAGTGTGCACTGCAGGGCAAGAGTTATAGCTGGGGGCAGGGAAATTATGACGCGGTGAGGCATGACTTAGGATGCAGCTTGGAAAAGTAGGCTTCAAGGGAAGGGTGCAATCGATATGTGGAGCTTGTTCAAGGAGCAACTATTGAGTGTCCTTGATAAGTATGTACCTGTCAGGCAGGGAGGAAAGGGTTCGTGTGAGGGAGCCGTGGTTTAATAAGGAATTGAAATCCCTTGTTAAAGGGAAGAGGGTGGCCTATGTAAAGATGAGTCGTGAAGGTTCAATTGGGGCGATTGAGAATTATAAGGTAGCCAGGAAGGATCTAAAGAGAGAGCTAAGAGCAGCAAGGAGGGGATATGAAAAGTCCTTGGTTGATAGGATTAGGGAAAACCCAAAGGTTTTCTATAGGTATGTCAGGAATAAAAAGATGACTAGAATAAGAATAGGTCCCGTCAAGGATAGTAGTGGGAAGTTGCGTGTGGAGGCTGAAGAAATTGGAGACCCACTGAATGAATACTTTTCGTCAGTATTCACTCAGGAACAGGACATTGTTGCCGATGTGAACATTGAGTCACAATTAATTAGAATGGATGGCTTTGAGATATGTAGGGAAGAGGTGTTGGAAATTCTGGAAAGGGTGAATGTAGATAAGTCCCCTGGGCCTGATGGCATTTATCCTAGGATTCTCTGGGAAGCAAGGGAGGAGATTGCAGAGCCATTGGCCTTGATTTTTATGTCCTCGTTGTCTACAGGAATAGTGCCAGAAGACTGGAGGATAGCAAATGTGGTTCCCTTGTTCAAGAAGGGGAGTAGGGATAACCCTAGTAACTATAGGCCGGTGAATCTTACCTCTGTTGTGGGCAAAGTCTTAGAGAGAATTGTAAGAGATAGGATTTATGAACATCTGGATAGGAATAATGTGATCAAGGATAGTCAGCATGGTTTTGTGAAGGGCAGGTCGTGCCTCACAAACCTTATTGAATTCTTTGAGAAGGTGACTAAGGAGGTAGACGATGGTAAAGCGGTTGATGTGGTGTATATGGATTTTAGTAAGGTGTTTGATAAGGTTCCCCATGGTAGGCTACTGCAAAAAGTACAGAGGTATGGCATTGAGGGTGAGTTGGAGGTTTGGATTAGGAATTGGCTGGCTGGAAGAAGACAGGGGTAGTAGTTGATGGTAAAGGTTCATCTTGGAGTGCAGTTACCAGCGGTATTCCACAAGGATCTGTTTTGGGACCATTGCTGTTTATCATTTTTATAAATGACTTGGAGGAGGGGCTAGAAAGCTGGGTGAGCAAGTTTTGCGGATGATACGAAAGTCAGAGGAGTTGTTGACAGTGAGGAAGGATGTGGCAGGTTACAGTTGGATATAGATAAGCTGCAGAGCTGGGCAGAAAGGTGGCAAATGAAGTTCAATGTAGCTAAGTGTGAAGTGATTCACTTTGGTAGGAGTAACAAGAAGATGGATTACTGGGCTAATGGTCGGATACTTGGTAGTGTGGATGAGCAGAGGGATCTTGGTGTCCATGTACACAGATCTCTGAAAATTGCCACCCAGGTAAATAGTGCTGTGAAGAAGGCATATGGTGTACTGGCTTTTATTGGTAGAGGAATTGAGTTCCGGAGTCCCGAGGTCATGTTGCAGTTGTATAAGACTCTGGTGCGGCCGCATCTGGAGTATTGTGTGCAGTTTTGGTCGCCATACTATAGGAAGGATATGGAGGCACTGGAACGGGTGCAGAGGAGGTTTACCAGGATGTTGCCTGGTATGGTAGGAAGATCGTATGAGGAAAGGCTGAGGCACTTGGGGCTGTTTTCATTGGAGAAAAGAAGGTTTATGGGTGACTTGATAGAGGTGTACAAGATGATTAGGGGATTAGATAGGGTTGACCATGAGAACCTTTTTCCACGTATGGAGTCAGATATTACGAGGGGGCATAGCTTTAAATTAAGGGGTGTTAGGTATAGGACAAATGTTAGGGGTAGATTCTTTACTCAGCGAGTTGTGAGTTCATGGAATGCCCTGCCAGTAGCAGTGGTGGACTCTCCCTCTTTATGGGCATTTAAACGGGCATTGGATAGGCATATGGAGGAAAGTGGACTAGTGTAGGTTAGGTGGGCTTGGATCGGCGCAACATCAAGGGCCAAAGGGCCTGTACTGCGCTGTATTTTTTTCTATGTTCTATGGGGAGGTGCAGGTGTTGGACTGGGTTTTATTTGAAATCACAAGCTTTGGGAACGTCGGGTGAAGTGAGGGGCAGTGCTTCAATATCTTGATGTCACGTGACTTCTGACCTTGAAGAAATAGGTAGCTAGAAGGAATCAGACAGTATTGCCAACCCTGTACCTGTATTTGGACCTGTCCTACCCATAGCTACTTCCTTGGTCTCCTGAGCTCCTGGATGGTGGTCAGTCGTAGGAATAGTGTCCACACAAAACATTAAAGACCAGTCTGAGCTCAGCAAATGCTGCACAGCTTAACTCAAAGCTGGCGCCACCGGTTTTGGACAAATATTTCCCCCACACCTACCATCCCCACATACTCCCTTCCCCCACAAAGCCGTTTCCCCACACCGCACCCCCCCCCCCCCACACGCCCCCATCCCCCACACCCCACACCGCCATCCCATCCCCCTCTACCTCATCCCTCACACATCCCACAATTCCATCCCTCCCACCCATTACTGTCCGGTTGCTAATTTGTTTCTCTCAGTATGGAAAAAGCATCAGGTGTGACCCTTTTCTGTTGCAGGCCGTGTTGGTCAGGCAGTGGCTTTGCGGGCAAAAACGTTTGGATTTAATGTGATTTTCTACGACCCGTACCTGCCGGATGGTGTGGAGAAGTCGCTTGGGCTCCAGAGAATAAGCACCTTACAGGACCTGCTGGTTCACAGTGACTGTGTGACCCTGCACTGCAGCCTGAATGAGCACAATCACCACCTCATCAATGACTTCACCATCAAACAGGTAGAGAGGGGACAGGGTCCAGCGTATTACTGTGTTGGCACGTCACCCACAAAAACACTCCATTCAAATGCGTGCAACACCTTGGAGGCTCTCGTCCTGTTGGAATGCAAGTCCGAACCATTTTAAAACACTCAGTCCACAAATTTCTATCAATTGATTAGAATAAACATTGTGTGCAGTTTCACAGAATTATTTCAGGATGTGGATAACACTGTCCAGGTTGGAGGAGCAAACTCACTGGGCCGAATGGTTTAATTCTGTTCCTGCGTCTTATGAACTTATTGACCATCCCTAAAGTCCTCCTTGAATTGCCGAAAAGAAGTTTTTTTTATACTTTGGTACAGTTATAGAGTTGTAGAGATGTACAGCACAGAAACAGACCCTTCAGTGCAATCCATCCATGCCGACCAGATATCCCAACCCAATCTAGTCCCACCTGCCAGCACCTGGCCCATATCCCTCCAAACCCTTCCTGTTCATATACCCATCCAAATACCTTTTAAATGTTGCAATTGCACCAGCCTCCACCACTTCCTCTGACAGCTCATTCCATAAACATACCACCCTCAATGTGGAAAAAGTTGTCCCTTAGGTGCTTTTTAAACCTTTCTCCTCTCTCCTTAAACCCACACCCTCTGGTTTACACTCCCCCACCCCAGAGAAAAGACCTTGACACTCAGTCTATCCCCGCTCACCCTCATGGTTTTATAAACCTCCATACCTCAGCCTCCGACGCTTCAGGGAAAACAGCCCCAGGCTGTTCAGCCTCTCCCTGTAGCTCAAACCCTCGCAACATCCTTGTAAATTTTTTCTGAACCCTTTCAAGTTTCACAACATCCTTCCGATAGCGGGGATTGAATGGCTTGCTGGGCCTCTTCAGACTGGAATCGAACCCAGGGCCCCCTGATGCTATGAGGCAGCAGTGCTAACCATTGAGCCACCATGCTTCCCTTTAAGAATTAACTGTGTTGGAGCGTGACTAGAGTCAAGCCAGGTACGGGAGGCAGTTTTCCTTCCCTCATGGGCATCAGTGAGCCAAATGGCTTTTTACAACAATTCAGCAGCTCTGTCATCATGCTCTGGTGCTTATTTCCTTTTCTTTTATTCAACATATTTCAAATCCCATCACTATGTTCAACTATGTTCAGAATTATTCTAGCAATATATAACCATTGTACTCCTACTTCCATCCAGTGTAGCTCTTCCATGAGCAAGTGACAAAGTATCATTCAATCGAAAACCAAAAAAAAATCTGATGCTTTCCTGCGGCTCAATCCCTGCAGGCAGAAGATCCCAGGTTCTATCCCTTATCAGCACTGAGTTACTTCACCTGTGTGATGTTAGGTGGCCATGATTATGTTGCTCAAGGCTGTTCCTCTTGGCGTCCATATGCATCATAGACTGTCAGCGCCATCTTGCTTTTCCAAGATGGCGGCCCGAGTAGGCTGCGTCAGCCGGAGCTCATCCGCTCTGTCTTTTTATTTCTCTGTCTTTTGTGTTTTTTGTTTTGTTTTCTCTCCTCTTTCTTCTTGGTGACATCCTGAACTCCCAGCCTCAGCGCCGACTTGGACTCCCAGCCCGCGTGGCAATCTTTTGGCCCGGCCTGGCCTCAGTGTGGATCTCGGGCCTTGAGGTGATTTTGGAGCAGTCTCTCAGCCTCAAAGTGAAGCCCTTTGCAGGAGTCAAGGCGTGCCGCAGACTAGAGGCTAGGTGTCTGTGTGGACTGGGTTGGAAGGGCTGTTGTTCTAAACTTTTTATCTCTCTCTTTTCTAACTTACTCTTACCATCTGCAATGCTGGCCTTTTTATATCTTTATTTTTCTAATATTTTTTCCTTAAGCATTTGTACTGAAGTATCTGTACCTAGTTACCTAAGATGGCGCTGTATTGGCGACTTGTCAACATTCCACTCTCCCCATGGTGAATACATGTGACAACAAAGTTAATTCTATTCAGTTCAATTCATCTCCACCATATTTATCCATTAAGACTGTGAATTGTTATATTTTATTGCGAATCTGCAGATTGTTGAAATGAGCTAATTGAATACTTGCCAAATCCCTAATTAAAAGTGGGATGGTTTGCAAAATTGCTTAATTGTTCTAGATGACATGAACATCACACTCTGCTGTTTGTGTGTGTAAATGAATTAACTGCTATCTCAATTTTGAGTAAAATCAATACTGTTTGGGTGGCTCCTTCTGCCAGCTCAGGTGGTAACTGTTCTGTGTCATTGAATGCATTTTGCAGATGTTTATCATGTTATTTGATTGACTTCACAGTAACCTGTATGTCAGAGAATCTTGCTGCCTTTTTATAGTGCAGTACGTTTTACAGCGTGCCCCCGTTCACTTTGCAATGAGTTGCTCGGTTTTGTGTTAACTTGGTTGATGGGACTATTTCACTGCTGTCTGCCTGTGCTGCCCTGTTGTAATGATTGTGAATCCAATTCACAGATGCGTCAGGGGGCATTCCTGGTGAACACAGCACGAGGGGGGCTGGTGGATGAGAAGGCACTGGGCCAGGCACTGAAGGACGGACGGATACGAGGGGCAGCGCTGGATGTCCATGAATCTGAACCTTTCAGGTGGGGGATGATTTTGGGCATGGGTTGGTCAAGGCAGCTTGGTTTCCTTCACGTCAAGTTTTGTTTGTCAGTGGGGATTTTTATTTTGTGTGTGGTGGGGATTGGTGGTTCAGAGAGGAGCAAGATCTATTTTCTTTCTCACGATATCCTCCTGTACTGCACCTTGGCCCCTCCCCTCACCAATGCCTGGGTGAATGGTTGAACCAGTGAAGATGGCAGGACTTGGTTCCTCATCAGTGCTGCATTTTTGTTGAGCCGCAGTGGTTTGGAGACAGTGAGAAACACTCTGGGCGTGTGTTGTGGTCAGTGGTCCCTGCTGGGATTCCACATATGAATTCTGCTAAAAAATAAATTCCAGTTCTTTGAATGCCCTGAGCGTACATATGGCTAATAAGCATTTGCCTGCACCTTCAGGAGAGACCAAACATCAGCAAGGGGAAATACTGCATAAAAGAAGGTGAGATACAGATAGCGTCAGAGTAGAACAGGAGTGTTTCCGGACAATGAGAGAATGAGATTCAGGTTTACTGTGGAACAGGACAAAGAGCAGTTAATTAGGGGAAGGCCAGGTCAGTGAGTTGAGAAGCGATTTGACCAAACGTTTGTCCACAAGACATGATGGAACATTAAGCTGCCTTTAAAGAGAAGATAAATTCAGGTGGAGTTGAGGTACATGCCCATGATGTTGGGGGAAGGTAGGATAGTCAAAGCCCTGGATGACCAAAAGGTGCTGGAGAGGAAAATGAAGCAGAGAGAAGGTTTCTCTGAGCACTGTCGAGAGTGTGGTGCTGGAAAAGCACAGCTGGTCAGGCAACATCCGAGGAGCAGGAGAGTCGACGTTTTGGGCAACAGCCCTTCCTCAGGAATGAGGAATCGGGTATCACAAGCCTGATTATACTCTCCTGCTCCTCGGATGCTGTCTGATCCTGTTGTGTTATCTCAGTGCCACACTCTGGACTCTGATCTCCGGTCCCCACTTTCTCGTTTCTGTGAGCAATGTCAGGTTGAGAGCCCACACTCGAACCAGGCTGAACGGGCAACATTTATAGGACCTGGGGAGGAAAGGAAAAACTGGAAGTCAAAATGGTAGACTTCCTGCAAAGGAATTCAGAAGGCCCCTGTAGGTGTGTAAATAGTGAAAGGAGGAAGGGAGCTGATTAGGGACCTGAGGAGGATTTTTGCATCTCTCTCAGTCCAGGAAGAAGCTGCTACCTGAGTTATAGTAAAAGAGGAGGTTATTACTGAAGGAGGTTTGGACCCAGCTGCTGGAATGGGGTGTGTTTGACAATACTGAGCAATGTTGAAAAAGCTCTAAAAATAATCTTTCAGTCTTTCTCGAGTAAGGACTGGAGAATTGCACACTTTGCGCCCTTGTTCAAACCATCTGTAAGCCAGTTAGTGGTAGGAAAACATTTATGAGCAATAATCTGAAAAGCAATTAAATAGTTACTCGGATAAATGTGAGGGAATTGAGGAAAGCCAGTAAAGACTTGTTCAAGGCAAGGCATGCTCAATTAACTGGGTGGAGTCTTTTTGATGGGGATAAGAGGGCTGATAGGGGTAACGTGGTTGATTTGGTGAACGTGGACCACGGGAGGGTTTATTAGGAAACTCAAAGGCTGTGAATGGAATGGAAAGTGGCACCATGATTACAAGATTGGTTGAGGGTCAGGAGCAAGTTGTGGAGAATGGGTTGTCTCACCAGTCTGGAGCAAGTACACAGTCCGGTTTAGCACTAGGAGCCCACCATTGCTTGATCTGTTTTAATGACAGACTTGGTTGTGCAGGAGACAGCGTCTAAATATACAGAGGGTGCTAACCTTGGAAGTCCTGTGAACTGAGGGGAGAGTATTGATGGTCATCCAAAGGAACTTTGTTGAAATAGGTGAATGTGTGAGAGGTGAGACTCCATCCAAGGGAGTGTGAACTGATGCATCTTGGAAGGTAAAGGAAAGGCAATAGAAAAATAAAGGTACAGATCCATAAAGAGTGCAGGTGCAGAGGGACATGGGGGTATTTGTGCATGATTTGTGGGAGATGGTAGGGTAGGTTGTGAAAATGGTTAAATGCCCTACACACTCCAGCGCTCTCTAAATAGGAGCGGCAGTACGAAAGTGAGGAGATTCCATAGAACTGTTCAAAATCTCAGAAACTGGAGTGAACGAGAGCTGACTGAACTTAGACTTAGACTTACAGTGTGGAAACAGGCCCTTCGGCCCAACGAGTCCACATCGACCCGCCGAAGCACAACCCACCCATACCCCTACATTTACCCCTTACCTATCACTACGGGCAATTTAGCTTGGCCAATTCACCTGACCCGCACATCTTTGGACTGTGGGAGGAAACCGGAGCACCCGGAGGAAACCCACGCAGACACGGGGAGAACGTGCAAACTCCACACAGTCAGTCGCCTGAGGCGGGAATTGAACCCAGGTCTACAGGCGCTGTGAGGCAGCAGTGCTAACCACTGTGCCACCGTGCCGCCCATGAGGATGAAGAACCAATGGCAATATTGGATAAAGCTTTTTAATGCAGCAAGTGATTAGAGTCTGCAGTACAGTGCCCGTGAGGCAGATCCGAGTGGGAGTTGAAGAATTACCTAGAAAGAGAAAATGAGTACGGCCTCTGGGAAAAGCTAGTGGGATGGGACTCGGAGAATTACCCTCAGAGAGGATTGGCGCAGATGCTAACGATTGGCTAGCTTCCTCCAGTGCTGCAATCCCGAAAGGGAGGGAAGGAAATTTTGTCCGGGTTTAGACACTTGTTAAGGCCAGAAATGTATATTTGAAATTAGCGATGTATTAACCACAGCCATCACTGAGAGTGCAGATCACGGGCCTGTGTTAACCAAGTTCTGCTGCGCTAAAGCTATGTACATGTCTGCGGTGTGAAATTGTGGTATGGTTAAATTGAAGGGGGATGTTTTGGAAATCGAAAGCAAGTCTGTGCATTGCTGGGGGGAAAAAAAAGGTGTTGCTGTCTGTACCTGAAAAACGCCGTCTTTTTAGTAACTCCGTCCGTTTTCGGAGTTAGTTGTTCCCATGTTTTTTAAATGTTGTGTTCGTGCTGTGTTCCAGTTTTAGTCAGGGACCCCTGAAGGATGCACCAAACCTGATCTGCACCCCACACACAGCCTGGTACAGCGAACAGGCTTCCATTGAAGTGCGGGAGGAGGCAGCTCGAGAGATCCGCAGAGCTATCACAGGTACCGGATCTCAAACCTTCACAATGTCGAGTGAATGAATCCACTAATGCCTCCAGAAGGCATAAAGGAGGGTTGAATGGGACACGGGAGGAGAGGGAGGACTGTGAACTGGTAGTAGAGCGGTACAGCATGGAAACATGGTCCAACTTGTCCATGCCGACCAGATATCCTAAATTCATCTCATCCCACCTGCCAGCACCCGGCCATATCCCTCCAAACTCTTCCTATTCATATACCCATCCAAATGCCTCTTAAATGTTGCAGTTGTACCAGCCTCCACCACATCCTCTGGCAGCTCATTCCATACACGTACCACCCTCTGCGTGAAAAGATTGCCCTGTTGGTCCCTTGTATGTCTTCCCCTCTCATTCTGGACTTCCCCAACCTGGGGAAAAGATCTTGTCTGTTTACCCTATGCACCTCATGATTTTATGAACCTCTATAAGGTCACCCCTCAGCCTCTGACACTCCAGGGAAAACAGCCCCAGCCTGTTCAGCCTCTCCCTGTAGCTCCAACCCTCTGACTCCAGCAACATCTTTTCTGAACCCTTTCAAGTTTAACGACATCTTTCCTATAGCAGGGAGACCAGAACTGAAAGCAGTATTCCAAAAGTGGCCGAACCAATCTCCTGTCCAGCCTCAATATGAACTCCAAGGCTATTTAAATGATCAATCTTTGAGCACTGTTGAGACCTCGGTGTGATTAATTACTCTCGGTGTTGAGCTGTTCCTCTGCTATTTTCCAACAATGTACCTCTCCTGCCACAAGAGGGGAGTGTTGAACCTTTCCTATCTGTTTGGAAACTAATTAAAGGCGTCCTGAGATCGAAATAGAAATGCAGCTCAAGCTTTGCTGGAAGTCCACTCTTCCAGGTAGCATTGGAGGGCAGTGATAATCTTCCCTTTGCTGCTGGTTTGCGGTTTTGAAGCGATCCGTTTCGTTAGCGGTCTTTAAATCAAAGCCTGCTGTATTTAGTAGTTAACAATTCTAAATGAAATTCCTCAGGCCCTTTGAAGGGTGTCAAAGTACAGATTGGTTAGCTGTGTAAATTTGGAAGTTTGGGGTGGCATGGTGGCTCAGTGGTTAGCACTGCTGCCTCACAGTACCAGGGACCTGGGTTCGATTCCAGCCTCAGGCAACTGTCTGTGTGGAGTTTGCACATTTTCCCTGTGCCTACATGGGTTTCCTCCGGATGCTCCGGTTTCCTCCCGCAGTCCAAAGATGAGGTTAGAGGGGATCAAGCAAGGGGTTAGGGGTTAGGGGTAGAGGGGAGTGTGTTAGACTGTTGACGGACTAAAGTGTGATGTACAGCTTAGCTGCTCCTGTGACCTTCACTATGTCCCTTTGCTTCTCCACAGGCCGCATTCCGGACACCTTAAAAAACTGTGTGAACAAAGAGTATTTGGCAGCAGCTGCTCAGTGGACTAGCATTGACCCGGTGGCTGTACATCCCGAGCT
The DNA here is from genome assembly GCF_020745735.1 of Hemiscyllium ocellatum. Taxonomy (NCBI): domain Eukaryota; kingdom Metazoa; phylum Chordata; class Chondrichthyes; order Orectolobiformes; family Hemiscylliidae; genus Hemiscyllium; species Hemiscyllium ocellatum. Next base: position 4,500,246 of record NC_083416.1, read on the forward strand.
GAATGGGGCTGCTTACAGGTAGGATAGAAACTCGCTGTGGATTCGCGGTGAGCTGCATGTGCTCCCTGCTCTGAAGTGTAGACCTGATCTGCTGTGTCTTCATCTGAGTGCACAGTGACCACAATGTGCAGCCTGTGTAATCCATTTCGGTCATCCGTGCAATTAATCATAGAGTCATAGAGATGTACAGTATTCGGTCCAACCCGTCCATGCCGACCAGATATCCCAACCCAATCTAGTCCCACCTGCCAGCACCCGGCCCATATCCCTCCAAACCCTTCCTATTCATATACCCATCCAGATGCCTTTTCAATGTTGCAATTGTACCAGCCTCCCCCACATCCTCTGGCAGCTCATTCCACGCACACACCATCCTCTATGTGAACAAGTTGTCCCTTGGATCTGTTTTGTATCTTTCCCCCTCACCCTAAACTTGTGCCCTCTAGCTCTGGACTCCCCCAACCCAGGGAAAAGACCTTGTCCATTTACACTATCCATGCCCCTCGTGATTTTATAGACCTCTATCAATGGTAAAAGAGTTGGCTGAATGATTTATCAATCGAGGATTTAGGGAGCAAGTCCTGCTGTACAACTGCAGATCCTGTGACAGTGGTGCAGCCCTTCACCTTGGGTATTAGGAATGGGGCTGTGCTTGTTCCAGGGCATTTGTGCTAAATGTCATGAAAACTGAGAAATAAAACCAGTGATATATGAACCGCAGTTCAGCATTTCCTTGCAATATTGTTATACTGGCAGTGTTTATTTCTGAATCAGTCTGTTGACCCCAGCACTGAGTTACATGGGAGAAGGAATAACCCTCGCCTCAGGTCACCATTTGGTGAGTTGGTGGTTGATCTGTTCATCTGCCTTTGGCCTATATCCCAGAATATCTGTTGCGTAACTGGAATTAGTTGATCTCTGATGTGTAACCGTGCTGCTGAGTTTCTGTTTAACCCCTGGTGTGTAGGAGTGTTTTCTGCTTTTGCTACTGAAATGCCTGGCTGTAACTCGTACACTGTACCCTCCATCCTGGACTCCTGAATCAGTTATCTCTATTTACCATGTCTGTTCTCTGTTATGTCTCAAACTTTGACTAGGTCACGACTTAACCCCTTCTGAGTTCAACTGGAATCTGTACAATCTCCCCATGTCATTTAACCCTTAGATCAGTCTGGTCAACTTACAGTGTGCCATCTCCAAGATGTGGGTTCTGTGAGAGAGTCCGAGTGCAGGAGCTGGGGGTGTCAAGGTCCAGTCCCTGAACCGAGGGTCTGGAGGTGGAGGATTGGTGTGTGTGTTGGGAGAGGGTGCTATTGTCTGTGCACCTACAGCCAAGTCTGAGTGACAGGAAATGGAGAGCTGCTTTTTGTTTTTGCCTTGCGAGATGCTGTGTGCGGAGGGAGGCTGCAGGGCGACCGAATGGAGAAGGGAGATAGCCATCGGAATGACCAGTGGGAGGGGAAGGCTGGGAGTGAGAGGAGAGTTTGAAGGTGAGTGTCCATGGAAGTAAGGAGGCCTAGGTTGGTGATTATGATGGACTGCACGGGAGGAGGGAAGAGTAAGAGGCCACAGAAAACTAGAACATAGAACATTCCTGCACAGGATAGACCTTCAGCCCTCAATGTTACACCGACCTGTGAAACCAATCTGAAGCCCATCTAACCTACACTATTCCATTCTCATTTATATATTTATCCAATGACCATTTAAATGCTCTTAATGTTGGTGAGTCCACTGCTGTCACAGCAGGGCACTCCACGCCCCTACTCCTCTGAGTAAAGAAACTACCTCTGACATCTGTCCTATATCTATCACCCCTCAATTTAAAACTATGTCCCCTCATGCTAGCCATCGCCATCTGAGGAAAAAGGCTCTCACTGTCCACCCTATCGAACCCTTTGATTATCTTGTGCGCCTCTATTAAGGCACATCTCAACCTTCTCTTTAATGAAAACAGCCTCCAAGTCCCACAGCCTTTCCTCACAAGACCCCCTCCATACTGGGCAACATCCTGGTAAATCTCCTCTGAACCCTTTCCAAAGCTTCCACATCGTTCCTGTAATGCAGTGACCAGAACTGTACACAATATTCCAACTGTGGCCACACCAGAGTTTTGTACAGCTGCAACATGGCCTCGTGGCTCCGAAACTCAATCCCTCTACCAATAAAAGCTAACACACCGTATGCCTTCTTAACAACACTATCAACATGGGTGGCAACTTTCAGGGATCTATGTACATAGACTCCAAGATCTCTGTTCATCAACACTGCCAAGAATCTTACCATTAGTCCAGTACTCTGCCTTCCTGTTACTCCTTCCAAAGTGAATCACCTCTCACTTTTCTGCATTAAATTCCATTTGCCACCTCTCAGTCCAGCCCTGCAGCTGATCTATGTCCCTCTGTAACCTGTAACATCCTTCTACACTGTCCACAACTGCACTGACCTTAGTGTCATCTGTAAATTTACTAACCCATCCTTCTACGCCCTCATCCAGGTCATTTATAAAAATGACAAACAGCAGTGGCCCCAAAACAGATCCTTGCGGGACACAGATCGTAACTGAACTCCAGGATGGATATTTCCCATCAACCACCACCCTCTGTCTTCTTTCAGCTAGTCAATTTCTGATTCAAACCGCTAAATCACTCTCAATCCCTTGCCTCTGTATTTTCTGTAATTGCCTACCGTGGGGAATCTTATCAAAACCTTACTGAAATCTATGTACACCACATCATCAGCTTTCCCCTCATTCATCTGTTTGGTCACCACCTCAAAGAACTCAATAAGGTTTGTGAGGCACGACCTACCCTTCACAAAACAGTGTTGATTATCCCTAATCAGATTATTTCTTTCTAGATGATTATAAATCCTATCTCTTACAATCCTTTCTAAAACTTTGCTCACAACCAAAGTAAGGCTCACTGGTCTATAATTACCAGGGTTGTCTCTACTCCCCTTCTTGAACAGGGGAACCACATTTGCTGTCCTCCAGTCTTCTGGCACTGTTCCTGTAGACAATGACGATTTAAAGATCAATGCCAAAGGCTCTGCAATCTCTTCCCTGGCTTCCCAGAGAATCCTAGGGTAAATCCCGTCCAGCCCAGGGGACTTATCTATTTTCACACTTCCCAGAATTGCTAACAGCTACAGCTTCCAGCTCAGCGAGCAAACCTACATTCAGAACCTTAACCTGAGCTACAAATCTTCTCAAAACTCGCTACCTCCTCCTCATGAACCTCAATCCCATCTAATTGTCTGTATCTCTGTATTCTCCTTGACAACATTGTCTTTTTCCTGTGTGAATACTGACGAAAAATATTCATTTAGCACCTCACCTATCTCTTCAGACTCCATGCACAACTTCCTACTACTGTCCTTGACTAATCTTATCCTAGTCATTCTTTTATTCCTGACATACCTATAGAAAGCTTTAGGGTTTCCCTTGATCCTACCTGCCAAGGACTTCTATGTCCCCTCCTGGCTCTCCTTAGTTCTTTCTTTAGGTCCAACTTGTATACTTGTAGAAGGAAAAGATGTCCCAGAAGCCTCTGCACTCTGTTCAGTTTTTAAATGGAGAATTTACCTACCCGACAAACCCCTGGTTTCCACACTCGCCGGTTCTGCTGCAGAAAACTATTTCAAATCTGTCAGTAAAGGAACTCAGCTAAGGGCTGGGAAACTTTAAATCACTGAGGTAATTAATTACTGAATATGTTCCGGAGGTATTCTGTGGGGAAGATTGTAATGGATGCTCTTGTAGTGAACACTGTGTGTTGGGGGTAGGAAAGAAATGTGTAATTGAAGACTCACTTGTATCGACCCAAATTGAGGAAAATGACCACCCACAAACCTCAAGTTATTGACTTTTTACTCGTGAGCTCACAAGGAGAGACAAGTCGACCGAATGATCACAAGTCACTCCGACGGGACACAGAGTTGTGTGGTTATATACATTACAATCATTTAACAATTAGCAAACTGTTAATTGGAGTATAATGAGCAAGTGGGCACTCCGCTCAGTCATTAGCCCCAGTCATGTGGCGTCTGGCCAGTGCTGGTTAGTAGTTGATAAGGAAATGTCAGTATAACAACAGATTCTTGTAAAAGAAGAACATTCCCATTCTGGGAAAGAGTTCACTATCTGATGCTCATACAGCCAGAAGGTCAGCCTCCTCACTGAGCCTGGGAACGTACAAACAGACACTAACTAATATGAAAATTAAAATGGATTCCAGACTTCTAATATGTGACAAGATGGCTGCTTTGATTATGATAAATGTCCCACACTGTGTCAATTATTAAATTTAACTCGACTGAGATTTGAGATGCAGTTTAAGAAAAAGCTAGGCAAACTGACCGTATCCCGTTGGCCTGTGTTTGGCACCTATCCCTCTAAACCCTTTCTATTCATGCACCTGTCCTCATGTCATAATTGTACCAGCCTCCACCACTTCCTCTGACAGTTCGTTCCATTTCTGTTCGCCGAGCTGGGAATTTGTGTTGCAGACGTTTCGTCCCCTGTCCAGGTGACATCCTCAGTGCTTGGGAGCCTGGACACCTAGAAAGGGGACGAAATGTCTGCAACACAAATTCCCAGCTCGGTGAACAGAACCACAACAACGAGCACCCGAGCTACAAATCTTCTCACAAAGTTCATTCCATACATGTACCACCCTCGATGTGAAAACGTTGCCCCTAAAGTCCCTTCTAAATCTTTCCCCTCTCACCTTAAACATATGCGCTGTAATTTTGGACTCCCCTACCCTGGGGGGGGGAAGACCTTGTCTATTCACTCTATCCAAGCTGCTGATGATCTTATAAACCTCTATAAGGTCAGCCCTCAGTCTCCTGTGTTCAAGGGTCAGAAGTCCCAGCCTATCTCCTTATAACTCAAGCCCTCCAGTCCCAGTGGCATCCTTAAAAATCTTTGCTGCCCTCTTTCCAGTTTAATCGCATCCTACTTAGAGCAGTGTGACCAGAATCGAATGTAGTATTTCCAAAATGGTCTCACCAATGTGCTATACAACGTGGCATCCTAACTCCTGCACTCTGAACGATGATGGCAAGGATGCTCAACCCCGTGTGTTCACCTCCCTGTCTACCTGCGTCTCCGGTGTCAAGGAACTTTGCGTTTGAGTACCATGGTTTTGTTGCTGAGCTTAGCTCCCCTGTGCTTGGGACAGATTGCTGATAGCTCTTTGTCTGATTACAGATTTCCGAGTGGAGTGGTCGGGGTAACAGCAACAGGCATCTCGGCTGCTGCTGTCGAAGGAATCGTCACAGGCGCCATCCCAATGCAGCACGGGATACCTTCAGTAGCCCACCCTTCACACACACCATCCCCCAGCCAGACATCCAAATCAGAACCTGACAGAGATATCCCAGCTGACCAATAGCAGCTCTCAAGAAGAAAAGAAATGGCATTCCTCACCTTTTGACCTTTAACCTTCTGCCAGGAAGTTGACCTGAAGTTCACAGCAAAAAAAAACTGGGACTGCAAAGTGTAGTTTGTGCAGTTAAACAGAAAGTGTGGAGGCTTTACTGCATTTCCAATTGACGTATGTAATTCTGTGACTTTGTATGAAAAGGATAAAAGCGAAACCTTGTAGTACCTCAAGTCAGCCATGAATGTACTCTGTCCGTGTACAGTTTTGTAGAAACCACAAATTTGTTTAGCTGTGAATATACTTTTTAAAAAAAAAGTGAAAATATACAGGACTTCCTACTTTTGCATACGGAGATGCTTTGTCAGTGCACAAAATTCTCAGGCGAAAACTAATAACTTCATGATTTTATTGTCTTAGTTCTCTTGGTGATTTGCCAAGTCCCTTCAGTGTCTGTGTTCACAATGGCTGTTAGCGGTCGAGGGAGACCCACTGGGCTAGCGACAGTTCTCCCAGTTACAAAACCCCGTGAAAACTGCAGTGCATCGACGGACCCTGGTCTTCTTTCCAACCTCGCTCCCTCCCACTGCCCTCTCCATTGTCCGACCCCCCCCCCCCCCCCCCCCCCCCCCATGAGAGCAAGCCCCCAGCTGTGTATAATGCTTCTTGGTATGTTCATAGTTCAACCTGACTCACCTGGACAAGGTTGGCATCTCCCTGTCCTTGCTGTGATTAAGATGAGGGCAGCTGCACAGTCTGATTTCCCCCCCCCCCCCCCCATTAACCGTGTTCTGCCAATTTACTTACACCTTGCCATTCCTCCCCACCTCTCTCCCTCTCCCCCCGCTCCCTGCCCCCCCCCAAGAAAAAAACGCAATGACTCGGGATTAGAAATGGGTTTGATTTAATAACCAGCACGTGAGCTTCTGTTTGGCTTATTGCATGGAGCACTGTGTGGGGGTTAGGGGACTGGAAATGAGAGGCTGGGTTTTATTTTTGTCTGCTTTATCCCTCAGTTTAGGACAAAGAGTGTGTTGAAATGCTGTATTCTGGATCTGTGTGTAAGCAATCCCAAAGTAGCAATGGAACTTTGCATCAGGTGTACCTGAAGGGACTTGAAATGACCGTACTATCTTCACAGCGTGGATTTTCACGGAACACCTTTTTAACATTAAAGGATTAAGAAACAAAAAAAACCAAGGTTATTTCTTTTTCTTCTGTTTTAGAATGAGCATTTATAATGTCAGTTGTAATGTGAAGTAGATCCCAGATTAGGAATTCAATCTCCTGAATCCCTCTCTTGTTACGGCCATCAATACTGGGTGCCAGCCTCTGATTGCTGAAGATGGTTTTATGCTTTCTCTTTTCACTCACATCCCTCTGCTCCTTTATCAGTTTCCTTTTTTTGTTAGAAACAATCATGTTTGTGGCTGTAATCATTGGTATGAAATATTTTAATAAAACCAACAGCAAAAAGACAAACCTGGAGCCAACCTGCCAAGCGGTTCCTGTCTGTTTCATTGTGTGAAGCGAGTGGTAATTTTCGTAGTGGTCTGGGGATGAGGTGTGTCCCTTGATCAAACCACAACCTCAGCAGCAGTATGCCATGTTCCAGTTGGTTTGATTTACTCCGCGTGGCACTGGCAATCAGCAGAAAGCGCGGCAAAGGTAAATTCCCATGAGGGTGTATCCTCGACAATCCTGGGTCCTGAGCCAAACTGTTCCAGTACAACTCCCTTGATCAGAAACTTAACTGGACTGGACACCCATACTGCAGCTTCAAAAAACAGGTCAGAGATCGGGAATGCTGCGGTGACTGGGGACGAAAAACCCGAAAGAGGCTGTAAATAAAAGCAGAAATTTGGTGGGAAAACTCAGCATTCCGGGTGGAGAAAAATCCAAGTTAATGTTTCAGCTGCAAGTCTGAGGATTGCGTCTGCGCAGTCTTGCGTTCTGAGGACTCTCTGATTTGCGTTAACTCTGATTTCTCTCCACAGGTGGTGCCGGACCTGCTGAGCTTTTCCAGCAATCTCTGTTTTTGATCATCTTGTGATTAACTTGTCTCCTGGAGACAAGTTGAAAGTGGGGATGGGACGTTGAGTGCACCTCCAACAATGTTCCCAAAGCTTGGCACCATACCCACTCCCTCGATCTCTGACACTCGATAGCAGCACAGAGGTGGTATCTATAAGATGCACTGTAAAAACTCACCACTTTCTGAACCCACTAAGGGACAAGTGATACATGGGTACACTGCTGTCACAAGTAATGTCATAGATTCCCCACAGTATGTAAACAGGCCATTCGGCCCAACCAGTCCACACCGGCCCTCTGAAGAGTAACCCACCCCCCTACATTTACCCCTGGCTAATGCACCTAACCTACAAATGCTGTTGGCAATTTAGCATCATCAATTCACCTGTCCTGCCCACCTTCGGAGTGTGGGAGGAAACCCACACAGACACGGGGAGAATGTGCAAACTCCACACAGACAATCGCCCGAGGCTGGAATTGAACCCGGGTCTCTGGGGCTGTGAGGCAGCAGTGCTAACCACTGAGCCACCGTTCGGACCATCACAGTCCTGACTTGGAAGTTCCTTCAGTGTCAGTGGGGTCAAATTCCTGGTAATTCCCTCCTCAGCAGCATTGTGGGTATATCTACAGGACATGTTTGAAAAGGTAACTCATCACCATCTGAAGGACAACTGGGGCTGGGTGTTAAATGCTGGTCCAGCTACGGAAGCTCAGTCGTCGCAGTGAATTTTTTTTAAAAAATGAGCTAACCATGGAAAATTAATCAGAAGGTTGTATCCACAAAAAAGGGAAGATAGTGAGGACTGCAGAGGCAGAGTGGAGCTGGAAAAATACACAGCAGGACTGATGAAAGGTTCTGACCCAAAACATCCATTCCCCGACTCCTCCAATGCTGCTTCACCTCCTGTGCTCTTTCCAGCTCCACACTTTGCCACCAAATGGATTTGTCCTGTTTTTGTGGATAATCAGCTACCCGTCCGTCTGCTGTTGCTCATTAACAAAGGGAAAGGTTCACCTTTTGGGCTTTGACAGGATCACGTGACCCTGGGTCTCATAAACTCTTTGTCTAAATGTGGCTGCAGGAGCTACATTCTGGAGGTGAGATGGGAGTCCCCTGCCTCTGATTTCAACACAAGTGAGTGTGGCGTCAAAATATCCTGGCAAAAACAAAGCCAGCATGAATCAGGAAATCTCTTCACTGTTTGGAGTCATCCATCGCATAACGATCCTATCGGAAAGATGTTGTGAAACTGGAAAGGTTTCAGAAAAGATTCACAAGGATGTTGCCAGGGTTGGAGGGTTTGAGCTACAGGGAGAGGCTGAACAGGCTGGGGCTGTTTTCCCTGGAATGTCGGAGGCTGAGGGGTGACCTTATAGAGGTTTACAAAATCAGGTGGGGCATGGATAGGGTAAATAGACAAAGTCTTTTCCCTGGGGTCGAGGAGTCCAGAACTTGAGGGCATTGGTTTAGGGTGAGAGGGGAAAGATATAAAAGAGACCTAAGGGGCAACTTCTTCCCACAGAGGGTGGTACATGTATGGAATGAGCTGCCAGAGGAAGTGGTGGAGGCTGGTACAATTGCGACATTAAGAGGCATCTGGATGGGTGTATGAATAGGAAGGGTTTGGAGGGATATGGGCCGAGTGCTGGCAGGTGGGACTAGATTGGGTTGGGATATCTGGTCGGCATGGAAGGGTTGGACTGAAGGGTCTGTTTCCATGCTGTACATCTCTATGACTCCATGACTATTAGAGGTTAATCATCTCAGCCCCAGGACATCATGGAGACATTCAGTAGTGATGTCCCTCTTCAGTAGGGGGCATCACCACAAGTACTCTGTAATTTTTAATCAGCCTGCTGAGAGAGGCTATTACACAACTCTGGGCAAGTGGGAGGGCACTTAAACACGGGCCTTCTGGTTCAGAGGTGTGGACGCCACCAAGTACCTTAGGGTAATCTCAGCCCAAATAACTAGAGCTGTGACATCAATGGCCTTTCCTCCAACATGAGTGGGGCCATCTGTTGCTAAGTGCACCATTCTCAGATGCTGAAGCACTCCATACCCATGTGTAGCAAGAACTGAGCAACATTTAAGCTTTAACCGTCAAACATGGTGTGCATGTGTCAGGAAAAGACCATCTCCCTGACTCCCCAACATCTGTTTACCAGCTAACATCATAGAATCCCTACACTGTGGAAGCAGACCATTTGGCTCATTGAGTCTACACCAGCCCTCCGAAGAGCATCCCACCCAGACCCACTCCCCTACCCTATCCCTATAACTCTGCATTTCCGTTGGCTAATCCTGTACATCTTTGGACAGTGGGAGGAAACCCACGCAGATACAGGGAGAACATGAAAACTCCTCATAGACTGTCACCTGAGGGTGGAATTGAACCCAGGTCCCTAGCGCTGTGAGCCATTGTGCTGCCCTGTTGTAAAGGAGCCCTTTCTCCATTCCATCATCTTCCTTTATTTCAATCTGAAGACTTGAGCATGAATTTGTACATCGATGTAAAAAAAAATGCAAGCTCAATAAAGTCTCGGGTTCCACTTGATAGTGAGAAAGCTCAAAATGTTAATAGATGCTGAAAAGCTAGCAATACAGTAACTGACCCAGGGGAACTCGAGAAAATTCCTCTCTCACTCTAGAAGGCAATCAAACAAGCTGCCAGAGATTTGTGCCACATCACCACGTGACCTTAATTGACCCACACAGCTTGGCAACGTGTTCCACCACACACATATGAAATGGCCTTTTAAAGGGCTCTTGGTACCTTCACTTACCACTCGGCAAGTGCCCTCTGATGGTTGGCTTCTCTGGTTTTAGCCTTTAACCTGTGTGTTTTAGACATGCAATCTTGATGTGTTCTTCCAAAGTATCCAAATCTACATCGAATCTGTACAACTTAAATCATTCATCGCTGATTGTTTTTGCAAAGTGAATGACCCAAACTCGCTGTTGACCTGAGGGGTGAGGTTAGGTGCCCACAGAATTGGGTTGGGTGAATCTGTGTGAATTGGCAATGTGTCCAAGATAGCAAGTTCCTCTAGTTGCTGTTTCAAAGCTGCCTTTTTAAAGTTATTGCAAAGATCCGGGGTGGCCTTCACTGAATTGTCAAATCATTACCATGTGGTGGTTGTTTTAGAACCTCAATCTGTTGCTGAAGCTCTCGTTAACACTAATTTTGGCAACAGACAGGTCCGTAATATTAAGCAGTCATGCAAAAGAATTTGTGAAAAAGACTATTGTTATTCTCAGCTGCTCATGCTAAAACTTTATTATAACGATTATTGCTCCTTTCAAAGACAATTTGGATCATTTACTGGGATCCATATCCAACAATACTAAATCTGTACTATTCAGTGAATCTTTTTGATTCCATACAGTATGGAAACAGGCCATTTGGCCCAACAAGTCCACACTGACCCATTTCCCCCTGACTAATGCACCTAACACTACTGGCAATTTCTCATGGCCAATCCACGCTAACCTGCGCATCTTTGGATTGTGTGAGGAAACCCACACAGACAACAGCCCAAGGCTGGAATTGAATCCGGGTCCTTAGTGCTGTGAGGCAGCAGTGCTAACAACTGAGCCACCATGCCACCATATTGCCTTTATTGGTCAGAGTATTGAGTACAGGAGTTGGGAGGTCATGTTGCAGCTATACAGGACTTTGGACTTTTATTCCTGATGAAGGGCTTTTGCCCAAAACATCAATTTCGCTGCTCGTTGGATGCTGCCTGAACTGCTGTGCTCTTCCAGCACCACAGATCCAGAATCTGGTTTCCAGCATCTGCAGTCATTGTTTTTACCTCAGGACTTTGGTTAGGCCACTTTTGGAATACTGTGTTTAATTCTGGTCTCCCTCCTATCGGAAAGATGTTGTGAAACTTGAAAGGGTTCAGAAAAGATTTACAAGGATGTTGCCAGGGTTGGAGGATCTGAGCTACAGGGAGAGGCTGAACAGGCTGGGGCTGTTTTCCCTGGAGCATCGGAGGCTGAGGGGTGACCTTATCAAGGTTTATAAAATCATGAGGGGCATGGATAGGATAAATAGACAAGGTCTATTTCCCTAGTATAGGTGAGTCCAGAACTAGAGGGTCATAGGTTTAAGGTGAGATGGGAAAATATAAAAAGGACCTAAGGGGTAACATTTTCACACAGAGGGTGGTACGTGTATGGAATGAGCTGCCTGAGGAAGTGGTGGAGGCTGGTACAATTACAGCATTTAGAAGGCATCTGGATGGGGACATGAATAGGAAGAGTCTAGAGGGATATGGGCCAAATGCTGGCAAATGGGGCTAGATTAGGTTAGGATATCTGGTCAGCATGGACGAGTTGGACCGAAGGGTCTGTTTCCTTGATGTGAGGCTCTCTGATTCTATACTTATCCTGATGATTTTTATTTGAGGAACCCAAATTGATAAATTTGTGACAAAAATGAAGTGTTTAGCAACTATGTGAGGGAGAATTACCCCTATTGCTTTGGCTTCCCATCCCCTGACTCCCCACCCCCTTCATCTGCAGCTCCCTTTACCCCCAACCCCATGACCTGAAGAGGGTTACACCTGAAACATGACTTCTCCACTTGCTGATGCTGCCTGGCTTGCTGTGTTCTTCCAGCCTCCTGCCTGTCTTCTCTGTTGGATTCAGGAACATTTGAATAGTTGGTGGGTTTTTTTGTAGTGCTGGCTTGTTTTATTCATGGCAAAAATTGCCCAAATTCATCATCTCTGTCAGAACATGATAGAGGGCAATGGACTGATGGTCCAGATAGGACCCCCTCAAAATATTTTAAGAAGGTGGTCTAGACCCTAACTTTTCCTTATATTAAAGGTAGATGTGAAATCTGTGTTCCTGATGCATTAGGGCTTAACTACTTGACATTAAGCAAAACAATTTATTTCAAAACTGTAATTAAAATAGAATCAAAGAAAGATGAATTTAGAATAACAACTCTATTGGAAAATTTAACCGAATAACAGATATAGTGCCTATTACTAATTAACTGTTCCAATATAGTAATATCCCATGATCACACCCTTTGGCAAAAAGGCACATTCAGACATAAATTCTCACATGCAGTTCTCCAATCCAGGAGGAAAAGCTATCAAGAGAAAATTCAGAGAGTGTAGCAGCCAGGAGACATTCACTGAAGCTTCTAACTCTGCCGAGACCCCAATAGTTTCTGATGTTACTGAGAAACCAAAACCCAGAGATCCTGATCTGAGAGAGCTGGCCACACCCATTCAGGCTGTTAAACAAAACCCAACGCTTCCCAAACTGTTTAGGAGCCGGCTCGGTGCCTCTCATTCAATCTCTCTCTTAAAAGAAACCAGGACAAAATAAACCTCTTAAAGCCACAGCATCTTTCACAATAAAGAGAGGATGTGTTCACCAAAATACCAAAATAGTAAAATGTGAAGGAATTAAACCCATCTGGTCAGTACCAGCTTACTGGCAGGTGACCACTCAACACGAGAGTGTCAGCCTATGAAGTGAAACCTTGGTGTATGCGCCAAATAGGGAGATGTAAATGTGATTAAAAACATACACTGGGACTCAGTTATGACTAGACTTGTTGAATACCTTCCACCACAGTGTGTACAAAGTGGCAAACTCCTTTTGAACAACAGGGTGAACGTGAGGACTGCAGATCAGAGTCAAGATCAGAGTGGTGCTGGAAAAGCACAGCAGGTCAGGCAGCATCCGAGGAGCAGGAAAATCGACATTTCAGGCAAAAGCTCTCCATCAGGAATGAAGGCAGGGAGCCTCCGGGGGGAGAGATAAATGGGAGGGGGGTGGGGCTGGGGTGAAGGTATCTGAGAGTGCAATGGAGATGGGGATGAAGGTGATAGGTCAGAGAGGAGGGCGGAGTGGATAGGTGGAAAGGAAGATAGGCAGGTAGGACAGGTCATGGGGACAGTGCTGAGCTGGAAGGTTGGAACTGGAGTGAGGTGGGGGAAGGGGAAATGAGGAAACTGGTGAAGTCCACATTGATGCCCTGGGGTTGAAGTGTTCCGAGGCGGAAGATGAGGCGTTCTTCCTCCAGGCATCGGGTGGTGAGGGAGTGACGATGGAGGAGGCCCAGGACCTCCATGTCCTCGGCAGAGTGAGAGGGGGAGTTGAAATGTTGGGCCACAGGGCAGTGTGGTTGATTGGTGCGGGTGTCCCAGAGATGTTCCCTAAAGCGCTCTGCTAGGAGGCGTCCAGTCTCCTCAATATAGAGGAGACCGCATCGGGAGCAACGGATACAATAAATGACATTGGTGGATGTGCAGGTAAAACTTTGATGGATGTGGAAGGCTCCTTTAGGGCCTTGGGTAGAGGTGAGGGAGGAGGTGTGGGCACAGGTTTTGCAATTCCTGCCGTGGCAGGGGAAGGTGCCGGGAGGGGAAGGTGGGTTGGTGGGGGGCGTGGACCTGACCAGGTAGTCACGGAGAAAACAGTTTTTGTGGAAGGCGGAAAGGGGTGGGGAGGGAAATATATCCCTGGTGGTGGGGTCCGTTTGGAGGTGGCGGAAATGTCGGCGGATGATGCAGTTTATGTGGAGGTTGGTGGGATGGAAGGTGAAGGGGGGTTATGTCCTTGTTACAGTTGCTAATACCCACCCATGTGACACAAATACTTTGAAACCGCCAAGACCATCAGAAAGTTTCCGTCACATCCAGGGAGCCAAATTGTTTTCCTCTCCTGCTGATGACAATATTGAAGTGCTTGAAGATTCATATTTAGTGAGTTACCGAGTTGCAAAGTCAGGAAAAGCTCACACCAAGGTATAGGGACTTTTATTACCTGCATCCAAACCTTAACTCCGTCACTGCTATTAGAACATAGAACAGTACAGCACAGTACAGGCCCTTCGGCCCACGATGTTGTGCCAAGCATTTATTGTAATCTAAGATCAACCTAACCTACACTCCCCCAATTTACTGCTATCCATGTGCTTGTCTAGCAGTCTCTTAAATGTCCCTAATGTCTCTGACTCTACTCCCACCACTGACAGTGCACTCCACTACTCTCTGTGTAAAGAACCGACCTCTGACATCTCCCCTAAACCTTCCTCCAATCATCTTAAAATTATAACCCCTCATGACAGCCATTTCTGTCCTGGAGAAAAGTCTCTAGTAATCCACTCTATCTACGCCTCTCATTACCTTGTACATCTCTATCAAGTCACCTCTCTTCCTGCTCTCCAGTGTGAAAAGCCAGAGCTCCCTCAACGCCCCTTCATAAGACACACCCTCCACTCCAGGCAGCGTCCTGGTAAATCTCCCCTGCACCCTCTCTAAAGCATCTATATCCTTCCTATAATGAGGCGACTAGAACTGGACACAATATTCGAAGTGTGGTCTAACCAGGGTTTTATAGAGCTGCAGCATTACTTCACGGCTCTTAAACTCAATTCCCCCGTTAATGAAAGCTAAAACGCCATATGTCTTCTTAACAACCCTATCAACTTGACAACTTTGAGGGATCTATGTCCGTGGACCCCACGATCCCACTGTTCCTTCACAGTGCCAGGAATCCTGCCTTTAACCATGTCTGCAGCATTCAAATTCGACCTTCCAAGATGAATCACTTCGCATTTAACCAGGTTGAAATTCATCTGCCACTTCTCAGCTCAGCTCTACATCCTGTCAATGACATGTTGTCATCTGTAACAACCCTCAATACCATCTACACCAACAGTGACCTTTGTGTCATCGACAAACTTACTAACCCACCATTCCACTTCTTCATCCAAGTCATTTATAAAATCTACGAAGAGCAGAGACCCAAGAACAGATCCCTGCGGGACACCACCAGTCACCGACCTCCAGGCGGAATACTTTCCATCCACTACCACTTGCTGTTGTCTTTTGGCCAGCCAATTCTGTATCCAGGCAGCCAACTTTCCCTGTATCCCAGACCTCCTCACTTTCTGAAAGAGCCTACTGTTGGGAACCTTATCAAATGCCTTACTGAAATCCATATACACCGCATCCACTGCTCAACCTTCGTCAACTTGTCTCATCACATCTTTGAAGAACTCAGTAAGGCTTGTGAGGCATGATCTGCCCCTCACAAAGCCACGCTGACTCTCTTTAATCAAACTATGTTTTTCCAAATAGTCATAAAGCTTGTCTCTCAGAATCCTTTCCAGTACCTTGCTTACCACAGACATAATACTGACTGGTCTGTAATTCCCAGGGATTTCTCAATTCCCTTTCTGAACAGAGTAATAACAGTCGCCCTCCCTCCAACCATCCAGTACCACTCCCATGGACAGTGAGGATGCAAAGATCATCACCAGGGGCGAAGCAATCTCGTTCCTCGCTTCCCGTAGTAACCTTGGATATATCTGGTCTGGCCCTGGGGACTTACCTATCTTGATGCTTCCCAGAATTTCCTGCACATCCACTTCCTTAATATCAGCAGGAATATCAAAGACGGTCAGCACCAGGAATATCTCAAAACACAGAGTTGACCTGATGAAGTTACAACAAAAGGTGAATTCATGCCAAACAGCGGACAGAGCTTGGAATGGGTAGACTAATCAGTTTCACAACCAGCAGATCATACTTAAAGTCTGCAAGCATATCATATCCTATTGGCTCCAACAATATGTCGGTGATGATACTGACGATGTTAGTATGGACCCCTGTCCAAACGTTTCCGGTCCAGCTCTGGTATTTAGCCATCAGTATGGAGAATTGCCCTGCCTTGTCCTGTACATAAAGCGCAGGTTGAAACCAACCCAGTTAATTACTTGCTGATTGGTAAATGGTGATGGAAGGGGTCATCGATGGTGCTGTCAAGCAGTACTTGCGAAGGAGTAACCTGCTCACTCATGCTCAGCTTGGATTCTGTCAGGGTCACTGAGCTCCTGACCTTATTCCATCCAGCCTTGGCCCTAACGTGCAGAAAACAACTGAATTCCAGCGGTGAGGTGAGAGTGACTGCCCTTGACGTCCAGACCACAATTGGAAGAAGAAGTGATGTAGTAAACTCTGATCACAGTGACATCGAATGTCAGGTGTGACCATGATCAGAGCTGGTTTGAAGTTACAAAGTGTTGTGTTTGATGTCCAAACTTGAACCATTCCCCCTCCCTGCTGCTTAACTAGATGTTGATCGTTAATTCTTAATGAGGACTGCCACTCGTTAGCATCCATAAGCTCAACACATTTGTTTAAAGGGCGGCACGGTGGCACAGTGGTTAGCACTGCTGCCTCACAGCGCCAGGGACCTGGGTTCAATTCCCGACTCAGGTGACTGACTGTGTGGAGTTTGCGCGTTCTCCCCGTGTCTGCGTGGGTTTCCTCCGGGTGCTCCGGTTTCCTCCCACAGTCCAAAGATGTGCGGGTCAGGTGAATTGGCCATGCTAAATTGCCCGTAGTGTTAGATAAAGGGTAAATGTAGGGGAATGGGTGGGTGGTGGGTCGGTGTGGACTTGTTGGCCCAAAGGGCCTGTTTCCACACTGTAAGTAATCTAATTTCCCAGCTCCTGCCCTTCCACACACAGGATAGAAACTAGATCATGGAAGTCGGAGCGTGGTTTCCTAGTAACTCCAGCCCGTCCAGACCTCCGTCTTGTGCACCAACATCTCAGGGGGTGTTCAGGGCAATGGCACGTGTCCACAGCTGATGATGTCCAACACATGCCAGCCTGTATGCTGCCATCATGGCACATCACGTATGGTACACGTCTGTACGTCAATGTTGCAACTCGGACCCAGCCTCCTCTCGGGGTCACAGTGCTGACGCAAGACAACTATGAGCCTAAGGTCAGGAGACCAGCAGATGGAATGGACCAAGCTCCATCTCAGGGCGCTCAGTCACCAACTACTGGGATCTCCACACCATCACGTCCTACCCATTTAGGGCTTTACAAACTCAACCACAGCTAACAGGAGCTCAGTCCTTGTACCTTCACTTAACTATTAGTGTGAGCTCAAAGCCCAGGAATCCCGACACAGCTGTCAGCAGTGACCAGTCAAAGGGGTGGGCGTGTTGTTGTATAACAGTGATGTTATGTTAATGGTCCACCTACACCAGGTACCAGCTAACTCACTGAGTGTACTTTCACCAAATGGCCATGTCTCCAAGTCTAAAGGCAGACCCACTTCAGTCAGTGGAGGGTAATCTCCAGGGGTTTGGGTACAGCTGCTTGGGGCTGGTCAGAGTCAGGATCCTCTCTTTGAAAGGAGTGAGAAGCTGAACATTGGAAAGCCCACCACCCATATTGGTCCTGTGCCCAGGCCATTTCGTTCTGGGCTGGATGAAAGGGAGGGACTGAGTGAGATGGAAGTGGATGTTAGTGCTGGTGCAGTGCATCTACACTAGTGCCCAGTTCAGAAACACTTTGAGTTTAAAATTCTCATCTGCCCCTTCACATATCTGCATGTCCTCATCCCTCTCTATCTCTGTAAGGTCTACACTACAGGAAGGAGACACTTGGAAAGAACATACCTGCACCGTGCCATAAATAATGAATTAAAGCCAATTATTTACCGTAACCAGCCACACAGTTTTCCGTCATTGTGGTCAGACTTCTTTGGCAGGGAGAGAGTGGGAGACGAGGTTAAATTAAATGGTTATTTTCTTCTGAGGAGGCGACTTAGTTACTCTTGTTGCTGTGATGATCTCTCTCACCCAGCCTGGGACTGGGTTTCCGAAATAGACCAAAAGAAACAGGTTGTCGTTAAGCTGGAAGCTGCCTGTTTTCCATTCCTGTAAGTTGCTCTGCCTGGTTCCTGTCCCAGGGCCGTGTCAATGGTGATTCCACTCGCTTACAGCGGTATTTTAATGAGGGAGAATGAACAAATAATCTCCATTAAAACATGATTTAAACCAGTTGTTAGCTCCGCCCTGCTTACAGGACAGCTTTGTTTTCAGCCTGGAGCTGAATTGCTCGATCTGGAATGGACCGGTTACTGCACCTTGGCAAATAAAAGTTAATTGCAAATAAGTTGGAGACATGGGAAAGTACAGAATGCAATAAAGAACGTGCAACCAATCTAACAAGTTCTAAAATGGAATACCTTTCCAAATTTAGTTCTGGTCCTTCCATATACTTTTCACACCATCTGTGTCCACTATCCCCTGAGCAATGAGACTAATATCGTTATCAGCTTAATGGGAGGTACGTTTATCATCTCCAGTACATGTAACGGCAAGGATTGCCTTCCTACCAGAAAACCTGAGAAATTATTGAGTTTTTCTCAAATTCATATTGTGGGATGTGGGCTGGGCCCATCATTTATTATCCGTCCCTAGTTGCCCCTTGAGAAGGTGGGGGTTGAGCTGCCTCCTTGAACCGCTGCAGTCCACCTGCTGTGGGTTGACCCTCAGTGCCTTGACGGTGGGAATTCCCGGATTTTGACCCAGCGACAGTGAAGGAACAGCGATATATTTCCAAGTCAGGATGGGGAGTGGCTTGGAGGGGAACTTGCAGGGGGTGGTGTTCCCACGTATCTGCTGCCCTTGTCCTTCTAGATGGAAGTGGTCGTGGGTTTGGAAGATTAATGTAGTTTAATGTGGAAAGAAAAGAATGCAAAACCTAGATTCTAGTTTTAGGAAAGGGTAGAATTTTAGCTTTTTTCATCATTTCTCTATTTTTGTACCTGGTCTATTTTAGTCACGAGGATTTGGAACCAGGTCCGTTTGTATCGAAGATGGAGCATGAGTGGTGACATTGTGAACTTTACACCTGTACTTTTGTACTTGAGTACATGTGACAATAAAGGGGATTACAGTGGTGCTGGAAAAGCACAGCAGTTCAGGCAGCATCCGAGGAGCAGGAAAATCAGGAATGAAGGGTATTTGCCTGAAATGTCAATTTTTCCTGCTCCTCGGATGCTGCCTGAACTGCTGTGCTTTTCCAGCACCACTCTAACCCAGAATCTGGCTTCCAGCATCTGCATGTGACAATAAACCCTAATTCTAATTATAATTCTAAAGAGAGAAACAGATCTGTTCCAAATAGCGTATATACATATATATTTCACTTGTAATATAATAATATATTCTCAGGTTCTACAGGAGCATTAATATGATGCTGAGGTACGATAGGAGGTATTTAGTCAGAAAACTAAGAGCTTGGTCCAAGAGGCGATTTTAAGGATTGTTTTAAAGGAGAGACAGGAGATACAGAAGAAGAGATTTTCTCGGGAAGGTGGCTCAGAGCTTGAACTTGGCCACCAATGGGAGAGAGATTACAACTGGAGGAAACATAAGAGGTCTAATTGAAAATAGTTCCAATATCTGAAAGTGTTAGGTGCCTGGAGGAGACGACAGAGATAGGCAGGACTGAGCAAGGATGTGGAGAGGTTTGAAAACAAGCATGAGAATTTAAAAAGTCTGGATGTTTCTTGACCGGGAGCCTGCTTAGGTTTCAGCTGAGACAGTAATGTGTAAACAGGACTTGCTGTGAATTACGGCACAGGCGACAGAATTTCGGATGGCCTCAGCTTTACTGTGTTTAGAATGTGCGAGAACAGCCAAGTCAGTCGAGTCAAAATCAAGAGGGAGATGAAGGGATGAACTGCATGTTTCCACGAGGCTGTGTCAGGTCAGTGGGAAGTGTTCACAAAAACGTAAATGTTACATCCTGATCCAACCACTTTACTCCCACTACTCCATGGGTCACAAACTATCCTGATCCCTGATCCGAACACCAGCTCTCCAATGCACATATCAAACTTCATCTACAATGTAAACACTGAAAGACCTGCAGGTGCTGTAAATCAGAAATACTCCCAAAAAATTACTAATTCAGCTTGTCCCCTTTGTAGCTTCTTTGGCACTTTATCAGGTGTGATATTCCAGGACCTCTTTCTTCAGGCAGACACTGAAGTTAGACATGCATCAACTTTTAGATGTATGTCCTTTTTCTAAAATAAACACATTACAGATGAAAACAAAACAGAAATTGCTGGAAAAGCTCAGCAGGTCTGGCAGCATCTGTGGAGAGAACCCAGAGTTAATGTTTTGGGTTGAGTGACGTTAACTCTGATTTCTCTCCGTAGACCTGCTGAGCTTTTCCAGCAATTTCTGTTTTTTTTCATCTGTAATGTGTTTATTTTAGAAAAAGGACATGCATCTAAAAGTTGATGCATATCTAACTTCAGTGTCTGCCTGAAGAAAGAGGTCCTGGAATATCACACCTGATAAAGTGCCAAAGAAGATACAAAGGGGACAAGCTGAATTAGTAATTCTTTGGGAGTATTTAAACTGTGAACATGATGGTAAAAAATTATAGCAGACTGGGTGATAAACATGTCCATGTTCCCCATTTCAAGAGTACACCGGGACAGGGGTTTAACCCTGGCCAATGTCCTTTAGTGCCTAACACCCTGGACCAAGGTGCTATGACATTATATCTCTGTGATAAGCCATTTAAACAGCCATGCACTACAGGTCAATCCAATGGGACAGCTCACTTGCTCTAAGTGCTGTGGCTGCCAAAAGGATTGGGGAGGAAAGTGTTTCAATAAACCTACAAAGTTAAGAATTTCAAAATTTACATTATTTACCAACATCAATCCTTTCAGTAACATCCACTACAGTGGCCATATTGTTTGACTAACTGCTCTTTGCAAACAATTCAGAGATTGACCATATATCTTTCATTCTTTTTGGACTCACCTACTGTTTGTAACCTTTGTGCTGAGTGACTATTTCTTTTTGGTTTTAGTAAGAAATAAACTCAGTCTTTTTGTTAATTCACGAAAACCTCAGCCAAGTGGCTTTACCAAAAAGGAAGAACAGAAACTCATTTGGGGCTGGGAGAGAGGAAACAGGCCATTCCGCCCATACTGACCCTTTGAAGAGCATCCCACCCATCCCTGTAACTTCACATTTCTCATGACCAATCCACCCTAACCTGCGCAGGTTTGGACTGTGGGAGGAAACCCACACAGACACAGGGAGGACGTGCAAACTCTACATAGACAGCTACTCAAGGGTGAAATCAAACCTGGGTCCTTGGCACTGTGAGACAGCAGTGCTAACCACTGAGCCACCGTGCTGCCCAACAGTGGGAAGGGAATCCTTCTAAACTTAAACTTGCTGTGACTATCCGTGAGGCAGGTAAAAAAGTAAGGAGGAGCAATTCATCTTGTCTCACCCGGTTGTCTAATGGTTTGATGTATCCTGTCTGGAACCATAGCAAGTTGGGAATCTCGCCCAGGGAATGGTTTGTACTACAACAGAAAACAAAAGCTTTCCTAGTTATGGAGTCATCCAGCTTAGGTCATTCGGCCCAACCAATCCATACTGAACATAATCCCAAACTGAACTAGTCCCACCTCCTGCTCCTGGCCCATATCCCTCCAAACCTTTCCTCTTCATGTATTTGTCCAAATGTCTTTGAAACATTGTAATTGTACCCACACCCACCACTTCCTCAGGAAGTTCATTCCACACAAGAACCACCCTCTGGGTAAAAACATTTCCCTTTTCTCTTTTTTAAAACCTTCTCCTCTCACCTTAAATATATGTCCCCTTGTCTTAAAATAATCCATGGGACAGGAAATTCGACGTTTCGGGCATAAGCCCTTCTTCAGGCTTATGCCCGAAACGCCGAATTTCCTGCTCCTTGGATGCTGCCTGACCTGCTGCGCTTTTCCAGCAACACATCTTCAGTTCTGATCTCCAGCATCTGCAGACCTCATTTTCTCCTTAAAATAATCCACCCTTGGAAAAAGATCCTTGCCATTCACCTTATCTATGTATTAGATTTTTCAGCCCAACAAGTCCACACCGACCCTCCTAAGAGCAACCCACCCAGACCCATTCCCTTCACACTACAGGCACTTTTGCGTAGCCAACCCACCAAACCTCCACGTCTTTGTGACTGTGGGAGGAAACCCACGCAGACACGGGGAGAATGTGCAAACTCCACACAGAGAGTCGCCTGAGGTGGGAATTGAACCCGGTGCTGTGAGGCAGCAGCGCTAACCGCTGTGCCACTGTGCCGCTCATGAGTCTATAAGTCTCAATAAGGTCACCCCTCAACCTCCTACGCTCCAGTGAACAAAAGGTCCCAGCCTTTCCAGTCTATTTTTATATCTCAGACTCTCCCTTCCTGGCAACATCCTGGTAAATCTCTTCTGAACCCTCTCCAGTTTAATGATATCCTTCCTATCACTGGGAGACCAGAACGGGACACAGTATTCCAGAACAGGCCTTAATATGACATCCCAACTCCGAAACTCAAAGGCCTGAGCAATGATGGTTATCAAAAATGTTACCAAAATAGCAAATTGTACCTTATCTATATCAATTTTTAAACTTCAAAAATGTATTAAATGGCTTTCTTATAAACACAATTATTGGTTTGTTGTCAAAACAAGCGTTATTCAATGAAGATGCAATAATTACTGTAGCCAGTAATGTAGTAGCATAAATGTTTAACCTTCTAAATAGACTCAAAACATACACACACACACACACTCACACGCGCACACACAGACACACGCACCCACACACACACAGATACAGACATACACAGACACACACACACACACTCACACGCGCACTCACACACATACACACAGACACAGACACATGCACTCACACACATACACACAGACACACACAGGCACGCACACACAGACACAGAAACACACACGCACACACACGCACACACAGACACAAAAACACACACACACACTCACACACATGCACACACAGACACAGACACACACAGACAGACACAGAAACACACGCACTCACACATGCACACACACATGCACTCACATGCACACACACATGCACAAGCACACACACATGTACACGCACTCACACACACACATGCACTCACCTCACCTGCACACACATGCACACACACGCATACGCACACACATGCACACACACGCACATGCACTCACACACACGCACATGAACAGACACACACACGCACTCACACACACACGTGCACACACAGACACAGACACACACACACGCACTCACATGCACAGACACATGCACACACAGACACACACAAAGACACACACAGACACACACATACACAGACACACACTGACACACACATACACAGACACACACACACACGCAGTCACACGCACACACACAGACACGCACTCACACGCATGCACACACATGCACATGAACTCACACGCACACGCGCACACACACACACAGACACATACAAACACACATACACATGCACTCACACACCCACAGACACACATACACACAGACACACACTCACACGTGCACACACACATACGCGCACACACAGACACACATACAGATACACATGCACGCACACACACCAACACGAACACACACAGACACTCACACAGACACACATACATACACAAGCACACATGCACTCACGCACATGCACACACACACGCACCCACCCGCACACACACACACGCACTCACACGCACACACACACAGACACACGCACACACACAGACACAGACACACACACATACCCACGCACATGCACTCACATGCACACACACACATGCACACACAGACACATGCACGCACGCACATACACACACAGACACACACACACACAAAGACACATACAGACACACACATACACACACACAGACAGAGACACACACACACACACACACGCATTCACATGCACACACACACACACAGACACGGATACAGACACACACGCACATGAACTCACACGTGCGCACACACACGCACATGAACTCACACACACGCACACGCACACACACATGCACTCACACACACATACATGCACACACAGACACATACACACACAGACACACACATACACACACACACTCACATGCATACACACAGACAAACACAGACACACAGACACACATGCACACTCACATGCATGCATACGCACACACACAGACACACACGTGCACATGCACACACACACAGACACACACATACACACACACACAGACACATACACACGCACTCGCATGCACACACACAGATACAGACACACACGGACACACACATACACAAGCACACACACACGCACACGCACTCACACACACACACGCATACACACACTCACCTGCACACATACACATATGCACACACACACACACGCACTCACATGCACACATGCACACACATACGCACATGCACTCACACACACACGCACACACACAGGCACAGATGCACATACATACACATGCACATGCACTCACATGCACACACACATGCACACACAGACACGCACACACACATACATGCACAGACACACACACACAAAGACACACACAGACACACATACACACACACACTCACACAGAGACACACACATGCATACACACAAACACACACACAGACACACACACACACACACACACAGACACACACACAGACACACACAGACACACACGCGTGCGCATGCATACACACACACACACACATACACACTTCATAAAAGGAGAAAAAAAAATCACACAACCATCTCTGTGTATGTTGTCTTTCTGAAAACAAAATGATTTTTGACCAATGGCTTATTCTTGAGGGCGAAAGAAGTAAGTGTCGAATGTTTTGAAGCCAGTTGTTCTGAAGTTGTGCCCCCTGTGGGCAATGATGTGGAGGTGCCAGTGTTGGAATGAGCTCCCAGAGGGAGTGGTGGAGGCTGGTATAGTTACAGCATTCAAAAGGCATCTGGATGGGTATAGAATAGGAAGGGTTTAGAGAGATATGGGGCCAAGTGCTGACAAATGGGACTAAATTAATTTAGGATATCTGGTCAGCTTGGACGAATTGGACTGAAGGGTCTGTTTCCATTTTGTACAGCTCTATGACTCTCTAACTCTCAGGTTGTGATGGGTAAAACAGCAAGGGACACACTCCTCGTTTTCTGTTGGGGGTCAAACAGGGTGTTACTGGGTGTGGAAGGTTTGAATTATAAAGAAAGGCTGGGACGTTTTCACTGGAGAGTAGGAGGCGGAGGGGTGACCTTATAGAAGTTTATAAAACCATGAGGGGCATGGATAAAATAAACAGCAGGTGTCTATTTCCAAGGATGGGATATTTCAATACTGGGGGCATATTCTTAAGGTGAGAGGGGAGAGATTTAAAAAAGACATGAGGGGTAATTTTTTTACACAGAGGGTGGTTCGTGTGTGGAATGAACTTCCTGAGGAAGTGGTGGATGTGGATATAGTTAGATAGTTGAAAAGATATTTGGATAAATACATGAATAGGAAAAGGTTGGAGGGATATAGGCCAGGAGCAGGGTAGGTGGGACTAGTTTAGCTTGGGAACATGGACTAAGGTGTCTGTTTTTGTGCTGTATGACTCGATGACTCTATAACACAAACTATTAAGACCCTGTTAAGTGGCTCAATGAGGGTTGGAAATAAAATTGTAGGAGAGCGCTTAATTGATGGTTGGGGTAATCCCAATACCTGATATGTAAGGCATATCTGGCAAAAGATCCCAACATCATTAAGTATCCCGAGCTAATAAAAAGTTTTATGGCAATTTCCTAATCCCCAAATGGCTTGCCCATTGGAATTTTGTGTGCCACTTAGACAACTTTGTTATGATACTCAGATTGCGACCATAACTTGATAGTTCACCATTACTCAACAAATGGTATTTGAGTTGGTTTCCAATTCTTCATTAGCACTTTGCCTTTTAAACAATAATACTCAGATATTGGTTCAGACTCAAAATCATGTGGGGCAATAAAGATGGTGAATAATGAAAGTCTTTTCCCCAGGGTAGGGGAGTCCAAAACTAGAGGGGCATAGGTTGAAGATGAGAGGAGAAAGATTGAAAAGCGACCTGAGGGGCAATTGTTTCACACAGGGGATGGTGTGTGTGTGGAATGAACTGCCACAGGTAGATGCAGGTATGTTACCACGTTTAAAAGGCATCTGGGCAGGTACATGAATAGCTGAAAATGTGTTGCTGGAAAAGCACAGCAGGTCAGGCAGCATCCAAGGAACAGGAGATTCGACGTTTCGGGCATAAGCCCTTCTTCAGGGCTTATGCCCGAAACATCGAATCTCCTGTTCCTTGGATGCTGCCTGACCTGCTGCGCTTTTCCAGCAACACATTTTCAGCTCTGATCTCCAGCATCTGCAGACCTCACTTTCTCCAGGTACATGAATAGGGAAGGTTTAGAGGGACGTGGGCTAAATGCTGGCAGGTGGGACTAGTTTAGTTTGGTTGGCATGGACAAGTTGGACCAAAGAGTCTGTTTCTGTGCTGTAGGAGTCTGTGAGTACCTTTCCACCTAGCGGACAAATTGGACCATTAGCCAGCATCAGCAAGCAATTTGATCCAGTGTCTCTCCTCACCTTTATTGGCTAACTCCCTTGATTTGAATAAGGAAATAGCTCACAGTTTGAAATAAAATATTCAGAACCTTCAATGGTCTGATCCTTTAGTTGTTGAGGAGGAAATTTCTTGACTGTCAAGAGGCCTTTTTAATAAATCCTAAGGAAACATGTTTTCATTGTTCCACCTGAATGCTTTTGTCCTCATTTCCTTTCGAGATGCTGAGAGTTACAAGGCTACCTTTGACATTCCCACTAATGCAATCAGTCCCCTACTGGACTTAAATCCATCGGCTTTGGTACACCCAGTCTTATGACTTGTTATTTTCACTTGTAAGTTCTGGCCTTGCTCCTGCATTATTTTAGAACATAGAACATAGAAAAATACAGCGCAGTACAGGCCCTTCGGCCCTCGATGTTGCGCCGACCGAAGCCTACCTAACCTACACTAGCCCAATAACCTCCATATGCTTATCCAATGCCCGCTTGAATGACCATAAAGAGGGAGAGTTCACCACTGATACGGGCAGGGCATTCCATGAACTCACAACCCGCTGAGTAAAGAATCTACCCCTAACATCTGTCCTATACCTACCACCCCTTAATTTAAAGCCGTGTCCCCTAGTAACAGCTGACTCCATACGTGGAAAAAGGTTCTCACTGTAAACCCTATCTAAACCCCTAATCATCTTGTACACCTCTATCAAATCTCCCCTAAACCTTCTTTTCTCCAATGAGAACAGCCCCAAGTGCCTCAGCCTTTCCTCATACGATCTTCCTACCATACCAGGCAACATCCTGGTAAACCTCCTCTGCACCCGATATTTTGGCAGAATATGTTTCCATCTACAGTTTTTCTAATGCTCCAATTTTCATTTAGATTTCTGCATGACTATTATCTGACATGTAACTGTCTGTCTGAGCCAACACAGGTATAGAACAAAGAACAAAGAACAGTACAGCACAAAACAGGCCCTTCGGCCCACAATGTTGTGCCGGCCTTTTATCCTAGTCTATGATCAGACTAACCTACATACCCTTCATTGTACTAACTTCCATGTGCCTATCCAAGAGTCACTTAAATGTCCCAAAGGTCTCTGACTCTGCTACCACTGCTGGCAGGGCATTCCAAACACCCACCACTCTCTGTGTAAAGAACCTACCCATGACATCTCCCCTAAACCTTCCTCCAATCACCTTAAAATTATGACCCTTTGCAACAAACATTTCTGCCCTGGGAAAAAGTCTCTGTCTATCCACTCTCTCTGTGCCTCTCACCATCTTGTACACCTCTATCAAGTCACCTCTCATCCTTCTTCACTCCAATGAGAAAAGCCCTAGCTCCCTCAACCTTTCCCCATAAGACACACCCTCCAGTCCAGGCAGCATCATGGTAAATCTCCTCTGCACCCTCTCTAAAGCTTCCACATCTTCCCTATAATGAGGTGACCAGAACTGAGCACAATATTCCAAATGTATCTGCCACATCTGCTGCCTCTTTGGTTAGTTGAAGCTCAGCTGAATAAGTTTAACATTTACTGGAATGCTGCTTTTCAGTCTTCCCATTGTCATGATTTCCCTTAGACTCTTAAACATTTTCTCCAACTTTAGTGATCAAAACCACTAATTCTACACCATGGAGTATAGACCTGTTCTCAGGGAGATTCAGTTCAGGCAGCATCCAACGAGCAGCGAAATCGACGTTTCGGGCAAAACCGAAACGTCGATTTCGCTGCTCGTTGGATGCTGCCTGACCTGCTGTGCTCTTCCAGCACCATTGATCCAGAATCTGGTTTCCAGCATCTGCAGTCATTGTTTTTACCTCAGGGAGATTCACTCCACCTAAAACATTCTCTCTGATTTCTCTCCACAGATGCTGCCAGACCTGCTAAGCTTTTCCAGCAACTTCTGTTTCTCATTCTATACTATTTCTGTTTTTTTCTTGCAAATTTAGATTTAGATTTTATAGACATGTGCACTCAAGTACAGAACTACAGTGAAACATGAATAATGTCTCCATACGTGGCACCACTTTAGATACAAAGGTACCTGGGCACAAAATAATTAGGTATAAAATAGTAAGAAAAACAGAGTTAAAAAGTTAAGCATTACCTTCGTAGAATAAGTGGAAAAATAAATAAATAAGGTAATAGTTAATATTAAAGTCTGTAAATTTCCTGATTGGGCCTCTCTCTTAACGTCCTACATTTTAATTGACAAATTTCAGGAACAAACTCTGTGGATTGAGCATTGCTTTTTCTTTATAAGTTTCATGATCTACAAATTGCTCTCCTGACAAAGTGACGTACTCTTCCATAATTAAGGCCCAATTCATCCTTTGGACACTCCTCTGTGGAGTGGACACTCCTCTGTGGAGTGGACACTCCTCTGTGGAGTGGACACTCCTCTGCCCAGTCACCTTTCCAAATGAGGTGAAAAATTCCTTCCACTCTACCCTCAGTAAGTTTAGGAACTAAACGTATGTTTCTATTTAAATCAAATCCCTCATCCCTTGAGCAATCATTCTTCGAGTCACTACCTCATCTTTCTTCTTTTATCCTTCCTTCCTTCTCTCTCTCTAGTTCATGCTTTTAACTCCACCTTTCTTTCCATTTTCTTTCTTTTCTCTCTCCTCATTCTCCAGCTCAACCTTTCTTATTTCCAATTCTTTTTTCTATCTATCTCCTTCCTTTCTCTTTTGTTTCTCTTTTTTTTCCAATTCGAGTTTTTTCCTCTCTCTTTCCCTTTCTAGGTCTTCATTTGCAGCTGAATCCAAGCTAATTCTAGGTATGAGACATTAGGCTCAGTGTCCCACTGTTAAGATCCTGGCATTATTTCAACCTTCAGTTTATCTGCTAACTCTGTCAGTTTATACGTAGTCAAATATTTCAAATTGTTATGTCTTCGTTCACGTAATGTTTTATATTCCCACAGACATCTTAGCTACGTTCAATGCTGTTTTGAAAGTTCAATAAATTTCACCTCAACACTCCTGTTTTACGTCCACCAATGCCCTGTGAATGAATAGAAAAAAACCTATTCCCAATAATCTTTAGATTAGATTAGATTACTTACAGTGTGGAAACAGGCCCTTCGGCCCAACAAGTCCACACCAACCCGCCGAAGCACAACCCACCCATACCCCTACATTTACCCCTTACCTAACACTACGGGCAATTTAGCATAGCCAGTTCACCTGACCCGCATATCTTTGGACTGTGGGAGGAAACCGGAGCACCCGGAGGAAACCCACGCAGACACGGGGAGAACGTGCAAACTCCACACAGTCAGTTGCCTGAGTCGGGAATTGAACCCGGGTCTCAGGCGCTGTGAGGCAGCAGTGCTAACCACTGTGCCACCATGCCGCCCACTTTGATTCTCTGTATCTACCTTCATGGTCAAAAATTCAATGATCCTACTACTGAGGCAGAGTTCCAAAGTTCTACAACACACTGACAGAGAGAGGAAAAATAAATCACCTCATCTCTGTCCGAAAAGTGGGAACCCCTAATTTTAAAATGGTGTTCCCTGACTCTGGACTGACCCACAAGAGAAAATCTTTTTTCCACATTTGCCTTATGAAGGCCATTCAGGATATTATAAATTTCAATTAAATCATCTTCCACTCTCCTGATCTCCAGCGAAAACAAGTCTGACCTATCTACACATTCCTCGACAGACAACCTGCTCTGTCCAGGTACTCAGCTCCCATATTCCTTTGCCCTCAACACACAGGATCCCTGCGCGATTTTGGCCTTTTTTTGCTTGCTATCAGGAGACACTTACTGACACTAATGAAGGCAAGTAGATTTCACAGTTATATTTTGGTAATGCATCGTTTAGTGAATAGATCTGAAAACTAAATGACGGTTGACATTTAACCTCCTCCTTCACCGATTAGCTTGAAGAAGTTTTACACAATAAAATGCAACTTTCTTTTCAAGGCTCTTCCTTCAAGTTAAAGTAACTCAAATAGATTGCGCTCAGCTTACGGTACGGCTAGAGAAATCACAGCACTCAAGAGCAGAAAAAGAAATGATCTCCCTCTCCTTTGAGCCAAGAATCACGTGTGGGTCTGTGCTAATGAGTTAATGTAAGTGGACCTGCATGTGTACAGTATAAAATGAGAAAGCAGAGAGGGACAAAGAGAGAGAGAGGGACAAAGAGAGATAGAGACAAAGAGAGAGAGAGACAAAGAGAGAGAGAGAGAGGGACAAAGAGAGAGAGAGGCAAAGAGAGAGAGAGAGAGAGAGAGAGAGAAAAACTATAGAGGAAGATAGAGATATCCAGAAAAAGCTGCAGAGAAAAAAATCCTGAGACATCTTAGACCACCTTCTCCAGCTCAAAGTTAAAAATCACACAACACCAGGTTATAGTCCAACAGGTTTAATTGGACCCGGCATCTCCAAATCTCCAGCTCAGTAAGCCTTTTAATTTATAATTTGAATATATTAAGATTCCTCTACAATGCTGTAATGTGAAGTTCTCTTAAAATGGTTTATTTCTGCTCTTATTATATCTCATATCAAAGCTCACCCTCCAGGTTCCTTTACTCTGCCTGTCTGCTGTCCAGCTTACACCTCTCTTTCATTTGCCCCCATCAACTGAGGGGATCTAATTGTCATCTTTTGCCACGAGGACACTGAGGTGAGGTGAGGGAGGAGGCTTCAGTGATGTTCTCAGCCAGCACAGGGACTGAAACCTGGCTGTTGGGATCATCCTGCACCACACTCCTGGAGTCAGCAGCTCCCCTCTCCCAGCCTGCGAGAGGTGACACCAATGTTTTTCTTTCTGTCCTTGAGGGTATTCGCGTTGTGACTTCAAGTGAATGGAAGGATTGGATTCTGTTAGGGTTGGGCCAGATTTTCCCTTCTCTGCACCACCCAGGTGAGACTTATACGCTGAAGGGTTAAAGATAATTCAATCCCAGTGAGTTTCAGCACAGCCTGATTGAACAGGCCGATGACAAATCTGAAGATTTCTCAATACGCCGGGGAAATATCAGTTAAATGCGGTCACAGTTATCAGTCCCCAAACTTTCTCGTTTAGATTCCGGCCATATTCCTGACCAATGTTGATATTTTATGCAGGATCTTTGAGGCCCTGTTGTTTTCTCTCTGTCTCTCTCATCTCCACCAGGATTTGAAGCTGACTCTGAAAAGCACCTGAGGGAGGATAAAACCCTTAGAATTTAACCAGAACCGAAAGAACTGCAGACACTGTAAATCAGAAACAAAAACAGAAAAATTGCTGGAAAAGCTCAGCAGGTCTGGCAGCATCTGTGGAGAGAAGTCAGAGTTAACATTCCTCAGAACTTCTGAGGAAGGGTCCTAGGATTTAATATTAGTCTTAAAAATGGACTTTAATTATCCGAATTATTTGGAAATGTTATCGCCAATAATAGCATCATTCAATGATTGATCACACATTTCCTGTCAGATAAACACCTCTCCAATTCAAAATGTCAACCATAAGAGCCATAAGAAATCAGAGTGGAAGTAAGGCCATTCGGCCCATCAAGTCCACTCCGCCATTCAATCATGGCTGATGGGCATTTCAACTCCACTTATCCGCACTCTCCCTGTATCCCTTAATTCCTTGCAAGATTAAGAGTTTATCAATCTCTGCCTTGAAGACATTTAACGCCCTAGCCTCCACTGCGCTCCGTGGCAATGAATCCCACAGGCCCACCACTCTCTGGCTGAAGAAATGTCTCCGCATTTCCATTCTAAACTGCCCCCCTCTAATCCTAAGGCTGTGCCCACGGGTCCTAGTATCCCCGCCTGACGGAAACAATTTCCCACCATCCACCCTTTCTAAATCATAATTGGGATGATGGGGGAGGGGAGATGTTTGGACACTGGGCACTAATGAAGATAACTCAGAGAAATATGGAAATCAATTTTAAACTTTACATCTGAGACAAACTTCAGCCCAGTACTACCTCCCGTAACCTGTCAGAATACTTCCTCTCTTTTTTTCTAAATGATTCGATTAGATCCGATTCCCTACAGTGTGGAAACAGGCCCTTCAGCCCAACAAGTCCACACCGACCCTCCGAAGAGTATCCTATCCAGACCCACCTCCCTCTGGCTAATGCACCTAACACTCTGGGCAATTTAGCCCGGCCAATTCACCTGACCCGCACATCTTTGGACTGTGGGAGGAAACCCACGCAGACACGGGGAGAATGTACAAACTCTACACAGACAGTCACCCGAGGCCTGGAACCAAACCTGGGACCCTGGTGCTGTGAGGCAGCAGTGCTAACCACTGAGCAGCGTGCCACCCCTCCAGCTTCGTTGTTCATCTCTTGATTTGATACAGTTTTAAAAGATTTCAGAATAAATTCCTCTGCCTCCTAATTGAACCAGGCTCTGTGCCTTATTCCTCTCCCTGCCAAATCTATGAGTTCTTGTCTGATTTCTACATGTTCGTACCTGTAATTAAGAACAGATTGTGTTTGTTTTATTTCACTGGCACCTGTTAATGAATGGAAACAGCGTAATACAGTGTGGTACCATTTCTTTCCCTCTTGTACACACAGGTGTCCACAATGGAACCTCTCATTTGTCTGTGGCTTTGGAATGTTCTGGAGCTGTTGCTCCTCACAAAGCCTTCCGGCGGCCACCCTTTCCAGCCCTGCCTGTCTCACAGAGCTGCCTCATACTCACTGACATTTGAAGGCAAATGGAGCCCTACTGCCTTCTCCAAGCAATACCCAATGTACAGACCTCCTGCACAGTACTCGCCTCTCAGAGGTAAGAGAACAACTGTCCTCCGGGAAGCAAGAGAAACGCACATTGTAAAAGGGGAAGGAAGAGTTTGGGGAAGTAATGGTTAACTGAAAATAAGTTAATATGAGTGGTTTAACCCCTTTTAGTGTAAAAACATTAATTGCTCACAGAGAGTTAAAATTTCTCCTCCATTTTATGGCTAGCATGAGGGGACATAGTTTTAAATTGAGGGGTGATAGATATTGGACAGACATCAGAAGTAGTTTCTTTATTCAGAGTGTAGTAGGGGCATGGAATGCCTTTCCTGCAGACAGTAGTAGACTTGCCAACTTTATGACATTTAAATGGTCATTGGATAGACATATGGATGGTAATGGAATAGTGTAGGTTAGATGGGCTTCAGATTGGTTCCACAGGTCGGCGCGACATCGAGGGCCGAAGGGCCTGTACTGCGCTGGAATGTTCTATTACCTTACTATGGCACTAACGCTTCAACTTAGAGTCACAGAGAAAGTACTCCCAGCCTATTTCGCCTCTCCCTGTGGCTCAAACTAGTTTGCAACTAATTAATTGCCGCAGTGATTTCAAGTTTCTTTGCTCTCACTTGGACAGGTACGTGAAGGGTAAAGGTTTAGAGGGATATGGGCCAAATGCAGGTCAATGGGGCTAGTTCAGGAAATCTGGTCAGCATGGAGAGTTGGGCAGAAGGGTCTGTTTCTGTGCTGCATGACTCAATGACTCTAAGCTGGCACGAGTGTGTTAAGGCTTCTGTTAGGGTATGAGAGTGAAAATCAACGAGGTAAAAACAATGACTGCAAATGCTGAAAACCAGATTCTGGATCAGTGGTGCTGGATCAGCAGTTCAGGCAGCATCTAAAATGCAGCAAAATCGACGTTTTGGGCAAAAGTCCTTCATCAGGAATAAAGGCAGTGAGCTAGAAGCGTGGAGAGATAAGCGAGAGGAGGGTGGGGGTGGGAAGAAAGTATGAGGGTGATGCTAGTGACAGTGATTTTGACTTTTTCTTCATTGCTCAGTCTGATGGGGTCCAGCCCATCTCCTCAGTTGTACCTCCTGCTGGTCTGGCCTGGCATTACAACAATGGGCCAGAAGTTAAGCACAAACTCAATGATATGTTGGGAAAAAGGTGGACATGCACAGTCACACTCCAGCCTCACTGTTTGACGGGGAAGGATTACTTGAGGAAATCAGCTGAATTCCTCCTGGTGTCTCTGGATCCAGGGAATGGGGAAGGTGGGGGGTGGTGGGGAAGGTGGGGGGTGGTGGGGAAGGTGAGGAAGGTGAACAACTCAGCAATCCAATAGTAGCTGGAGTCTTCATATTTAACTGAGTTCAAAAGCCCTCAGGGCGTTTCCTCTGCTGATCTCAGAGGCACGGATACCACCAGCCGGGAACATCTCTCCGGCTCAATCACAATGCCCAGGGTTGGGCCTGAGCTCACTCAGGGCATTCAAGAGGCTTAGGAAATGAGCCTGCACCAACAGCCCAGCTCACCTCCACTGTAGGTATCCTGCAAGGATTCCTATAGTGTGGGCACAATTCCCAAAGTGAAGTCTTCCACTAAGAGATGATCCAGTGTTAGATAAATGATGCTGTTAAAATAGACAGTAGCGTTTGACTTTGTGTGAAATAGTTGATGGGAGTCAGCAGTCCATGGCACTCTCTCTTTGATTGCAGTTGATGAGAATAAAAGCAGACTCCTGAGACACTGTTACTTGATCACATGGTCAGAAATTATCTGTGTCCGAGCAGTTGTTTAATTTTCGCTAGCCTGAGTAGTGTAGTTGTTCATCAGCTTAATTGACTTAACTACCACCATATGGGTGGCACGGTGGCTCAGTGGTTAGCACTGCTGTCTCACAGTGCCAGAGGACCCCAGTTTGATTCCACCCTCGGGCAACTGGAGTTTGCACATTCTCCCTGCATCCATGTGGATTTTCTCCCATAGTCCAAAGATATCAGGTTAGGGTGGATTGGCCATGCTAAATTACCCATAGTGTCCAGGAATGTGCAGGTTAGGGTGGATTGGCCATGCTAAATTACCCATAGTGTCCAGGGATGTACAAGTTAGGGTGGATTGGCCATGCTAAATTACCCATAGTGTCCAGGAATGTGCAGGTTAGGGTGGATTGGCCATGCTAAATTACCCATAGTGTCCAGAAATGTGTGGGCTAGGTGGTTTGGCGTGCTAAATTGCCCTGCAGTGTCCAGGAATGTGTGGGCTAGGAGGTTTGGCCATGCTAAATTACCCATAGTGTCCAGAAATGTGTGGACTAGGTGGTTTGGCCATGCTAAATTACCCATAGTGTCCAGGGATGTGCAGACCAGGTGGGCTAGCCTTGGGAAATATAGGGTTATGGGGATAGGGTGCATGGGTGGATTTGTGTGAGATGGTTTTTGGATTACAGACTTGATGGGCTGAATGGCCTCTTCTGCACTGTAGGGATTCTATGTTTCCAGGAGCTCACTCAATAACTTAACGAATGCTTTTCACTGAGTTAATCACTTAACCTTCCAACACAGCCATCACTCACAGTGATAAGTACCATCTCTGGCAGTTGGATTCACTGGCCAGCCCTGGTGTACAGGAATACAAAACGCTGGTGCGGCCACACTTGGAACTTGTGTACAGTTCTGATCACCATATTTCGGGAAGGATGATGAAGCATTGGAAAAGGTGCAGAGGAGATTTACCAGGATATTGCCTGGTCTGAGGAAAGGTCTTATGGGGAAAGGCTGAGAGACTTGGGTCTGTTCTCACTGGAAAGAAGAAGACTAAGGGGGGATTTGATAGAGACATACAAGATGATTAGAGGATTAGATAGGGTAGACAGTGAGAGTCTTTTTCCTAGGATGATGACGTCAGCTTGTACGAGAGGGCATAGCTACAAACTGAGGGGTGATAGATTTAAGACAGATGTCAGAGGCAGGTTCTTTATGCAGAGCGTGGTAAGGGTGTGGAATGCCCTACCTGCTAATGTAGTCAACTCAGCCACATTAGGGAGATTTAAACAATCCTTAGATAAGCTCATGGATGATGATGGGATAGTGTAGGGGGACGAGCTGAGAATAGTTCACAGGTCGATGCAACATCGAGGGCCAAAGGGCCTGATCTGCGCTGTATTGTTCTATGTTCTATGTTCTATGTCCTATGCTCTAATACACCGAGAAATGAACTCATGCTACACTTGCACAGAGACGCAAAACACCAAACACAAGATGCACAGTGTCGCTGGATTCTTCCAGGCACCAGCCTTCCAAGTGGAGTAGGGCAGAGCTTTAATGAAATTTACAGTCTACCCAACACACCCACTGGTACAGAACAGGTGGTACAATGCTCACTTGTACATGAGAGAGACAAGCAGCTCAGTAATTTGAGGCTGGTGTTGGTGGAACCTGTGGGTGGGTTCAACTGAAGTGCCAATGGAAACATTGCAAATCTCAGTGCAGAGCTGCTGATTCATCTAACTTTTAGTTCCAGAGATTGGGCCTCCTGATGAAAGTTAATTGACATCACAGTTAACTTTCGGAAGCTGCGAGCAGCTGGTGGCAACACGTCCAGGGGGTGCTGACCAGTGAGCACACAAACCTAATCTAACACTCTCCAGGTCTGTAAAAGTTTCACGCAGGGCAAGCGAGTGGATGGGTTTAGCTTTGTGGGTCAGTTTTGCAAACCTTTCGGTCACCTGTGTAAATCTCAGCCCGAGCAACGGCACTTGCATTCATGTTCGGTATTGGTGAATTCATTCTGATCACCTCAGGTACAGAACTGGGCGTAATTCCTGAACCCTACCTCAACAGAGCTTTGGGTCTGACACGTCTCCAATCAATGTAGACACTGAACCAGAAACAGCATTGCAATTGGCCAAAGATGTTCAGGTTAGGGTGGAAATGCCGTGCTAAATTACCCAGTAATGTACAGGTTAGGGAGGAATGGCCGTGCTAAATTACCCTGTAATGTGCAGGGTCCAGGTGGAATGGCCATGCTAAATTACCTCGTGATGTGCAGGTTAGGGAGGAATGGCCGTGCTGAATTACCCTGTAATGTGCAGGATTAGGGTGGAATGGCCGTGCTAAATTACCCCGTGATGTGCAGGATTAGGGTGGAATGGCCGTGCTAAATTACCCTGTAATGTGCAGGGTTAGGTTGGAATGGCCGTGCTAAATTACTCTGAAATGTGCAGGTAAGGGTGGAATGGCCGTGCTAAATTACCCTGTAGTGTGCAGGGTTAAGGTGGAATGGCTGTGCTAAATTACCCTGTAATGTGCAGGGTGCAGGTGGAATAGCCGTGCTAAATTACCCTGTGACGTGCAGGTTAGGGTGGAATGGTCGTGCTAAATAACCCCATGATGTGCAGGTTAGGGTGGAATAGCCGTGCTAAATTACCCTGTCGAGTGCAGGGTGATTGTGGAATGGATGTGCTAAATGACCCCGTGATGTGCAGGGTTAGGGTGGAATGGCCGTCCTAGATTATCCTGAAATGTGCAGGGTTAGGTGACATGGCTGTGCTAAATGACCCCGTGATGTGCAGGGTTAGGGTGGAATGGCCGTCCTAGATTATCCTGAAATGTGCAGGGTTAGGTGAAATGGCTGTGCTAAATAACCCGATGATGTGCAGGGTTAGGGTGGAATGGCCGTGCTAAATTACCCTGTCGAGTGCAGGGTGATTGTGGAATGGATGTGCTAAATTACCCTGTGATGTGCAGGGTTAGGGTGGAATGGCCGTGCTAAATTACCCTGTAATGTGCCAGGTTAGGATAGAATGACCGTGTTAAATTACCCCTTAGTGTGCAGGATTGTGCAGGGTCATAGATTCAGAGAATTCCTTCCGTGTGGAAGCAGACCATTTGCCCCATTGTGTCCACACTGCCTCTCCGAACAGCATCTCACCCAGACACACCCTATCATTCTATATTTCCCATGGCTAACCCACCTAGTCTGCAGATCCCTCAACACAATGGGCAATTTAGCATGGCCTGTCCACCTTCACTTGGACATCCCTTGGAGGAAACCGGAGTACCCGGTGGAAACCCACACAGACACAGGGAGAATGTGCTAGCTCCACACAGACAGTTGCCCGAGGGTGAAATCTCTCTCTCTCTAACTGTCTTTCTCTCAAGCAAGCGTGAGTTTTCTTTTCCATTGCTTTCTTGGTGGAATTTTATTGGGAAATAAAAGGAAGTGATTCGGAGTTGCGGGGTGATGTGGGTGATGTATTACATGGAGAATTGCATCCTTTCACTGTGATTTGATTGTTCCTCTGCTGACCTTCATGGTTCATATAGTGTCCAGTTCTGATTGGTTTGTCGGCAGTGACAGCATCATTCTACGTGAGGGGGATCATTGGAAGGAGCAAGTGACCCTTGGCTTTTACCGTTATGATGCTGGGACAGACAGTGGCTTCACTTTCTCCTCAACCTGTTTTGTGACAGCTCCCCAATAACAACGTCTGAGGGCAGACTTGGCATTAGGTTTGAGGGGCAAAAGAAATATATGCGTTGGTGTCCACACGGAAAGTACCCAATATATATGGATAATGGCCTCTAGAGTTTATTAAAAGATCACTTTCAACAATCCAGGTAGTTCCTCCAAAACACGATAGTTGCGAACTTGTGCAACCCTTCGTTATAGAAACATCACTCTTTAGAAACAGCGCTTCAAGTGTTGGCGATATAATCGCATTACAGCCAACACTATTTAGCATTTAGCACAGACACAACACTAGAAAGCTCATCCTGGTGGTCAGCCGGACATAATTGTCCTCAGGCAAGTTGAGGGATAACCTTCACTTCAGAGATCCACCGGAATAAGTCAAGGTCTGTCTTCAGAGGCACCGTCACAAGGACTCTTACCAACTTTTACAGATGCGCCATAGAAAGTATTCTGTCCGGATCCACCGCAGCTTGGTACGGCAACTGCTCTGGCCAGGACCATAAGAAACTGCAGCGAGTGGTGAACATAGCCCAGTCCATCACACAAACCCAACCTCCCATCCATTGACTCCATTTACATTTCTTGTCAACTCACAAAGGCAGCCAATATCATCAAAGCCTCCTCTCACCCTGGTTCTAATCTCCTCCGTCGGACAGGAGATACAATAGCTTCTGTAGCAACAGGTTCAAGAACAGCTTCCTCCCCGCTGTTATTAGACTTCTGAATGGACCTCTCAAATTTCACATTTAATGTTGATCTCGCTCTCCGTGCATCTCTGCGGCAGTAACATTGTATTCCTCGCTATTTTCAATAACCCAAATGCACTCTGTATGGTATGAACTGCCTGTACTGCACACAAAACAAGTCTTTTCACTGTATCTCAGTACATGTGACAATAATAAATCAAATCAAGTCAAATCAATTCCAGTCCAGGGCCTGTTCAGGATGGGCAGATACAGGACTCTCTCCTCGTTAGAGGTGAGGAGCTAAATGATAGCACACCATCCACCTTGACTCATTTTGCCCGAATGTGGGCTGTTTACCTCTGGATTGAGAAGGGGGGAGATGGAGGGCAGATTATACAGGAGATGGAAGTGGTTTCAGTGCAACAGGTGAGGTGTTCCCTGGGAGGGAGTAGAAAGTGCAGAGGGCATGCAGGGTTAGCGATGTCGGGGGTTGGGCTGGGTGGCAGTAAGTGAAGGGAGTAATAATGAGAGTTGATGGAACATGAGCCTTCATGGGAGGTGGGTACCGCGTGGGAGGGAGGGGGGTGGTGACGTGTCAGAGAGAATGAGCAAAAACTAAGCAAGCGACCTGTTTACACAGTGAAACATAATGGGACCTTTGAACAGGACTATTTCAAGGTCAGCCGGGAGGGCCCTGACAACAAACGATCCAAGGCAGTTACATAAGAAGATGCCTGAAGACAGACAAGTGATTGGTCCCAGCCTGATTAATCAAAGGATGATTGTCCCAGTAAACGGATAACACAGGCAGTGAGTCTCAGCCCATGGACCAGCTCGATTGACCCCCGCCGCCCCCTTTACCTGCAGCTCCCCTCCACACCCACCCACAATCCTGAAGAAGGGTCACATCCCAAACGTCGACTTCCCCACCTCCTGATGCTGCCTCTCTCCCTGTATTGTTCAAGCCTCCTGCCTGTCTCCCCGTGTTGTTCCAGCCTCCTGCCTGTCCCACTGTGTTGTTGCAGCCTCCTGCCTGTCTCCCTGTGTTGTTCCAGCCTCCTGCCTGTCTCACTGTGTTGATCCAGCCTCCTGCCTGTCTCACTGTGTTGATCCAGCCTCCTGCCTGTCTCCCTGTGTTGTTTCAGCCTCCTGCCTGTCTCCCTGTGTTGTTCCAGCCTCCTGCCTGTTTCCCTCTGGTGTTCCAGCCTCCTGCCTGTCTCCCTGTGTTATTTCAGCCTCCTGCCTGTCTCCCTGTGTTGTTCCAGACTCCTGCCTGTCTCC
This sequence comes from Hemiscyllium ocellatum, assembly GCF_020745735.1. Classification (NCBI taxonomy): domain Eukaryota; kingdom Metazoa; phylum Chordata; class Chondrichthyes; order Orectolobiformes; family Hemiscylliidae; genus Hemiscyllium; species Hemiscyllium ocellatum. Next base: position 4,541,102 of record NC_083416.1, read on the forward strand.
CTGTGTTGTTCCAGACACCTGCCTGTCTCACTGTGTTGTTCCAGCCTCCTGCCTCTCTCCCTGTGTTGTTCCAGCCTCCTGCCTGTCTCCCTCTGGTGTTCCAGCCTCCTGCCTGTCTCCCTGTGTTGTTCCAGCCCCCTGCCTGTCTCCCTGTGTTGTTCCAGCCTCCTGCCTCTCTCCCTGTGTTGTTGCAGCCTCCTGCCTGTCTCCCTGTGTTGTTCCACCTCCTGCCTGTCTCCCTGTGTTGTTGCAGCCTCCTGCCTGTCTCCCTGTGTTGATCCAGCCTCCTGCCTGTCTCCCTGTGTTGATCCAGCCTCCTGCCTGTCTCCCCGTGTTGTTCCAGCCTCCTGCCTGTCTCCCTGTGTTGTTCCAGCCTCCTGCCTGTCTCCCTGTGTTGATCCAGCCTCCTGCCTGTCTCCCCGTGTTGTTCCAGCCTCCTGCCTGTCTCCCTGTGTTGTTCCACCTCCTGCCTGTCTCCCTGTGTTGTTCCAGCCTCCTGCCTGTCTCCCTGTGTTGTTCCAGCCCCCTGCCTGTCTCCCTGTGTTGTTCCAGCCTCCTGCCTGTCTCCCTGTGTTGATCCAGCCTCCTGCCTGTCTCCCTGTGTTGTTCCAGCCTCCTGCCTGTCTCCCTGTGTTGATCCAGCCTCCTGCCTGTCTCCCCGTGTTGTTCCAGCCTCCTGCCTGGCTCCCTGTGTTGTTCCACCTCCTGCCTGTCTCCCTGTGTTGTTCCAGCCTCCTGCCTGTCTCCCTGTGTTGTTCCACCTCCTGTCTCATGTAGATTGACTCCTACAGTAGCTGCAAAGTCAACAGCTGAAATCATTTTGTCGTAAATAGTTTATTTGAGGTTACTCACAATATTAAGAAATAGAGTCGGGTTAAATAGGGTTCAGAAAATCACAGGGATCGATTTCAACATGGTATAGATACACATATAACCAAAGTATAACAGAAGCATTAGGAAAAGACATTTAAACATCGATGTGGATGTTAATTAGCCTCAGGAAGCACTTTCTCCTATCTCTAAAAATGGTCCAATGTGAAATGGATCCATTGTAACTTATTAATCACAAAATGCTAACAGTAGAAGTTGTTCTATAGCTGGGATGGCAATGGCCTCGTGGTATTATCACTGGACTATTAATCCAGAGACTCAAGTCATGTTGAAAAATGTGGTGCTGGAAAAACACAGCAGGTCAGGCAGCATCCGAGGAGCAGGAGAATCGATGTTTCGGGCATAATCCCTTCTTCAGGAATGAGGCTGGTGTGCCAAGCGGGCTGAGATAAAGGGTAGGGGGGAGGGAATTTGGGGGATGGGCGTTGGGAATGTGATAGGTGGAAGGAGGTGAGGGTGAGGGTGATAGGCCGGAGAGGGGATGGGGGCGGAGAGGTCGGGAAGAAGATTGCAGGTCAAGAGGGCGGTGCTGAATCCGGGGGTTGGGACTGAGAAAAGGTGGGGAGAGGGGAAATGAGGAAGCTGGAGAAATCTGCATTCATCCCGTGTGGTTGGAGGGTTCCCAGGCAGAAGATGAGGTGCTCTTCCTCCAGGCGTCGTGTGGTCAGGGTCTGGCGATGGAGGAGGCCAAGGACCTGCATGTCCTTGGTAGAGTGGGAGGGGGAGTTAAAGTGTTCAGCCACGGGGCGGTTGGGTTGTTTGGACCCGGTGTCCCAGAGGTGTTCTCTGAAACGTTCCGCAAGTAGGCGGCCTGTCTCCCCAATGTAGAGGAGGCCACATCGGGTGCAGCGGATGCAGTAAATGATGTGTGTGGAGGTGCAGGTGAATTTGCGATAGATATGGAAGAATCCATTGGGGTCTTGGAGGGAGGTGAGGGGGAAGATGTGGGCGCATGTTTTGCATTTCTTTGGGTTGCAGGGGAAGGTGCCGGGAGTGGAGATTGGGTTGGTGGGGGGGTGTGGACCTGATGAGGGAGTCGCGGAGGGAGTGGTCTTTCTGGAATGCTGATAAGGGAGGGGAGGGAAATATATCCTTGGTGGTGGGGTCTGTTTGGAGGAGACGGAAATTATGAAGGATGATATGATGTATCTGGAGGTTGGTGGGGTGGAAGGTGAGGACCAGTGGGGTTCTGTCCTGGTGGCGATTGGAGGAGTGGGGTTCAAGGGCGAAGGAGCGGGAAGTGGAGGAGATGCGGTGGAGAGCATCGTCGATCATGTCAGAGGGGAAATTGCGGTCTTTGAAGAAGGAGGTCCTCTGGGTTGTTCGGTATTGGAACTGGTCCTCCTGGGAGCAGATGCGGCAAAGGCGAAGGAAATGGGAATATGGGATGTCGTTTTTACAGGGGGGAGGGTGGGAGGAGGTGTGGGGGTTGGTCGGTTTATCGTAAATGTCTGTGTTGAGTCGGTCGCCTGAGATAGAAATGGAAAGGTCTAGGAAGGGGAGGGAGGAGTCAAAACGGTCCAAGTAAATTTGAGGTGGCGGTGGAAGGTGTTAGTAAAGTGGATGAATTGTTCAACCTCCTTGTGAGAGCACGAGGTAGCGCCGATACAATCATCGATGTGGCGGAGGACCAATTCCAATACCGAACAATCCAAATGGCCTCCTTCTTCAACACTGCAATTTCCCCTCCGACGTGGTTGATGATGCTCTCCACCGCATCATCCCCTCCCACTCCATCAAGGACATGCAGGTCCTTGGCCTCCTCCATCGCCAGACCCTGACCCACACGACGCCTGGATGAAGAATGACTCATCTTCCACCGAGAAACGCTCCAACCATTCGGGATGAATGTAGATTTCTCCAGCTTCCTCATTTCCCCTCTCCTCACCTTATCTCAGTCCTAACCCCCAGATTCAGCACCGCCACCTTGACGTGCAATTTTCTTCCCAACCTCTCCGCCCCCATCCCCTCTCCGGCCTACCACCCTCACCTCCTTCCACCTATCGCATTTCCAACGCCCCTCCTCCAAGTCCCTCCTCCCTACCTTTTATCTTAGCCCGCTTGGCACACCAGCCTCATTCCTGAAGAAGGGCTTATGCCCGAAACGTCGATTCTCCTGCTCCTCGGATGCTGCCTGGCCTGCTGTGTTTTTCCAGCACCACATTTTTCAACTCTGGCCTCCAGCATCTGCAGTCCTCACTTACTCAAGCTATGTCACTGGGTTCAAATCCCACTCTGGCAGATCGTGTCTTTTGGACTCAGCAGAATCTGGAATTCAGAGTCAAACAATGACCATGTTGTAAAAACCCATCTGGTTCACTAATATCCCTCAGGAAAGGAAACTGCCATCTTTACCTGGTCTCGGCCTACATGTGATTCCAGACCCACAGAAATGTGGCTGACTCTTAACTGCCCTCTGGGCAACTAAGGATGGGCAATAAGTGCTGGTCTAGCCAGCGACATCCTCATCGTATGAATGAATATTAAAAAGAGCATGAATATAAAACAACTTAGATTAGATTACTTACAGTGTGGAAACAGGCCCTTCTGTCCAACAAGTCCACACCGACCCGCCGAAGCGTGACCCACCCATACATTTACCCCTTACCTAACACTACGGGCAATTTAGCATGGCCAATTCACCTGACCTGCACATCTTTGGACTGTGGGAGGAAACCGGAGCACCCGGAGGAAACCCACGCAGACACGGGGAGAATGTGCAAACTCCACACAGTCAGTCGCCTGAGTCGGGAATTGAACCCGGGTCTCAGGCGCTGTGAGACAGCAGTGCTAACCATTGTGCCACCGTGCCGCCCACAACATGACAGCAAACATTACCTCACTGGGTATATTAGCCAAGCTTTGTTAAAACTCACTCTCAGTAAACTCGGTTCTCATTGCTCTAACCTGTTCAAAGACTACCTCAGATCCAGCCGTGTTATCTTATCATCAAATCCAAACTCATTGATCATCACTTGGGCAAACTAGAAGGAGCCAACCTTATCTTCCATGACTTTGGATATATTTGCCAGGAATCCCTGGAAAATGATTGTCGTAAAAGGGCACAACAAAATCCACAGTTGGCATTTTCCCATGAGAATTTCCTGGTGCTGTCAGAACCGTGGCCTGGGGTAAGTTATCTCATACACTCATACGTTTCTCATCCTACCATTTCGGCAAGCCAGAGACTGGGTGTATTATTTGGCAACTCGTGTGGGGAGCAGTGTAGAAAGTTGAGATGCGACTCTGGTGCCCAGGACTCCATTTCAGACACTGCAGCCTGTGGTGCCCATCCTGAAACTCTGACCAAATGACACAGACACAAAATAATCTGGCTCTCCACTTTCCAGGGGAAGATCTCGTGATGCTGGTGGATGGGGTTGATGGAGAGATGGTCTGAGTGCAACAAGAGGACAAACATCAGATAGGTCCCTTCCAACCAGGAAAGGCAGCCGTGCTGCAGGAAGACCAATGATCTCCCAGGGGGGCACCAGCACAGTCTTCTCGCTACCACCTCACACCCACTGGGTCATTCCTCGCTCTCACCCAGCCAGTGCACAGGCTGCTCACAAGGCCACCAACCTCAGCACCACTTCCACTCGAGAGTCTGCACTCAGCTCAGTCTCTATAACGTCTATTCCTGATGAAGGGCTTTTACCTGAAACGTCGATTTCCTGTTACTCGGGTGCTGCCTGACCTGCTGTGCTTTTCCAGCAACACACTCTCGACTCTGATCTCCAGCATCTGCAGTCCTCACTTTTGCCTTGCTCAATCTTCATAACTCCTAATGTTTCCTGCCCTCTGCACTTACTGCTCACTCAGAGATGGCTGCCTCTCTGCTCATGTCCAATCCCTGAGTGCTGTTGCACGATGGGGAGAGCAGGGAGAGGGATGATGGGGAGAGCAGGGAGAGGGATAATGGGGAGAGCAGAGAGCGGGGGATGATGGGGAGAGCAGGGAGAGGGATGATGGGGAGAGCAGGGAGAGGGGGATGATGGGGAGAGCAGGGAGAGGGGTTGATGGGGAGAGCAGGGAGAGGGGGATGATGGGGAGAGCAGGGAGAGGGGGATGATGAGGTGAGCAGGGAGAGGGGTGATGGGGGAGCAGAGAGCGAGGGATGATGGGGAGAGCAGGGAGAGAGGGATGATGGGGAGAGCAGGGAGAGAGGGATGATGGGGAGAGCAGGGAGAGGGATGATGGGGAGAGCAGGGAGAGGGATGATGAGGTGACAGGGAGAGAGGGACGATGGAGAGAGCAGAGAGAGGGATGATGTGAAGAGCAGGGAGAGGGGGATGATGGGGAGAGCAGGGAGAGAGGGATGATGGGGAGAGCAGGGAGGGGGATGATGGGGAGAGCAGGGAGAGGGGGATGATGGGGAGAGCAGGGAGAGGGGGATGATGGGGAGAGCAGGGAGAGAGGGATGATGGGGAGAGCAGGGAGAGGGGGATGATGGGGAGAGCAGGGAGAGGGGGATGATGGGGAGAGCAGGGAGAGGGGGATGATGAGGTGAGCAGGGAGAGGGGTGATGGGGGAGCAGAGAGCGAGGGATGATGGGGAGAGCAGGGAGAGAGGGATGATGGGGAGAGCAGGGAGAGAGGGATGATGGGGAGAGCAGGGAGAGAGGGATGATGGGGAGAGCAGGGAGAGGGATGATGGGGAGAGCAGGGAGAGAGGGATGATGGGGAGAGCAGGGAGGGGGATGATGGGGAGAGCAGGGAGAGGGGGATGATGGGGAGAGCAGGGAGAGAGGGATGATGGGGAGAGCAGAGAGAGGGGGATGATGGGGGGAGCAGGGAGAGGGGGATGATGAGGTGAGCAGGGAGAGGGGGATGATGGGGAGAGCAGGGAGAGGGGGATGATGGGGAGAGCAGAGAGAGAGGGATGATGGGGAGAGCAGGGAGAGAGGGATGATGGGGAGAGCAGGGAGAGGGGGATGATGAGGTGAGCAGGGAGAGGGGTGATGGGGGAGCAGAGAGCGAGGGATGATGGGGAGAGCAGGGAGAGGGGGATGATGAGGTGAGCAGGGAGAGGGGTGATGGGGGAGCAGAGAGCGAGGGATGATGGGGAGAGCAGGGAGAGGGATGATGGGGAGAGCAGGGAGAGGGATAATGGGGTGAACAGGGAGAGGGGGATGATGGGGAGAGCAGGGAGAGAGGGACGATGGAGAGAGCAGGGAGAGGGGGATGATCGAGAGAGCAATCCTCAACCTTGAGACGTGGATTTGAAAATGAAATTTGAATTTGGAATAAAAACTGAATGGCAGCCATGTACCAACTGTGTATTGTCAATAAAACCTACAAGGTTCACGGGAGGGAGCAAACTGCCATCCCTACCTGGTCCGGCCTGTGTGTGACACCTGACCCAGAGCAATGTAGTTGGCTCCTAACTGCCCTTTGAAATGACCTTGGAAGGTGTTCAGTTTAAGGGCAATCCAAGATGGGCAATAAATACTGGCACAACCAGTCAGGCCCAAATCCCATCAATGAATCAACAAAATGTCCTAGTGCCGATGTTTACTGAGATCTACATCACTTGATTAACATAGCTGTTTGAAAGGCTATGAGCCCTGACAATATTCCAGCAGTGTTACTGCAGAATTAGGAGAAAGTGAGGACTGCAGGTGCTGGAGAGTCAGAGTTGAAAAGTGTGGCACTGGAAAAGCACAGCAGGTCAGGCAGCATCCGAGGGGCAGGAGAATCGATGCTTAAGGTGTAAGACCTGGTGAAGACCTTATGCTCGAAACATCGACTCTCCTGCCCCTCGGACGCTGCCTGACCGGCTATTCTACTCCAGAATTATACTCACACGGGGCCAAACTGTTTCAGGGAGGTGATAGCCTTGGGGTATGATTAATCCAGAGACGCAGATAATGTTCTGGGGACCTGGGTTCAAATCTCGCCAGGGCAGACGGTCAAATTTCAATTCAGGGAGAACAAAAATGCTGGAATTGTGATTCTAATGATGACAATGAACCACCAATTGTTGGGAAAACCCCATCTGGTTCTCTCATGCCCTTTAGGGAAGGAAACTGCCATCCTGGGCCTACATGTGACTCCAGACCCACAGCAATATGCTTGACTCTTAACAGCTCTCTGGGCAATTAGGGATGGGTAATAAATACTGGTCAGTGACACCCTCATCTATGAATGATTAAAGGGAAAGGAATACAATATTAGCAATTCCCTAGCAGGTGAGAAATAGCTGGGATATGTCCTGAATGCAAAAGCAGGACAAATCCACTTACCATCCCATCAATTTACCCTCATTCAATAGCCCATTGTTGGAAGGTGGTGTTGGCAGGGCTATTAAACTGCCCACTTAATCATCACCATCTTTAACATTCATTCCTTCCGTCACTGGTTCGCTGTAGCATCGTCCACAAAATGGACGAAAACTCACCCGATGGTGCTTCAGCAGTATTTTCCAAACCCATAAGCTCAACATAACTGTCCTGCAGGAGGCGCTGATGAGCCGCTGCAGTCCATGTACATTCCCAGTGATGGTTCTAGGATTTAATCCAGCGACAATGATGGACTTAGTTCCAAGTCAGGATGTGTGTGTGGTTTTAAGGGAGTAGAGACCACAGATGCATGGAAACACTTGGCAAAGTATCAGTGGCGAGATCACAATTTCTGAGACCTTGCTGGGCACTGATTTGCTGCTGTGTTTCCTACATTATAGTAATTTTAAAATCTTTTTAGGGCTGTAAAATGGGTTATGGACATCCTGAGGTTGTGAAAGGTACTACATAAATGCAGACTTTCCCTTGTTTAAGTACTTTCTGTAAAATTGAGCAACTGGAAAGGTATTGTCTATTTATCAAGAAGATCAGTGGTTCTTCTCTGTCCAGCGAACTGGGAGTGGGGGGGGGGGGTGGGGGTGGGGGTGGAGTGAGGGGGTGGGGAGGGTATGGAGTTAGGGGGTGAGGAGGGGGATGGAAGTCAACAACGTGTCCTGTCTGAAGTGAGGAGCTGCAGCTGGTTTATAATTACCGTACTGCATCCCACAACACTCCACAGTCAGGAACCACATTGACAAAGTTAAGTGGTGTTACTACAAACAACCAACAGAATCAATTTCTGGTCAGTATTTGATTTCATTCAACGAAGGAACAGAGGTGACAAAATTAGCCTTTGTCCCTGAGAGGGTGGTACGGGGCATGGAGTGTTGGCATCACCAAACAATGTCTACCTACCCACAAGGAGCTAATGCACATCAGACAGGAACAATGGTGATGCCTACCACAGTGGATTTCAGCATAGGCTCGGCAGTGAGGAATAACGATAAGGATGGTGTGGGATGACTAATGGCACTTTCATCCTTTCCCTTTCTGACTGTATCCAAGCCTGACGAATAACGAGTGGCTCATTCAGGAGGTCGGAGAGCTGAGAAACAGAACCAACTCGCAATCACTCTATTCTTTAGTAAACAGATAAACCTCACTTCACTTCTGTACTGGCATCAAGTTACATCGTGAATTTGCCCAGTTCAACTCAAGTGGTCTGTAAATGAACTTAATCAATAAATCTCCCAACATTGGTATAACGCTTTGGTTTTTAGATCTCCAGAATCTGCCATTATTTGTTTTGGTATAATCTTAATGTTTTTTTCATCGAATCCCTACATGTAGAAGCAGGCCAGCCAGCCCACCCTAACCTACAAATCTTTGGACTGTGGAAGGAAACAGGAGCACCTGCAGGAAACCCACGCAGACACGGGGAGAATGTGCAAACTCCACGCAGAGAGCTGCCCAAGCCTGGAATCAAACCCCAGGGCCCTAGTGCTGTGAGACAGCAGTGCTAACCACTGAGCCACCATGCTGCTGTAATAAATAGCATTTTAACCAAAGCTGAATGTTCTACCACTTTCTACGCCAAACCGCCCCTCCAGCCCACTGTAACCACCCCCTTCAAATTTTCTGGGCTAATTCTAAGACACAGATTCTCAGCATTTTGTTCCAGTCTTTAATTTATTCTCCTTACCCCTATCAACCCCAAATCTAAAGTTAAATTGAAAAGGTTTTATTTTGGTTTCATTATTGTCGAAGAATATTGCAGGCATTTTAAATAAATGGTGCATTTGCTGCTTATCCTGTTTCTTTCCTGCTATTTCCTCTTGTCCACGCACTCCCTGAAATGCTAGCGGGTGATTGGGAGCACGTTGCTAAAATTCTCCGCCTCCTATCTAGTATGTATCTGTTAAATTTCAGGTAGCCAAGTTTCCAAGTGTTAATGGACAAAGGCAGTGAGCATAGAGAGAGCGCTCACCTCTGAATTCCCCAACAAGTTACCCAGACATTGGCCTTCACTTGGTCAGACATTGCTGTTCCCTCATCATCGTTCTGTCAAAGTCTCTGAAAATCCAAGTGAACCTCCCACTGGGAGTGCTGTCACCGTGCGCACTGCAACACTGCAAGAAAAATTTGGTCTCCCTGCAACAGGAAGGATGTTGTGAAACTTCAAAGAGTTCAGAAAAGATTTACAAGGATGTTGTCAGGGTTGGAGGGTTTGAGCTACAGGGAGAGGCTGAACAGGCTGGGGCTGTTTTCCCTGGAGCGCCAGAGGCTGAGGGGGGACCTTATAGAGGTTTACAAAATTATGAGGGGCATGGATAGGATAAATAGACAAGGTCTTTTCCCTGTGGAGTCCAGAACTAGAGAGCATAGGTTTAGGGCCAGAGGGGAAAGATATAAAAGAGGGCAATTTTTTCACTCAGAGGGTGGTGCATGTATGGAACGAGCTGCCAGAGGAAGTGGTGGAGGACGGTACAATTGTAACATTTAAAAGGCATCTGGATGGGAATATGAATAGGAAGGGTTTGGAGGGACATGGGCCGGGTGCTGGCAAATGGGACTAGATGAATTTAGAGTGTATGGTCAGTATGGATGAATTGTTACATCTTTATGACTCTGTGTCTCTAAGAATACCATCCCAAGGTCACCTAGAAATAAGCAATAAATGTCAGCTTTGCTAGAGATGCTCAGATCCTGAGAATGATTGTTTGGAATTATACAGTGCTGCTTTCGTTTAATAAAGTGTATCAGCCCAGCTATGCTGTCGGAGGGTGTTTAGCTATACAAAGCGCAGAGCGTCGACACCATGGAAACCAATTCAAGGCAAAGTCCTTTTTAGTTATTAGCAGGCATACAACTCAGTAATGGCTCTTAATTTCAGCATCATGTTTAAAAGTCCAGAGAGTGGTGGCTGTGTGTAATGCTCTGCCCCAGAGGGCAGTGGAGGCCCAGTCTCTGGATTCATTTAAGAAAGAGTTGGATAGAACTCTCAAGGATAGTGGAATCAAGGGTTATGGAGATAAGGTAGGAACAGGATACTGATTAAGAATGATCAGCCATGATCATATTGAATGGTGCTGCAGGCTCGAAGGGCAGAATGGCCTACTCCTGCACCTATTGTCTATTGATCCATGCACTCCTTTTACAGCTACCAATAATGTTCTCTAAAGTCCTCACACTTGCTCCATCCATTTTTCAAATGTTAAAAACACTTGGTCTGAACCTGGTTTGACCCCCTCGTTTTTTTCCTTTATGGTGTTTTGAGTGTATCCCATCTGGCCCAGGTGTCTTAGATTAGATTACTTACAGTGTGGAAACAGGCCCTTCGGCCCAACAAGTTCACACTGACCCGCCGAAGCGCAACCCACCCATACCCCTACATTTACCCCCTACCTAACACTACGGGCAATTCAGCATGGCCAATTCACCTGACCCGCACATCTTTGGACTGTGGGAGGAAACCGGAGCACCCGGAGGAAACCCACGCAGACACGGGGAGAACGTGCAAACTCCACACAGTCAGTCGCCTGAGGCGGGAATTGAACCCAGGTCCCTGGCGCTGTGAGGCAGCAGTGCTAACCACTGTGCCACCGTGCCGCCCCATCCGTGTCCCGTGGATGTTTAATGCTTCAGCACATCTGCTTCAGGGATTTCCACTTCCGTTATCAATTTGAAACCAGAATCATTGGACGTGGATGTCTATTCGTGATTAACCTGATACAGCTGTAACTACAAGGTCTCCAATAATACTTGTACCTAACATACCCTTTAATGAATTAATCTTGGTCTTGAAACATTTTGTAGTGACATTTGCTGAACAATTCCTTGTTGCTATCAGATAGTGGGCGGCACGGTGGCACAGTGGTTAGCACTGCTGCCTCACAGCGCCAGAGACCCGGGTTCAATTCCCGACTCAGGTGACTGACTGTGTGGAGTTTGCACGTTCTCCCCGTGTCTGCGTGGGTTTCCTCCGGGTGCTCCGGTTTCCTCCCACAGTCCAAAGATGTGCGGGTCAGGTGAATTGGCCATGCTGAATTGCCCGTAGTGTTAGGTAAGGGGTAAATGTAGGGGTATGGGTGGGTTGCGCTTCGGTGGGTCAGTGTGGACTTGTTGGGCCGAAGGGCCTGTTTCCACACTGTAAGTAATCTAATCTAATCTACTCCTGAATAAAAAACCGAAAGAAGGTTATGAGGAAGGATCACACGCCCCAAAATGTTAACTCTGATTTCTCTCTGCAGATGTTGCCAGACCTGCTGAGCTTTTCCAGCAATTTCTGTCTCTCTGGTTGCCAACACCTGGTGGGTTTTGTCACCTCCCTGTTGAAACACAATTCCATGTGCTTTCTATAACAACTGCTCCATAATCCCATTCTAATGTAGGGAGTGCTGAAGCAGGTCATTTGGCCCATCTAGTCCATACTGATCCTTCGAAGGGCATCCCACCCAGACTCACCCCATCCCCTATAACCCTGCATTCCCCATGGCTAACCCACCTAGCCTACACATCCCTGAACACTATAAGTAATATGCCAATCCACCCTGACCTGCACAACTTTGGACTGTGGGAGGGAACCGGTGGAAACCCACCCAGACACGGGGAGAACATGTCAACTCCACACAGACAGTCGCCCGAGGCTGGAATTGAACCCAGGTCCCTGGCGCTGTTAGGCGGCAGTGCTAACCACTGAGCCAGGAGAAAGTGCAGACTGGGGAGGCTGGGGATCAGAGTCGAGAGTGTGGTGCTGGAAAAGCTGAAAAGGTGTTGCTGGTTAAAGCACAGCAGGTCAGACAGCATCCAAGGAACAGGAAATTCGACGTTTCAGGCCAGAGCCCTTCATCATGATTTCCTGATGAAGGGCTCTGGCCCGAAACGTCGAATTTCCTGTTCCTTAGATGCTGCCTGACCTGCTGTGCTTTAACCAGCAACACATTTTCAGCTCTGATCTCCAGCATCTGCAGACCTCACTTTTTTCTTGGTGCTGGAAAAGCACAGCCGGTCAGGCAGCATCCAGGGAGCAGGAGAATCGACGTTTCGGGGCATAAGCCCTTCCTCAGGAAAGAGCGTATGCCGGAAATGTCGATTCTCCTGCTCCTCGGAGGCTGCCTGACCAGCTGTGCTTTTCCAGCACCACTGCTTGACAATGAGAAATGGAGACTGTCACAGCATTGAGCTCATCACAGGCCATCCAACAACTTCATTTACATAGCCCCTTTAATGTAGTCAGACATTGGAAGGCACTTCACAGGAATGTTATCAGATGAAATATGACAATGAGACACGTAGGGGAATTAAAACAGATCATCAAAAGCTTTGCGAAAGCTGTTACCAGACCTGACCTCAGGTACACAAGCAGAGGTCACTAACTAATAGTAAATCCTGATTTATTAACCCCTTTCTAACCCAGGCATGGTGTGTTGAAGCCAATTGTTACTATATGAATCAGCCAGCCCAGTCAGAGATTACTGGAAAAGCTCAGCAGTTCAGGCAGCATCCATGGAGAGAAATCAGAGTTAGCGTTTCGGGTCCCTCATCTGACCTAGTGCTGGCCAGAAATTACGTAGGACAACGTGAGGGCTGCAGATGCTGGAGATCAGAGTCGAGAGTGTGGTGCTGGAAAAACACAGCAGGTCAGGCAGCATCTGAGGAGCAGGAGAATTAAACCTGATTACATTTTATATGGAATCAAAGACACAGATGACTTGTCAACATTAAGCCAGTGCAGACCTGATAGGTCACACTGTAACAGTTTATATGCAGTTATGTAGGGTGGCTCAGTGGTTAGCACTGCTGCTTCACAGCACCAGGGAACCGGGTTCGATTCCAGCCTCGGGTGACGATGTGTGTGGAATTTGCACATTCTCCCCGTGTCTGAGTGGGTTTCCTCCGAGTAGTCCGGTTTCCCCCATAGCCAAAGATGTACAGGTCAGGGTGAATTGGCTGTGCTAAGTTGCCCATGGTGTTCATGGACGTGTAGGTTAGGTTCATTAGTCAGGGGTTAATGTAGAAGAATGGGTCTGGGTGGGTTACTCTTCGGAGGGTCGGTGTGGACTTGTGGGGCTGAAGGGCCTGTTTCCACACTGTGGGGATTCTATTCATAGAACATAGAACAGTACAGCACAGAACAGGCCCTTCAGCCTACGAGTTGTGCCGACCACTGATCCTCATGAATGCACCCTCAAATTTCTGTGACCATATGCATGTCCAGTGGTCTTTTAAATGTCCCCAATGACCTTGCTTCCACAATTGCTGCTGGCAACGCATTCCATGCTCTCACAACTCTCTGTGTAAAGAGCCCGCCTCTGACATCCCCTCTATACTTTCCTCCAACCAGCTTAAAACTATGACCCCTCGTGTTAGCCATTTATATAGAACGGCAGGAAAATGAAAACGAGGATTACCATTTCAGCCTTGATCTCAGTGAATTGATGGGACAACGATCTACTTTTGCTCCTACCTCTTATAATCTCATAGTCTAATGGAGAAGAGGCCAAGTTCAGGAGTTGGTGCTTTTAAGTTTGATTTCTTCCCTGTCTATGTTAAAACACAGAAGGTTTTGAGAATGGTTTTGCTTTTTTATAGGAAGATAACTTATCGTATGGTGAGCTATGTACCTGCTTTGAAAATGCAATAAAACTTCAAACAATTATAGAAAAAGGAAGAGCAGACAGTTAGCTGATACTCACAGAATAATTATTTCAGATTGCTAAAATGGAGGATCAGTAAATGTCAGTTTAATATATTATGAAACATAGTTAACGAGCTCAGGCCCCAACATCACTAGTGCGTGGGAAAATGGTCATGATTGTTTGTGACCAGTTTCTCAGCCAAAGTGCACTGTCACAGGCCTTACAACATCCTGTGCACAGCCATCATCAGCTGCTTCATCAACTGACTTTCACTGTAACGTCATTTCAGCATGGGGATGTTTGCCAGATGGTTCAGTACAAGTTACAGCTCCTCAGAACTTGAAGTGGCCTGCACTAGCACGCAGCAACATTTACGTTCGACAGGCAGGAGGCTGGAAGAACAGGCAGCATCAGGAGATGGAGAGGTTGATGTTTTGGGTGCAAAATGGGAGACATGGTGGCTCAGTGGTTAGCACTGTTACCTCACAGCATTGGCTGTGCTAAATTGCCCATCGCGTTAGATGCATCAGTCAGAGGGAAATGGGTCTGGGTGGGTTGCACTTTGGAGGGTCGGTGTGGACTTGTTGGGCCGAAGGGCCTGTTTCCACACTGCAGGGAATCAAATCAAATCAAACTCTTCTTCAGGTCAGGCAGCAACGTTTAGGCCTGGGCTGGCAGGTGGCAAACATTAGATTACTTACAGTGTGGAAACAGGCCCTTCGGCCCAACAAGTCCACACCGCCGAAGCGCAACCCACCCATACCCCTACATTTGCCCCTTACCTAACACTATGGGCAATTTCCCATGGCCAATTCACCTGACCCACACATCTTTGGACTGTGGGAGGAAACCGGAGCACCCGGAGGAAACCCACGCAGACACGGGGAGAATGTGCAAACTCCACACAGTCAGTCGCCTGAGTCGGGAATTGAACCCGGGTCTCTGGTGCTGTGAGGCAGCAGTGCCACCGTGCCGCCCATTTACACCACACAAATATCAGGCAATGGTCACTTCCACAGCAAGGCTGCCATTGCTTGATTGGCAGCTTATGTAACCCCTTAAACATTCACTGGCTCCACAGTCAGTGGATGTTAATAATAGTTGAGTGCGGAAAAGCCCAGCGGGTCAGGCGGCATCCGAGGAGCAGGAAATTCGATGTTTCGGGCCGGAGCCCTTCATCAGGGTGTTAACAATAGTCGATTTGATTTGCAAAATGCATCTTCTAAGGCTCTTCTGACAGCACCTTTCAAACCTCATGACCACTGTCGCCTAGAGGAACAAGGACAGGCAATGCATGGGAACACCAGCATCTGCAAGTTCTCTTCCAAGTAACTCATGATCCCAACCTGGAGTTCCTTCATTGCTGTTCGGTCCAATATTTGTAATTCCCATCCTAACAGCAATATGGATGTGCCTCCACTATAGGATCTGTGGCGGCTCAGAAAAATGGCTCACCGACCCCCTTCTGAGGGGGAGTTAAGGGTAGGCAACTATTTCTGGCCTGCGTCTTGTAAATGAATCCAAAATGTCGTCCCATGAGTGAATTAAAAAAGAAGAAATGACAAATAGTGGGGGCAAAATGTGATCAATCATTGATCCAAACCAAGCTTGGAAGTAAATAATTTGTAAATGAGATTAGATTTTAGATTTAGGTTTTATTGTCATGGGTATTCAAGTATTGCGTACAAGAGTACAGTGAAAAATACTGCCATGCATGACATTATCTTGGGTACAAAGTACCTAGGTACAAACATAAGAACTAGGAGCAGGAGTAGGCCGTTTGCCCCCTCAAGCCTGCTCCCCCATTCAATAAGATCATGGCTGACCTTTTCATGGTGAAAGTGAGGACAGCCTCATTCCTGATGAAGGGCATTTGCCTGAAGCATCGACTCTCCTGCTCCTCGGATGCTGCCTGGCCTGCTGTGCTTTTCCAGCAGTCTTGCCCCTGATCTTTTCATGACCTCAGCTCCACCTACCCGCTCGCTCATCATAACCTTTAATCCCTTTACTGTTCAAAAATCGATCCAGTTTTGCCTTAAAAAACATTCAACAAGGTAGCCTTAACTGCTTCACAAAATCTTAGTAACTGAAATAGAGAAACAAAGAAATGTTAAAAAGTTCAGCACTACACTCTTCTTAGCATAAATTCTGTAAGGAAGGAAAGTCTGACAGATGGAGGGATTGAGTCCCATGGGGTTGGAGGGGAGGGGGGATGGTGTGCTAGTAAAGAAGAAGTTAATGAAGAGGCTGTGTCATGGTTTTTGATCTCAAAAAGGAAGGATATTAAACCACCAATTTTGGTGTTGTGCATTAAGGCTGCGGGAAAAACATTGAATCGAAGAGCAATGCAGGCTGCGAAGGAAGCTATAAATGTTCCTCTTGTCGCTTGCTCGCTTTGGTATTGATGCTCCAGTTGGTCAAATTTGACACTTGACAGAGTTAATGAGGGGAAACATACTTTCTCCTTGGGGAAAGGGGGTGGAGGAGTGAGAGTATCAATGGGCTCTAAGGACACAGATTCAAATCCCACCAGGGGAGCTAATGGAATTCAAATTCAATTAACAAGACTGGAATTAAAAGCTAGTCTCAGTAACCGTGGCCATGAAAGCCAACATTGATTACTGCAAAGAGAAACCCTAACCCCAGGCCTACAGCAATGTGGTTGACTCTTGAAAAAGTCTTCGAGTAAAAAATGAGGTCTGCAGATGCTGGAGATCACAGCTGCAAATGTGTTGCTGGTCAAAGCACAGCAGGCCAGGCAGCATCTCAGGAATAGAGAATTCGACGTTTCGAGCATAAGCCCTATTGTGGTGTACTTCTGAGCTGGAAGGCCTGCTCCAGGGTGTGTCATCATATTATTGAACGTGTTGATAAAAACAAAATCTACATTCTCCTTCCTGTCCTCTCCTGTTCCAATTATCGCCGACTCCAACTTCTGCAAAATTCCAGGAGCCGCACTAAATCTTACTCACTCATCATCCTCACAGTTATCCATTTCCTTGGCCTTTCTGTATTGGCTATGGTGTGTTCCTAAATCTGAGTGGTAATGTGAGACTCCTATAAATAGGACAGATGATTAGATTCCCTACAGTATGGAAATGGGCCCCTTGGCCCAACAATTCCACACTGACCCTCTGAAGAGTAGCCCACTCAGACCCATTCCCTTACCCTATATTTACCCGTGACTAATGCACCTAACACTATGGGCAATTTAGCATGAATAATTCACTTGACCTGCACATCTTTGGACATCCCTAGGAGGAAACCAGAGAACTCGGAGGAAACCCACACAGACATGGGGAGAATGTGTAGACTCCACATAGACAATTGCCTAAGGCGGGAATCAAACCTGGGTCCCTGGTTCTGTGAGGCAGCAATGCTAACCACTGAGCCACCATGCCACCAAAATGGTATGGCATCTCTTGTTCAAATAATATAGGCTCTTAGCTCAGTGTGAAATGGACAGGTTGCTACATTGTTTGAGATACTGTTGTCAGGTGAGAGTTCTGATGGATATCAAAGACTTTGTGGCATATTCAAAGAGAAGGCATTTGCAGTGCATTCAGAATAGCCACTTAAATGGAATCATTTCTTTCTAAACTAGATACGGTTAGCAGAATATTTGAAATACCCTTCATGACCACCAGACAAAAACATAAATTGCTAGAGATACTCATCAGGTCTGGCAGCATCTGTTGTGAGAAAGTGAAGTTAATGTTTCAAGTCCTGAAGATGATTCACTGGACTGGAAACATTAACTCCATTTTCTGCCCACAGATGCTGCCAGACTGGCTGAGTTTCTCCAGCAATTTGTTTTTGTCTGTTTCAGATCTCCAGACACTGCTGGAAAAAACTATGCAGATCTGAGAGCATCTGTGGAGAGAAAGCAGAGTTAATGTTTCCAGGCTGGTGACCCTTCTTCAGAACTGTTCTGAAGACGGGTCTCTAGACCCGAAAGGTTAACTCTGTTTCCCTCTCAAGAGAGAGGTGGGGTGTCTAAGAAAGTAAAAAATGAGGTCTGCAGATGCTGGAGATCACAGCTGAAAATGTGTTGCTGGTCAAAGCACAGCAGGCCAGGCAGCATCTCAGGAATAGAGAATTCGACGTTTCGAGCATAAGCCCTTTCGAAACGTCGAATTCTCTATTCCTGAGATGCTGCCTGGCCTGCTGTGCTTTGACCAGCAACACATTTTCAGCTGTCTAAGAAAGTATTTAGCATGTTCGCCTTCGTTGGTCAAAAGTACAGGAGTTGGGATGTCATGTTGAGGTTTGGAGGGATATGAGCGCAGACAGGTGGGACTCGTTCAGTTCGAATTTATGATAGAATCCCTACCATGTGTGGAACCAGGCTTTTTGGTCCATCAAGATCACACTGAAGGAAGAGCATACCACCCAGATCCACCTGTAACCCTGCATGTCATGGCCAATCCACCTAACCTGCGCATCTTTGGACTGTGGGAGGAAACCCAGAGGATGCTCCACACAGACGGTCACCTGAGGGTGGAAATAAACACAGGTCCCTGGCACTGTGAGGAAGCAATGCTAATTGCTGAGCAAGTCTGCCACCCATTATGGAGAAAGTGAGGATTGCAGATGCTGGAGGTCAGAGCCGAAAATGTGTTGCTGGAAAAGCGCAGCAGGTCAGGCAGCATCCAAGGAGCAGGAGAGTCGACGTTTCAGGCATAAGCCTGACTCCGGAAGAAGGGCTCATGCCCGAAATGTCGATTCTCCTGCTCCTTGGATGCTGCCTGACCTGCTGCGCTTTTCCAGCAACACATTTTCAGCTGCCACCCATTATGGTCAGAATGGGGTGGTTGGACTCTATGATTTTCTCCACTGATGCTGCTGGACCTGTTGTGAGTTTGCCCAGCAATTCCTGCTTTTGTTTCAGGTTTCCAGCATCTTTAGTTTCTTTTCTCTCCAGGTCTATCTTTTATTTATGTGATTGCTAACAAGGGCAAGCCCAGTTCAGCCTCTGACAATTAAAGTTAATTCCATTTATTGGAAGCCTTTCTCTGTTGGGGCTGGACCAGGTGCCTGAACTTACCCCATCCCCCCGGAGGGGGGAGACAAACCGCCTGGCACTAATACCCAATCACAACGAAGGACGTGCCGTCGACCAACCGGCACGAGGGTCGTGCGCAGCCGTCCAATCAGAGACGTCGGTGTAAGGAGGACGTGGCACAGAGGCTGCCGCATGCGCAGTGACGTCCGGGTGGCCCAGGCTACGCGCGGGCGCAGCGTTGTCAGGATCGCCGGAGCAGCCGGTCAGGCGCATGCGCACGGCCTCTCACCTCGGGCAGCCGGCCATACGCTTGCGCAATAGCGTCCGAGTTGGAGAAAGCGGCCGGTCAAGCGCATGAGCATGGCTTCCCCGCCGGCTGCTGGCTGTACGCGTGCGCAATAGCCTCCAAGGTGTGGGGAGAGTCACCGGTTAGGCGCATGCGCACGGTCTCCCTTACCGGCTGCCGGCTGCACGCTTGCGTACTGGTGTGCGGCCGGTTGGACGCACGCGCACATCCTCCCCCTGTCCGGCCGCGGCCGGTTGTGCGCAGGCGTGGTGAGGTGTGTGCTCGAGGGAAGGAGGTGGTGGTCAGATGCAAGATGGCGGCGGGAGAGTGGGTGCGGGGTCTGGCGGTGCTGCAGTTGGCGGCCACGTTATGTTCCGGCCTTTACTTCCACATCGGCGAGACCGAGAAGAAATGCTTCATCGAGGAGATACCCGACGAGACCATGGTCATCGGTAAGCGGGAAGGAGGGAGTGCGCGCTCACCCTGAGCCAGATTGACACGTTACCAGTCAGTCAGGGCCCGGCCTGGCCCGGCCTGGGAGCCTCACCCCGGCCTGGCCCGGCCCGGGAGCCTCACCCCGGCCTGGCCCGGCCCGGGAGCCTCACCCCGGCCCGGGAGCCTCACCCCGGCCTGGCCCGGCCCGGGAGCCTCACCCTGGCCCGGGAGCCTCACCCCGGCCCGGGAGCCTCACCCCGGCCTGGCCCGGCCCGGGAGCCTCACCCTGGCCCGGGAGCCTCACCCCGGCCCGGGAGCCTCACCCCGGCCCGGGAGCCTCACCCCGGCCTGGGAGCCTCACCCCGGCCCGGGAGCCTCACCCTGGCCTGGGAGCCTCACCCTGGCCCGGGAGCCTCACCCTGGCCTGGGAGCCTCACCCCGGCCTGGCCCGGGAGCCTCACCCCGGCCTGGGAGCCTCACCCCGGCCCGGGAGCCTCACCCTGGCCTGGGAGCCTCACCCTGGCCTGGGAGCCTCACCCTGGCCCGGGAGCCTCACCCTGGCCCGGGAGCCTCACCCCGGCCTGGCCCGGGAGCCTCACCCCGGCCTGGCCCGGGAGCCTCACCCCGGCCCGGCCCGGGAGCCTCACCCTGGCCCGGGAGCCTCACCCTGGCCCGGGAGCCTCACCCTGGCCCGGGAGCCTCACCCCGGCCCGGCCCGGGAGCCTCACCCTGTCAGCAGTCCCTCAGATACAGCTGCTGGGAAATCAGGGTGTCCTTCTGAAGGAAACCTGCAGTCTCTCTCCCCTCCGCACAGATGCTGAGTTTTTTAAATTTCCCAGCAGTTTCTGATTCTGCCAGCTTTGTTCAGCAGAGATTTACCAGGATGTGTTGGACTGGGGTGGACAGAGTCAGAAATCGAGGGGTATGGGATAGGGTAAATAGACAAGTCTTTTCCCTGGGGTGGGGGAGTCCAGAACTAGAGGGCATAGGTTAAGGGTGAGAGGGGAAAGATTTAAAAGAGACCTACGGGGCAACTTTTTCACACAGAGGGTGGTCCGTGTATGGAATGAGGATGTGCTGGAGGCTGGTACAATTACAACATTTAAGAGGCATCTGGATGGGTATATGAATAGGAAGGGTTTGGAGGGATATGGGCAGGTGGGACTAGATTGGTTTGGGATATCTGGTCGGCATGGAAGGGTTGGACCGAAGGGTCTGTTTCCATGCTGTACATCTCTATGATATGGGGCTATGCTCCCACAGCTTTCTTTGAAACTGCAAGCTTTTGGAGCCCCTGCGGTTCCGTTGTATGACTCTTTGATCATCTTATAAATTCTGTGTCCCCATGTATTATCACACATTATCTGCCTGAGGGGGCTGTGAAAGCTTGAGGTTTCAAATAAATCCTGTTGGACTGTAACCTGGTGTCATGTGAATTTTGACTTTGTCCAAGGATGTTGCCAGGGTTGGAGGGTTTGAACTACAGGGAGAGGCTGAATAGACAAGGGCTGTTTTTTCTGAAGCGTCAGAGCCTGACGGGTGATCTTGGAGATATTTATAAAGTCATTAGGGGCATATGTAGAGTGAGTAGTCAAGATTTTTTCCTGTGGTTCTGAGGAAGGGTCGCTGGATCTGCAACATTAACTCTGAGTTCTCTCCACAGATGTGCTGAGCTTTTCCAGCAATTTCTGTTTCTGGTGTACAATATCTGCAGTTCTTTTTGTTTATTTTTCCCAGGTAAGGGAGTCAAAATTAAAGGTCATAGTTTTCAGGTGAGAGGGCAAAGAATTAAGAGACCTATGGGAGAAGTTTTTCATGCAGAGGTTGGTGCGTGTATGGAATGATCTGTCAGAGGATGTGGTGGCAGCTGGGACATTACAGCATCTAAAAGGCATCCAAATGGGTACATGAATAAGAAAGGATAGAGAGATATGGCAAATGGGACTAAATTAATTTAGGATATCTGGTTGGCATGGGTGAGCTCGACCAAAGGGTCTGTTACCCTCCTGTGCATCTCTATGACTCCTGTTTCTGCCCTGACTCCACTTGCATGGAACAGTGGATGCTTATTAATGCCAGGTGACAGGTTGAGCTTTCAAGGTCAGGTTGAGGAAGGGGGAGATTAGCTTTTATTCATTATACAGTGATTTTCTGAACCAAACCAGAATCTGTAATCGGGAGGGACTCAGCAGGTCTGACAGCAGAGTTAATGTTTCAAATCCATTGCCCCTGGTTCAAACAAGATTCTGATTTCCAACATCTGCAGTTCTTTCTGTAATTTGATCGTAAGGATTGGTGAGGTCATTAGGTTTCTGCATTGAACTTCCCTGAATGAGTTGCAGTATATTAATATTTTTAAAATGAATTTCCTGTAATAGTTCAGTTTGTACTTCGATGGACTGGTATTATAGTGACAGTATCTGTGTTGTTCCCTTTTTTAAATGCATGAATGTTTTGGGGAGAGTAAACCACTCTTAAATAAAACAAGACCCTTTGTGTGGGCCTGGTATGCTGGCTGGGAGTGTTTTTGAATTGTGGATTTATGTGATGGGAGGAGGCAATTGGGCAAGTCAACGTGAGAGGAGGGATCTTGGTGTGGTTCTGGTAACCAAAGGAACGGAATGGGTTTGTTTACAGCAATCAGCGTGTACAGTTTTTTTAACGAATCGCTACAGAGTGGGAACAGGCTCGTCGGCTCAACAAGTCCACACCGACCCTCTGAAGAGTAACTGACCCAGACTGTTCCCTACCTTATTGTCCTATATTTACCCCTGACTAATGCACCTAGTGTTACACATCCCTGGATGCTATGGGCAATTTAGCATGGTCAATTCACCTAACCTGAACATCTTTGGATAGTGGGAAGAAACCCACACAGACACAGGGTGGATGCGCAAACTGTACGCCCCATACAGTTGTCAGAAGTAGGAATAGAACCAGGTCCCTGGTTCTGTGAGGCAGCAGTGCTAACCACTAAAACACTGTGCTATCCTTTTTATTGGGGAGTCACTATCCTTTCTCTGCTGGGTGACACTGAATCTTTGAGGTCCGCTCAAATCATTCACTAAGACTCCTACACACAGTCGTAGAGTCACTGAGATGTACAGCACTGAAACAGACCTTTCGGTTTAACTTCTCCATTCCGACCAGATATCCTAACCTAATCCAGTCCCATTTGCCAGCACTTGGCCCATATCCCTTTAAACCCTTCCTATTCATATACCCATCCAGATGCCTTTTAAATGCTGTAATTGTACCAGCCTCCACCACTTCCTCTTGCACCTCATTCCACACACACACCACCCTCTGCATGAAAAAGTTGTCTCTTAAGTCCTTTTTAAATCTTTTAAGTCCCTCTCATCCTAAACTTATGCCCTCTACTTCTGGACTCCCCAACCCCAGGGAAAAGACTTTGCCTATTTACCCTACCTATGCTCCTCATTATTTTATAAACCTCTATAAGGTCACCCCTCAGCCTCTGACACTCCAGGGAAAACAGTTCTAGCCTATTCAGTCCCTCTCTGTAACTAAAATCCTTCCAACTCTGGCAACATTCTTGTAGATATTTTCTGAACCCTTTCAAGCTTCACAACATTTTTCCGATAGGAGGGAGACCGGAATTGCATGCAATATTCGAAAAGTGGCCCAACCAATGTCCTGTGACCTCCCAACTCCTCTCCTCAATACTGTGTGCAATAAAGGAAAGCATACCAAATGTCGCCTTCACTATCCTATATACCTGCAACTCCACTTTCAAGGAGCTATGAATCTGCACTCCCAAGGTCTCTTTGTTGAGCAACACCCCCATGGACCTTACCATTAAGTGTATAAGTCCTGCCCTGATTTGCCTTTGCAAAATGCAGCACCTCTCATTTATCTAAATTAAACTCTCATCTGCCACTCCTAAGCCCATTGGCCCATCTGGTCAAGATCCTATTGTACTATGAGGTAACCTTCTTTGCTATCCTCTGCACCTCCAATTTTGGTGTCATCTGCAAACTTATTAACTATACCTCCTATGCTCACATCCAAATCATTCATATAAATGAAGAAAAGCCGTGGATCCAGCACCGATCCTTGTGGCACACCACTGGTCACAGTCCTCCAGTTCTTTGGTGAAGATTAATCTTATGAAGTATCACTGTATAATTATGGTTATCCTTTAAACTATGAGAAAGAGTGCAAAATCAGCTTTAGTCTCCAAATCATAAAGGATTGACTCCTGGAGTTGAAAGGGAAAAATCGTGCGTTTTATTGCTGTCATATGAGGACTAGAATGAGGAGAAAAGTACTCAGATTCAAAGGACAGTAACTTGGGTATTTAGGATAGTACCTCTAATCTCCTACCTACTCCAGTCTGGGATTGCTAACTCTGGATGTATACCTGCAAGTTTCCTTCTGTGATTTCTTGTCTCCAACTGCCATGCTCGATAAACGAGCCAGGTCCCCCATCTTCAGTAATTCTCTGACAGGTAAATTGTATCGAACAGAAAAAATGAGAGAGAGAACTTTTGATTAAATTTTCCCTTGGTTGATCACAGAGATCAATATTTAATTTCTGCAGACTCCAGGAAAATCTTGAAGTGATGGCTCATCTATTTGAGTCATCAACTTCAGAACTAACTCCTCCTCCTCCTCCTCCCTCTCTTGTCTGCATGGTTTTTTTTCCCCCTCTTGCTTCCTTCCTGCACAATTCTGACTCTCCATGTAGGCTTTCATGCTATTAACGTTGCAAATATGTTTCCCTCTTTGCTTCAAAACTTCTCATTTTACTCCATTGACTCAAATGTGTTAATCATAACCCTTTTCAATTTAAGGACTTGAAATGTAACTTTGCTTGTATCTGTCATTCCAGTCCACCTTCTGCTCACCTTGCACCACTTAAATAGATTGGAACGAAGTCCTATAAGAAATCTGATATCCCCCCCCCAACTACTTTTTATTTGTTCAGCTTGGCATCATCCTCTGATTCAGCTGGCCTGCCTTGCATGAATCTCTTTAAACATCTGCAGCAAATACTGCTTCCATCCCCTGCATTGTCATTTGAGGTCTCCTGAGGACCTTGACGTATTGAATACAGTTCAGTTGTCTTGACCCTTTTGTGTTCGTTTGTGTGATAACCCTTGATGACATCCACTTTAAATGGGATCAGCTTCCAAAAGTCCTGTGATGGCAGCCAACTCTCTTTTTTTCCCAGTTCTCTTGATCCTTTGATTGCCCTTGTGTTGCTAATTGTTCGGAATCTTGTCTGTGGTTTCTCTGGGTTTCTTTCTCCTCGTCCTTTGTAGCTGTACACTTTAGCTTCTGCCCCAAACTGTTTCCAAGCCAATCATGGTATGACACAAACCTAACCAGAATACTTCCAGAAATTATGTACATTTTGCATTTGAGCTGATCTTTCAGACTGTATCCTTTCCACCACCTCAAGAACTGCCTGCATTTATTTGTGTTGTACAGCCTACCCTTTTCTGTACCTCATTCCCATCACCCACATGGTTTTGTCAACTGCAGACATGACTCCAGTACTGTCTTTGCTAAACTTCTGCCCTCTTCCCCTGTTTGCTCTTAACTCATCCATAACCCTACTGTATACTCTTATTTTAAAATACCAAGATTTGTTTTGCAGAGTGGCAGGGTTAAGTTTGTCCCTGTTTTGAAATCGCACTGTACTTGCACCATTAGTTCTAATCTATGTTACTCAAACTCTGTAGCTTTTTTGTCCCTCTCCTTACTAGACTATTGACCTGAACTTCGACCCATCAAGGTTCTTTTTTATGGCAATTTTGCCTTTTTCCTCTCCACCTTGCTCTGAAAAATTTCAGAATTCACAGTTTGAAGCCTGTTTATGGCCAGCTGCTCCAATTTTCCTTCTGCTAAATTTTATCTGGTTCACTGATGTCCTTTTAGGGATGGAAATCTGCCATTCTCATCAGGTCTGGCCCATATGTGTTTTCGGAACCTGCAACGTGGTTGGCGTTTGACAGATGGCCTGTCCATCCACTCAGCTCGGGGATAGCCTGGAATGGGCAGCAGATTCTGAGCTTGTCACTGATGTCGACATCCTAAGAAAGAATTTTTAAGGATAGTGAAGTTCATTGATGGGTACTTCACCCTGTGCCATTTAGCAAAGCTGCACTGTTACATGTTCATTAATATGCTACCCTAACCCCTGCTGTAGATTTGTCTATGGTACTTGCATTGGGAGATATGAATAAGACCATATTGCTCATCCATTGGTCAATGTGCCTCTTTTTCCATATTTAAATTGATTTTATCAATCTTCAGTGTTAGAGTTTGGATAAACTGGAAAAACTAACCCTTTTATCCTTTTTTCATTGAAAATACCGACTCTGGGATTTGTTTTCCTTTCAACAGTGCATTAGAGTTACCTCAGCAAAGCTTTAAAGTTTTCTTTAATGTTTTATCGATAAAATTCTCTTTGTAAGATGGTGAAGGGAAAAATCAAAACTCTTGAAAAAAGCATTTGTAAGAGGGGAATGGAAGTCTTTACCATGAGTTTTGGCACTCCTTTAACCAGCCATTTTATTGGTCATCTGGAGATTACATTGTGTGTATGAAACATACTTGTGTGGTAGTGCTGATGGTGCTTCATTTTGCACATCACTTTGCGTTTTGCAAATTTGCAATGCATTAAAAAGAGAGACTTGTAAATTTTCTTGGCATCTTGGAACAAGTAGGCTTTCATCCATTTGTTAAGTTCTAATTTCCTGAGGTCCTTACACTCTTGAAGCAACACTCACACACCAACTTCTGTGAACAAGCAAAATTTTATTAAGCACAGTACAGTACAAACTTTCTGGAGGAACTTTTAACATACACCTCGCAGGGCTTGCGGAGTTGTGTCAAAGCTCTCTCTGAACAAAGGAAACCCGGTCCTTCCTTTATACAAAATCTTTACATCACAGTTAGTGATGCCTACAAGACAACCCACAGTCACATGCTACTCAAGGCACTGTGCAGTGTCCACTTCATCCTCAAATAGTGTAATGCGCATCATCCCCTAATGGTCAAATCTGTTGCAACTCGTTTTTTTTGTAACTATAGGGGAGTAGTCAAATTCCTATTGATTTCTTATTGATTTCTGAATAGGGGATGAAAATGTAAATAGTAAGAGATGACAATGTAAATGGCTTCTGAATAACTAGGAAATGGCTTTCAATGCCAAAGAGATGGGAATGTGATTTCCTTGCAATCTACTGTAAGTCAGAGGCACACTACTCTAGCCTCGGGACATCCAATTTCCTGCAGGTCAGCAGAGCAAATTAACTCTTCAATAAAAATCCTCAGTGTGAGATATTAAAGTGTAATCACTGTAGTTTTCCAGGGGAGAGCAGCAAGCACCCATAGTGTCATAACAACCAAATCCTTTAGTCAGATATTTATTTTGGTTTCGTCAGAATCTCAACCAGGTGATACATCTGTGACTAGGAGTGGCCATCTACTTTTCTCTTTCAGCGAGCCACTTCCTTTCATCACTTTTATCATGGTTCTGTAATCTGTTGATTTGGCACTCCGTGCTGTGCAGACTGAATGTTCCTGTAGTGCATTTTGTTTTCAATGCAGTCGCTGAAATCTTGCAAGTGTGGGGAAATCTCCTCACAAGGGTAAGAATTTCCAATGTTTGTAGAACTCTTTTCTAAAAAAAAAACATCTTTAGGTTGTGCTGTTTGTGAGAGTTGTGGATCTCCTCGACAAACAGCATGTTTGACACTAAGTCTTGCAAACTGTTATAGCTTGCAGTAACTGCATCAAAATTACAAACAGGACAATAAATGAATTCCTTTATGGCTCCTTATCAACTCTGGGTGCACATCCCATTTTTGCATACAGTATTTCCAAAAGCATTGTGCTCTTTTAGCCCAGTACTAAGGAAAATAGTTATGCTTGCAGAAGACCTCTGCACACCCCTCGGCAGAGAGGCAGGACTTATCAGAAGGAAAGATCAGATACTCAGCTCTTCAGGTTTGTGGCAGATGAAACCACTGCCTGCTGTATCGAGAGCAGGAAGTTTTCGGTTTTGTTTCATGTTTGTGCCTAGTGATCTCCTGAACAATGAATTGCTCTTGTGAAAGTGGTGGTGGGCTGCCTTTAATTGCTGCAGTCCATCAGGTGCAGGTACATTGACAAAGCAGCTGGTAAGTGAGTGCCAGGATTTTGGTCTTATTTTGGTGAAGGCGGTATTGCAGTTCCAAGTTTGGATGATGCATGGCTTATAAATAAACTTGAAGGTGTTGGTGCTCATGTGCATCTGCTGCCCTTCTGCTGATGACCCATTCTGTCTTATGGATATCTGGTTTATGGGCTGTGAAAAAGTGCGACAGGCAAGAGAGTGCAAATGCTGGGAATTGAGCTAAGTGTGGGAGGAGGGGGTGCTGTGTCTTGTTCTGGCAACTGCTGCAAGGGGCTACTTTGTGATCGAGGTGCTGCTGGTTAGATCTGAGTGAGTCTAGGTGAATAACAGGTGAATAGGCAGCAGCCAGGTCTTAGACACGACTGGCTCTGCTGTAAAGCAGGGTATGACAAAGTCCAAGTGAGCAATTGTGATAGGGGCTTTCTAGGCGGGGGCACAGACAGACATTTCTGTAGTTATGAGTGAGTTTCCAAGATGGCGTGTTGCCTCCCTGGTGCCAGGGTCAAGGATGTTTCTGAACAGTTGCAGCAAATTTTCAAAACACTGGAGGAGGTGTTAGCCTAGTGATAGCATCCCTGGACTGTTAATCCAGAGACCCAGATAATGTTCTGGGCACCCGGGCTCGAATAGTGGGATTTGAATTCAATTTTAAAAATTCTGGAACTAAGAGTCTAATCATGATCATGAATCCATTGTCGATTGTTGGGAAAAAAAACATCTGGTTCACTAATGTCCTTTAGGTAAGGAAACCGCCATCCTAACCACTGCCTGCATGTAACTCGAAATGTGACTGATTCTTAACCAGCTCCCAGGCAATTAGGGATGGGCAATAAATTGCCTCACCGGGGCCCCCTCATCCTTTGAATGAATAAAGGAGAAAGTAACACATTGGTACCAATGACATCGGTTAAAAAAATGGATAAGGTGCTGCAGAGTTATATAAGGAGTTATCTGTGCCCCTCATAATTTTCTAAACCTCTACAAGGTCACTCCTCAGTCTTCTATGCTCCAGGGACAAAATGTCCCAGCCTCTCCTTATTACTCAAACCTCCAGTCTTGGTAACATCCTTGAATATCTTTTTTTTTACCCTTTCCAGTTTAGTAACACCCTTCCTATAGCAGGGCAACCAGAATTGTACACAGTACCCCAAATGTGGCCTTACCAATGTCTCACACAGTCGTAACATGACAACTCAACTCCTGTACTTAGTGCTCTGACTGATAGAGGCAAGCATGCCAAACACCAGCTTCACTACGCTGTATACCAGTGACTCCACTTTCAAAGAACTATGTATCTGTACCCTGGGGTCTCCCTGTTTGACAATATTTCCCAGGCCCTTACCATTAATTGTGTACGTCCTGCCTTGGTTTGTCTTACCAAAATGCAACACTTTGCTTTTAAATCAATTAAACTCCATCTGCCATTCCTCAGCCCACTGGCCCCGTTCATCAAGATCCCATTGTACTGTTAGATCACCGTCTTCATTCTCCACTATCCCACCAATTTTGGTGTCATCCGCAAACTTACTAACCATACCTCCTATATTCTCACACTAACTGCTTATATGAATGACAAACAGCAGTGGACCCAGCATCAATCTTTGTGGCACACCACTGGTCACAGGCCTCCAGTCTGAACAACAAGAACCCTGTTCTACCACATTGTCTCCTACTGTCCAGTCAATTTTGTATCCAATTGGTTAGCTTTTCCTGGATCCCATGTATCCTAATCTACCACGTGGAACCTTGTCAAAGGCCTTGCTAAAATCCATGTAGACCATGTCTACCACTCTGCCTTCATCAAACATCTTGGTCATCTCTTCAAAAAAAAACTCAATCAAGTTAGTGAGACATAATTTCCCATGCACAAAGCCATGTTAACTATCCCTAATCAGTCCTTGCCCCCACTTTCAGAATCCCTCCAATTTACCCACTACTGATGTCAGGTTCATCTGTCTGTATTTCCCTGCTTTTCTCTGCAGCTTTTCTTAAATAACGGCACGGCATTAGCCACACCCCAGTCTTCCAGCACCTCACCAGTGGCTGTCAATGATGCCAATATCTCCACTAGGGGCTCTACGGTTCCTTCCCTAGCCTCCCACAATGTCCTGGATACACTTCATCATAGAACATAACAGCGCAGTACAGGCCCTTCAGCCCTCGATGTTGCAGCAATCAGGTCCCAGAGATTTATCTACCTTTAAGAGACACTGGCATGAAATATTCATTTAGGATCTCACACATCTCCTGTATTTCCACACATAAATAATCTCGTTAGTCTTTGAGGGACCCTCTCTCTTGTTTGTTACGACATGGGATAAATCCTCCTGCTTAATGTAAAACCAGCAACACAAAAAAGATTTATCCTGCGCAGTAATCTGTAAAAATGCGAATGGCCAAGAATTATTTAATGTAAAAATTAATAATTTTATTTCTTAAAGTATAACAGAGAATAATTAACTAACTACTATTTACAATTTCTTCCTCTAACCCAACTTTTACTTTCCCTTAGATGATGCTAGTCTGATAAAACTTACAATTAGAATTTATAAAACCACCCTTCTCATCTCAAAACCAGGCAGTTTTTGTTCTTCTGTTCAGATCTTCCTATGTTGTCTTTTCTTTTTCTTAGAATTTCTGAGTCACAGGTTACTGATCGAAAAGGTACCTTTTTAAGAGAGCTATTTTTGAGGTAACCTGTTTACGTGCTGAGCTTGGCAGTTCTCCTCCTCGCTGTTACAGTCATACAGTCATAGAGATGTACAGCACGGAAACAAAACCTTCAGTCCAACCTGTCCATACCGACCAGGTATCCCAACCCAATCTAGTCCCACCTGCCAGCAGCCAACCCATATCCCTCCAAACCCTTCCTATTCATATCCCCATCCAAATGACTTTTAAATGTTGTCATTGTACCAGCCTCCACCACTTCCTCTACAGCTCATTCCATACACACACTACTCTCTGCGTGAAAAGTTGCCCCTTAGGTGTCTTTTGTGTCTCTCATCCTAAACCTATACCCTCTAGCTCTGGACTCCCCGCCCCAGGGAAAAGACTTTGTCTATTTATCCTTTCTGTACTCCTCATGATTTTGTAAACCTCTATAAACTCACCCCTCAGCTCCGACGTTCCAGGGAAAACAGTCCCAGCCTGTTCAGCCTCTCCGTAGCTCAAATCCTCCAACCCTGGCAACATCCTTGTAAACCTTTTCTGAACCCTTTTCAAGTTTCACAACATCTTTCCGATAGGAAGGAGACCAGAATTGCACACAATATTCCAGTTTTCTCTGTGGTCTTTTACTGCAGAGTATCGGATTGTGTCATTGGCTTTTAAGATTGTCAACATGCTCAATTCAAACTGGATTGGAGTTTGATAATTTTTTGGGTATAATTTAAACTGATTGGCCGAATTCGAATTTGTTTTTTGTCTCCAGGCAACGAGTTAATTGAGTTGTTTGAGCAAGTGTTACACTGTTGCCTCATTGAGAGCACTT
The DNA here is from genome assembly GCF_020745735.1 of Hemiscyllium ocellatum. NCBI lineage: Eukaryota > Metazoa > Chordata > Chondrichthyes > Orectolobiformes > Hemiscylliidae > Hemiscyllium > Hemiscyllium ocellatum. The sequence goes on from NC_083416.1 coordinate 4,572,282, forward strand.
GGTGCTGTGTTCGGTAGTTCTGTTGCTTTAATTTCTCTTAAAGTATACCCGGGGGAGATCCAAGTTGGCGGTGACTCAGCAAGTCTGAGTCTACAGAGCCCTTCCCAAAACCTGGGAAAAGTGGGTTACCTGCCCCCACCACACTTGCCAAACCACCCAAAAAATTTCTTTAATCTTAATTAGCTGCTGAATATTATATTTAAATAGTCTAATACTGAGTGGATAATGAGTAAATCAAAGGGACCCCGCAGCTCTCAGAAAACAAAGACCCCTCCCCCACCCTCCTCTCCTCCGGCTGCAGCTGATGTAAAAACAGGCCTTGAAGAGATGATTGCCAGGCTGGAAACGACACTCGTCAATTTCATCACAGAATCCCGACAGCGATGGAATGCATTCGAAGAAAAGCTGCAAAAACAGAATCAAACCATTGGAGAATTACAGGGCCGAGTGGAAGGGACGGAACTAAAGGCCACGACCTCCGAGGCTGCAGCTCAAACAGCTGCAGAACAGGTGCGAGCTCTGGAGCAGAGAGTCCGGGCCTTTGAAATCTACATGGATGACCTGGATAATAGAAATCGGAGAAAAAATATTCGGTTGCTGGGCCTTCAAGAGCAAGAAGGGAAAGAACAGTTAGTAGTATTTCTGGAGCGATGGCTGCCCCAGCTTTTAAACCTGGGGGCCGAAACTGACCGGGTAAGGGTGGAGTGGGCCTACCGGGTCGCAGTACGCGGATCTGGCCCAAACCAGCGCCCACGCCCGGTCCTGTTCCGGCTGCAGAGTTATAGGGAGAGGCAGATACTCCTGGATGCCTCCAGAAAGCTTGGAAAGGATCCTAAAGCCATGATCCATGAAGGATCCAAGATTATGTTATTTCAGGACTTCTCCCCGGCTTTGGCACGAAGGAGGAAGGCGTTTGATGAGGTGAAGAAATGTTTAAGGGACTTAGATATTCAATACACCTTACGCTACCCAGCGACGTTATGCTTTACCCACGAAGGATCCGAGTATAATTTTAGATCATCGGAAGAGGCCAAGAAACTTTTAGACTCGGTTAAATAAATCGTAAGAGACAATTTATGTTGGCTTGCCTCTCCCACACTCCGTGGGGAGAAATGGATACTTTATTCTACTTTACTTTTGCCTCTGGGAGCGGGGTTGTCTTCCTTGCTATCTTATGTTATTATACTTAACTGTAATCTGTTGGAGTTGTAATTTTATAGTTATGTGTGTTTGTACGTGGCATTGATGCTATTAGATATGCTCAGGTATGGGTGGGGAGGGGTGGGGGTGCGGCGCTCACTGTTAACTCTAGCTCGGTATTATATCTAAATCCTATTAAGGAGCGCCCGGGTCGAGGGTGGGACACTGTTTGGGAGAGGATATGGTGGACCTTTAGAAAGGAAGTAAGGCCCCCTGAGAACAAGGGGGAGGATCTCCATTCAAACATGTTTTTTTTTGTTCTTATTGTTTGGAAATAGCTTCCTTTTTATCATACTGTTATGAGTGTATTAGAGAACATTTTCTCTTATTTGAAGGATGTAAGCGACTCAACTATACACTCTGGATGATTGTGGATTAGTTGAATTTTGATGATTATATATTTAAGATCTATTTTTATATTAATGTTTGTGCTTGAAAATTCTGCTTATTTTTGTAAATTTGTCAAAATGTTAAATTCCCAATAAAAATATCTATTAAAAAAAAGTATACCCAGATCTTCATAACAACTTACTCTTTTTCCCTTAATATATGCACAGCTCTTTGGATTCTCCTTAACCTTACCTGCCAAAGCTATCTTACACCTCCATCCACTTTGCGACCTTGAATTCCCTTTTAAGTGTGCTCCTACACCCTCTAAACTCAAACGATTTACTCAATCCCAGTTATCTATGTTTCCTCCTTTCTGTTCACCAGAGCCTCAATGCCTTCAGTCATTCAGTGTTTTCTACTCCTGCCAGCCTTGCTCTTCACGCTAGTAAAGAACATATTGTTCCTGAGCACTCGTTATCTTGCTTTTGAAAGCGTCCCACTTGCCAGATGTCTCTTTACCTGCAAACAGCCTCCCCCAATCATAAGAAGTAGGAGCAGGGGTAGGCCGTCTGCCACCGAATAAGATCATGACAAATCTTTTTGCGGACTCAGCTCCACTTACCCACATTTTTCACCATGTTGCTTAATTCCTTTATTTTTCTAAAAAAGTACCTATCTTAGCTTTAAAGCAATTACTGAAGTAGTGTCAACTACTTCCCTGGGGAAGGAATTCCACAGATTAACAACCTTCTCAGTTCAGTTCTAAACCTGCTTCCTCTAATCTTGAGGCCATGCCCTCTTGTCCTAGTCTCACCTAGCAGTGGAAACATCCTCTCTATTTCTATTTTATCTATTCCCTTCATCGTTTTATATGTTTCTATAAGATCCCCCCTCATCTAAATTCCAATGAATATAATCCCAATCTATTCAGCCTCTCCTCATAAGCCAACTCCCTCAACTTAGGAATCAACCTCGTGAACCTCCTCTGCACCCCCTCCAGTGCCAGTACAGGTAGGCAACCCTTCATCTGAAATCCGAAAAGCTCCAAAATCCAGAGGGTTTTTGGGAAGTTTATATCTCCTTAACAAGGTTATTTGGCACCCAACTCCACACCCACTCGATGCATGTCACTCAGATGGGATGTGGAGGAGGGTGTGGCCCAGCACTGGCAGGCCTCAATTCTGTCTCAAGGCGTGTTACTCAGTCTACTGTTCGGTAACATTTTTAAAAAAATTTCACCGTTGAGCTGTCTGTCACTTATTCTGAAATTCTGAATTCCGAAAACCAGCTGGTCCCGAGCATTTTGGATAAAGGATTGTATACCTTTACGTCCTTTCTTAAGTAAGGAGACCAAATCTGTACACAGTACTCCAGGTGTGGCCTCACCAGCACCTTGGACTGTTCTAACATAACCTCTCTGCGTTTAAACTCAATCCCTTTGGCAATGAAGGGCAAAATTCCATCTGCCTTCCTAATTACCTGTTGTACCTGCAGCCCAATCCCCTGTGGTTCATGCACAAGGACACCCAGGTCCCTCTGCACAGCAGCATGCTGCAACTTTTTACCATTCAAGCAATAATCTATTTGCTGTTACTCCAGGTTTTTAACTGTTTACACCAGTTAAGAGAAAGTGAAGACTGCAGATGCTGGAGATCAGAATCGAGAGTGTAGTGCTGGGAAAGCACAGCAGGTCAGGCAGCATCCAAGGAGCAGGAGAATCGACGTTTCAGCCATAAACCCTTCATCAGGCCCTACACCAGTAAGGTCATGATTTGAAACTCTGTTTCTCACTTCATAGTGCTATCAGACTTGCTGAGTTTCTCCTGCACTTGCCATTTCTGTTTGAGTCAGGGGCTTGTTTAAACAAGATACACTGTTTTGGATCTTGGTTTCTTCTCCTGTTCTATCTGACCAGTTGTTGCCCATTGACCAATAGAAATGAATGGAACTAATCAGTTTGTGTTGTTTGTAGGTAATTATAAAACTCTGATGTATGACAAACAGAGGGAGGAGTACCTGCCTTCTCCTCCAGGACTAGGAATGTTTGTAGAGGTGAAGGATCCTGATGAAAAGGTATGACATATTCAAGATCAGAGAACCAAGCCTGTTTATTTGCTCGCTTCAAGTGCACTATCTAGTTATATTAAGACTTTATTTCTAAGCTAAGTCACTTTTTAAATGAATATTTTGCTTGTGTAAACAATAATGTTGGGAATTTATGTATTTTGTACCTAATTTAATTCAAAGTTATGTTTGATTCGGCATAAAACTGGAGGAAGGTTTCTGTTTGCTATATTACTTCTGCAAGTAGAAGCACAGCCAACTGCCTTAATATCCCCATGTTGGTTATTGTTCCTGTGGATAGTATGGTATAATTTTCACACTGGCATACCAGAGGTGAAATTGTTGAAAAGAATACCTGTGTGAGCATTACCTTTACTGAACTCCCAAAGGTCAACATCATACCAGTGACCAGAAATGTAACCGCATTCAATGTGTAAGCACTCTATAAGGAAAGGACAGAGTCTGGGAGCTCTGCAGAGCGTGTCCACTAACTAAAGGCAGAAAATGGAAGAGAGATGGAATGCTCCTCACTTGCCCATACACGTGCAACTTCAGCAACACAAGTTCAACGCTATCCAGGGCTGTTTTGGGACTTAATCCACCACTTTATAAACATTCCGTTACCGTAAGCGCACAATGGCAGCCATGTGCAGCATATAGGAAAGGCCTTGTAGCAATTCATCAATGCCTTAAATCCCAGAGCTGGCAGTCATGGTCGCAGCTTAAAAAACAACACGTTGACCGCTTAAAACATGGGTGGCACGGTGGCACAGTGGTTAGCACTGCTGCCTCACAGCGCCAGAGACCCGGGTTCAATTCCCACCTCAGGCGACTGACTGTGTGGAGTTTGCACATTCTCCCCGTGTCTGCGTGGGCTTCCTCCGGGTGCTCCGGTTTCCTCCCACAGTCCAAAAATGTGCAGGTCAGGTGAATTGGCCACGCTAAATTGCCCGTAGTGTAAGGTGAAGGGGTAAAACGTAGGGGAATGGGTCTGGGTGGGTTGCGCTTTGGTCAGTCGGTGTGGACTTGTTGGGCAGAAGGGCCCGTTTCCACACTAAGTAATCTAATCTAATATAAACATAGATGAGATGAAGCTGTGTTTCAGTGTCACAAGTCTTTGGAGCATGCTTTCTCCAAGGATGTGTGTCTTTGAATGTTTTTAAGATAGTGCTAGATTAATCCTTGATAAGGAAGGTGAAAGGTTATCATGGATAGGGAAGAGTGTGGATTACTCTATGACCTTACTGAATGGTGTAACAGACTTGAAAGGGTAGTGGCCTATTCTTTTTTTTAAATGATCCCTTAGCACATTCCAAACCAGCACATGCTACTATCTAGAAGAACAAGGGCAGAAAGCTCATGGGAAGAACGCTGCCTTTCAAATTGCACACCATCCTGACTTAGCTTTGTATAGTTATTCCTTCCCTGCTAGGGTAAACCCCTGGGACTCCCTCTTCTAAATGCACTAGGGCTACACTAAAAATGCATGGATGACAGCAATTAAAGAAATTGATCTAACCGTCGCCTCAAGGGCAATTGGGGATGGGCAATAAGAGCTGCTCTCATAGCAACACTCAGAAATGGGCCACTGAATCAGCACTGCCCTTTAATGATAGGGTTGTGAAACTGTTTCTATAAACCTGACTGTCTGTAGATCTCAGAACATTTTGCAATTGTAATGCATTTGCCCAGAAATTATTCTGCAAGCCATCAACGTTTGTAGATATGTCAAGATTAGAATAACGTCCAGATTAGAGGTATAAAAAGAGAAGAGTATAGGTGACATCAAATACATAACTAATGCTTTCATGTCTCTCTTTTGTTGTGTAGGTCATTCTATCGAGGCAGTATGCTTCTGAGGGAAGGTTTACATTTACCTCCCATATTCCTGGAGAGCACCAGATTTGCCTACACTCTAATTCCACCAAACTCTCACTGTTTGCATCAGGAATGCTGGTAAGGAAATAATTTATTAGCATAAAGCAGTATCTTGGGAATGAAGCATAAAATTAGTCATGACTATTGATTGTGAATACTTTGCATTGAATTTAAAATGCAGAAAGTACTCATTTCACCCAAGTGGTCTATGCTGCGCTTCCCTCTGTTTTGAGTTGGGGAGGCAATGGTCTCGTGGTATTATGGCTGCACTGTTAATCCAGAGAGCTAGGTAATTAGTATTAGAATCCCTCCAGTGTGGGAACAGGCCCTTCGGCCCAACAAGTCCACACTGATCACTGTGAAGAGTAACCCACCCTATATTTATCTCTGACTAATAACCTCATCCCATGAATGAATTGAAAAAAAAAGTCCTCTGATCCTATTGACCAAGTGCACGTTCTCATAACCTCATGGGTAAACCCTAATGGGTTTATTTGTGACTACCTTATATTATGAAACTTAGTTTTGTAATTTCTTACAAATGGAATCAACTTTTCTACAATTACTAGATTAAACCAAATTACAATTTTCATCATCTTTTCGGTTGTCGCTTAGACTTTTAAAGTGAAAAGGGCCTCAGTCTGTTGAGTCTTTCCTGACAGATACGACCGTGGACAAAGGTCTGACAGATGGAATTCAATGTTAATGAGTTTTGAGAAGATGTTAATAAGTGTGAAGTCATCCATTTTGGTAGGAAATACAGTAATAAGGAGTATTACTTGAATGGTAAAAAGTTGCAGCATGCTGCTGTGCAGAGGGACCTTGGGAATTTTGTCCTTCAATGCCAAAGGGATTGAGTTTAAAAGCAGGGAGGTTGTGTAGGATGCTGGTGAGGCCACACCTGGCGTACTGTGTACAGTTTTGATCTCCTTACTTGAGAAAGGATGTACTGGCACTGGAGGGGGTGCAGAGGAGGTTCACTAGGATGATTCCAGAGTTGAGGGGGTTGGCTAATGAAGAGGGACTGAGTAAACTGGGATTATATTCACTGTAACTTAGAAGATTGAGGGAGGATCTTATGGAAGCATATAAAATTATGAAGGGTATTGATAAGATAGACATAGAGAGGATGTTTCCACAGGCAGGTGAAACTAGGGCAAGAGGGAATATCCTCAAAATCAGGGGGAGCAGATTTAGAACTGAATTGAGAAGGAACTTATTCACCCAGAAGGTTGTGAATCTGAGGAATTCTTTGCTCAGTGAAGTAGTTGACCCTACTTCAGTAAATGTTTTTAAAGCTATACTAGAACAATGAAGGAATTCAAGGTTACAGTGGGAGGGCAGGTAAATGGTGCTGAGGCCATGAAAAGTTCAGCCATGACCTTATTGAATGGGGAAGCAGGCTCGAGGGGCCAGATCGCCTACTCCGGCTCCTAGTTCCTGTTTCTAAGATCCAGCGAATATGTTACTGTTAACTTTAATTTTAGTTCTGTATCATTCACCTCATCCTCAATATTTGGATTTCCGGAAGTGGACTTGGGTTGGATAATATGTTTTTACTTCAGATGCATTACATTCAAAAGTCTTCCTCAGGGAGGATGGAGAGGCTGTTGAACCCTCTGGGTATGAAAATATGGAAGTATTTTGGTGACCATATTTGATTGGCCAGATAAGCTACTTTGAAATGTTGTCCAACATTTCGATGCTTCCTGCAATTCACAATTTAGCTATCGAAAAAAAATTAAAGTTCTTTGTTTTAAGATGTTTGCCCAAGATATGAAATGTTTCTTATGGTTTTGTTTTTAACTTAGTGAGAAGAGAAAGGAAAAGGAAAATAAATCAGGCTGATGATCTTAAATGGACCTGGGTTTGTTTGACCAGAACTTGACATTAGTATTGAATGTTTCTAAGTCTTTTTATGTTATATTTCAGTTGTAGGTTTAGGAGCCCGTCCTTTTTTGTTTGTCAGTGTAACTCTAGTCTTCTAGCATGCCCCATTTTAATCCCAATCCATTGTTTAGTAGTAAAGGAGCATTGAAATGTAGCCTTGTGGTCCTAAATGTCTGTCTCAATACCTTTATTTTAATGATGTTAACTCAAGTTAATCAGGATGCTGCCAGTTTTAGTTGAGTACATAAGTTACTGCGCACCGAGTAATTAATTTTCTCTCTGCAGCGGGTTCACTTGGACATCCAAGTTGGTGAACATGCCAATGATTACGTTGAGATTGCAGCGAAGGACAAACTGTCAGAGCTCCAACTTCGTGTCAGACAACTCATTGAACAGGTGGAACAAATCCAGAAAGAGCAGAACTACCAGCGGGTGAGTGAGGAGAGAGAGGAGGATGACTGGGGCTTACCTGTTTGTGTAGGTGGGAGGTAAGGACAGAGCTTTTTGGATAAATGATGGGTGGGAATGTAATTACTGAAGGGAAAGAAAGGAATGACCAAAATAGAAAGTGAGAGAATTACTGTGAGGAAGAGGTGGGAACTTAAGGGCTAGTAAGAAACCAAGCAGGTGTACGTGGGTTAAATGCTGCAGTAAAACTCATTGGAAAAGTAGTGCGTCAATAGATTTAGCTTCGTACTACACTATACTTTTTGAAATTGTTCATATGGGGCTCAGAAGCATCTGATTACTGTTAGCTGCTTTTGATTATCATAGAATCCCTAAGGTGTGGAAGCAGGCCACAGTCGAGCCCACTGAAGAGCATCCCACCCAGACCCAACCCCTTTACCCTATCCCAGTAACCCTGCAGTTCCCCTGGCTCATCCACCTAGCACACACATCAATGGACACTGAGCATGGTCAGTCCTGCTAGCGTGCCCATTTTTGGACTGTGGGAGGAAACCGGAGCACCCGGAGGAAACCCTTGCGGACCTGGGGAGAATGTGCAAACTCCACACAGACAGTCGTCAGAGGATGGAATTGAACCCAGACCCGTGGCACAGTGCTAACCACTGAGCCACTGTGCTGTTTTGTTTAACAAAATATTCAAAATATCTAACAAAAACAAACTCAGCAAGTCCGGCAGGGTCTGTGGAAAGAAAGCAGAGCAAATCAATTATGCAACTTGGTGCAATGCAAGAATGCAAGGTACATGAGTATCCTCAACATTTTTTCTGTTCCAGTATCGTGAGGAGCGCTTCCGAGTAACCAGTGAGAGCACCAATCAGCGAGTCCTGTGGTGGTCCATCGTGCAAACACTGATCCTAATTCTGACTGGCATCTGGCAGATGAGGCACCTGAAAAGCTTCTTTGAGGCCAAGAAACTGGTATAGGCCGTGATCACAATGACCTGGGTTCAATTGGTTTAAAAACAGAGGAGGCTGATTAGCCAAAAGCACGTTTTCAATTACGCAATTCAAGCCCTGGCTCGTCGGATTTTATCCAATTTCTTCCCCTTCCCCAACTTCTGTGATATGCAGTGCTTCCTACAAAACAGTGGCTGTAAAGTGCTTTGGGGTATCCTGAGATTTTGAAAGATCCTATATGAATGCAAGTTTTTCTTTCCAAATGGAGATTACAAAGTAATGGATAGTCTGTTTGCCAGGTGTGTTTTTGGAAAGGTGTCCTGACTGATAAAAAGGCAACTCTTTCCAATTTGAGTTGACTGCTTTGTTGCCTGTTTGACCCCAGTATCTTGTTAAAGCCATTGTCAATCAATTCTCTTTTCATCACACCAAAGCTCTGAAAGCTTCAGTACTAGACTATTCAAAGTGGAATTAGGCAGTATTTAAGCACGCTAAGGTCTGTATTCCTTGCCGATCTATAGTTGAACTGTTTAAAAATCCATTCTGTAATATTAACGTTTTTGAAACGAAGTATCCAACAATGTCCTGTGAACTTCTCTCCAAGTTTAATTAGTCTAACTTTTATGTGACCTTTTTGATTTGAGCCATCCTTAAGTGTGCAGGGCAGCCTTGACATGGCTGGCTGTGATCATGGAGGAATGAGTAATGCTTTACTGTGTTTTCAGACTTGGTCGTAAGGGTAGGCGAAGCAAGAGTTAATTATTTATACATCTCCGGTTGTAACTGAGTGACTCTGACTTTGGGAGGGCAACACTGCAGAGCAGCTAAGTGCTCTGATTTTCTTGTTATGTTCTCAGCACTCTAATTTATTGGCCACCATTTGTTGTGATCAGAAGCATTGGGTTTGGTCATATCAGTCATTGCAGCAGCAGGATGTAGGAATCGCTGTTTACATGTTACTGTAGGGTTTGGGGCAGGATGGTGTCCTGTTTCGATTTGGTTGTAAAAAGGTTGGTGTTCCATTTGTGCAGCTGCTCCTGATCCTTGAATGTTTGGAGGCAGCTGTAAATACTTGTACCACGATTCTGCTGAGTCTCTGTTATTGACTGGCACATTGACTTCATCTGACTACATTCAAATTGTTATTATTTTTCAAGTTTTGAACTTTGCTGCTTTTTGTGGATGGATGAATATTGGGTGGAAATTTAGTTACATCAATCAGGGCTTTCTGTTTCTCTCTCTCCTCATTTCTATTCGCCGAAGAAAATGAGTGTGGCCATTGCTATGTTCCACTGTTGGCAGCAGTGCAGTTTGAGCTTGAACCGATAGGGTTGCATTCGCTAAGTTTTGCAGTTGCTGTGATACCAGAGTGCAGGTCTGTACATATTAATCTAGTAGACCAAAGTACTACTTATAATGTAGGCCATCCTTCTGAGTTTGAGAGTTTTAAACTTTAGGACACCTCATTCTTGAACTGCTGGAAGGGAAAGCCAAGTTGATTGCTTTATTCAGAGATCCTGCCTTGCCTGTTCAGTCATCGATATTGGAAGTTTGGGCATTTATGATTCACTGCTGCCAGCAACTTGGTGACTTATCGGTGGGTTGTTCAAGGCAGAATAATGGCTCTCCACGTGGAAACTGCTGTAAAAGCTGAGGCTATTGTCCTGTCTTCAACAGGCAGTTTCTTCATTTGCTGCTTCCAAAACACATGCTATGCTAATTGTGTGCTAAATCATGCTAATCTAATTACAGCTGACCACTTCTGTTCTCTGCTTTTGATGAAACTGTTCCCCACTGTTTGAACCTTGTCATCAAGATTACTGTTGTTGGAAAAGCTTGAATGATAATTAGATGTGATTCCTTCTCTTTCAAGGCAATAACCTGTCACACGCTATTTCCCCTGGAAGTCAGTTCCCTTGCTTGGGAATCCCTCTTTCTGGAAAAATAACACACAAGATGGGCAAATTGATTCCTATTAATCCAGTCAACTAAGGCCTACTCACCCCGAGATTTTTATGCTTCCTATTGTGTCGATATGCACCAATTCAGAGGCACCATTTCTCTACAGTTCTCCAGTTCATGTTGTTAAGATTAACAGTCCATAGTTTTCTCAACGTGAGGCAGGAATCAGAGTTGCGTGATGAAAAAGGCTTCATTTCAGATGTCTGGCTCGGTCTGAAAACCTGATTGGTTTACTGACGAGTTTGACCAAGCCATCTGATTGGAAAGTGGGTTGTTATGTAGCAGTCTTTATGCTAACTAATCTCCCAGAGAAGATGTTTTTTGTGCTTTGACATTTCACACATGTTTTTTTTGAAAGGATACGTAGAGAAGCTGTGTGGGTTGTGGAGTGCATACTGAATGGGCACTGTTACATTAAAGGATAGGATATAGGTTCTTTAATCCATTACCTGTACCACTGATATCTTTTTTTGTGAGAGATTTCCTTAAAAATAACAGCGCACCTTTCGTGCTGTTCTGGGCGTAGTGCACGGGGAGTGAGTGTGTGATGCTCACTAACCCATCAGTTTAAGCTGTTGAGTATGTTAATCTGTCCATTTTTGAACATGGTTAAAGATAACCGTTGCAAATAGCTAATTGGCCTTGGATACGAAGGTGAAGACTTATATATGTTTTATGATTGCCCCAGACCAATTCACTGATTTCTATCATTGTTGAAAAAAATAAATAGTGCCTCAATGTAAATTTCTGCCTGTTTTCTTCACATTAACATTTTCCCTTCTTTTCTTCCATCCTCTTAATTTCTTTCCTCTTTTGGAACTTGGTGCATTTTATGTAGAGATTATGTTGCTTAATGAGATTTGTTTTCTTGTATTTTGCAGTAATTGTCATGTACAAGTTCCTGGACCATTTTTCAGAAGTTCTCAGTTTTGAAATAAACTATTTCCACCTTTTTTTAAAAAAAAGTTTCTTATTTCTCATGCTGGCTGCCTCTGAAATAGGCATAAATTGCATTTCAGAAAACAAAGTGTTTGGTTTGATAAATATTTACGTGTGGTAAATCAAAATTACATTGTAGCTGAATGATTCAGTTAAACTACACTGTCAGTTGTTATAGCATCATACAGCAGTCAATGCCCAACATAATCCCAAACTAAACAGCCCCTCCTGCCTGCTCCTGGCCCATATCCCTCCAAACCCTTATTCATGTATCTATCCAAATGTCTTTTAAATGTTGCCATTGTACTTGCATCTACCACTTCCTCAGGCAGTTCATTCCAACCTCTGCATAAAAAATGTGTCTTTTATATCTTTTTTAAATCTCTCTCCTCTCACCTTAAAAATCTGTCCCCTGGTCTTTGAAATCCCCCATCCTGGGGAAACGACAATAACCATTAACTCTATCTATACCCCTCATGATTTTCTAAACTTCTGCAAGATCGCCTATCAACCCCCTATGCTCCAGTGGAAAAATATCCCAGCCTGTCCAGTCTTCCTTCCTAACTCAAACCTTCCACTCACGGGCAGCGTCCCCTCAGCACACTCTGCATAAAAATACTAAGATACTGAATCAGCTGAACCACGCACTGTAGATCAGAGCTCTCTGACCAAACCGGGATGTGGAGTGAGGCTTTGGACAAGGAAGTGGGGGGTAAATGTGCAGGAGAGGAAAGGAGGGAACATTACAATTTTTAACTCGGCCAACATATCGATCTCTGCAGCTGGATGTTGCGACAGGATTTGTGTCAGCCTTAAGCTTCTCAAGTAAATAGCTTTCTAAGACTTGCTGTTCCAATTGATTCATGAGGAAAGACCATTCATTTGATGTTGTGGGGAGCGTTGAGGACCTGTGGAACCTTGGGGCGGTGCTGAATAGAAAACTGGGAGGAAGGAAAAGCTGTGACTGTCCAGTTTAAAGCAATAAATTATTTGATTTCAATACACTGGATTTGAACAATTTGGTTCGATGTGGATAATGTTCTGCTTTCATTTATGTTTGGCTGAGGGATTTTCTACAACAGTCAGACCCAGATGAACGTGTGAAAATTGGAGCTGACTGCACTCTTGATTTAGATGTCTGTTCGGTATTTAAGTTCCATAGTCTGAATTGCTGTATCTGATTATTTTTTCTAAAAAAAAGCAAGAAGATGGATTTGTAAATCATTTTTAAATTGATTTTATTTTTCACTTCAAAGCTTTAATAAACGTGTTCATATATCCATTCTTTATTGTTCTATTTGTTCCTGTAGAGTCCAGTTTTTTTTTACTGTGATCCAGCATGTTAGCTTACTAGAGCAGTCTAGAATGGTGTTCATAAAATTAATGCAAAATGCACCCCCTTAGCACCAACAGCGTTCCCATTAGGAATCTATTAGATTAGATTACTTACAGTGTGGAAACAGGCCCTTCGGCCCAACAAGTCCACACCAACCCATTCTCCTACACCTAACACTACGGGCAATTTAGCATGGCCAATTCACCTAACCTGCACGTTTTTGGACTGTGGGAGGAAACCGGATCATCTGGAAGAAACCCACGCAGACACGGGGAGAATGTGCAAACTCCACACAGTCAGTCGCCTGAGGTGGGAATTGAACCCGGGTCTCTGGCGCTGTGAGGCAGCAGTGCTAACCACTGTGCCACCCATTATCTTGGATGTTGCGGAGTTTTTTTGTTCGAGCTGAAAAATGTGTTGCTGGAAAAGCGCAGCAGGTCAGGCAGCATCCAAGGAGCAGGAGAATCGACGTCTCGGGCATAAGCCCTTCTTCAGAAATGAGGAAGGTGTGCCAAGCAGGCTAAGATAAAAGGTAGGGAGGAGGGACTTGGGGGAGGGCCGTTGGAAATGCGATAGGCAGATGGAGGTCAAGGTGAGGGTGATAGGCCGGAGTGGGGGTGGGGGCGGAGAGGTCGGAAGAAGATTGCAGGTCAAGAAGGTGGTGCTGAGTCCGAGGGTTGGGACTGAGAGAGGGTAGGGGGAGGGGAAATGAGGAAGCTGAAGAAATCTGCATTCATCCCTTGTGGTTGGAGGGTTCCCAGGCGGAAGATGAGGCGCTCTTCCTCCAGGCGTCGTGTTGCCATGGTCTGGTGATGGAGGAGACCAAGGACCTGCATGTCCTTGGCGGAATGGAGGGGGAGTTAAAGTGTTGAGCCACGGGGCGGTTGGGTTGGTTGGTGCGGGTATCCCAGAGGTGTTCTCTGAATCGTTCCGCAAGTAGGCGGCCTGTCTCCCCAATGTCGAGGAGGTGTGGACCTGACGAGGGAATGGTCTTTCCACTGCCCCGGCCGACCCATTGTCTCAGCCTGCTCCTGCCCCACAGATACCCCTCTGTATACCTCGACACTGTCCTGTTCCCCTTAGTCCAAGAACTCCCCACTATGTTCGGGACACCATCCACGCCCTCCACCTCCTCCATGATTTTAGCTTCCCCCGTCCCCAATGCCTTATCTTCACCACGGACATCCAGTCCCTGTACACCTCCATCCCCCATCATGAAGGCCTCAAAGCCCTCCGCTTCTTCCTTTCCCGCCGTACTAACCTGTACCCTTCCACTGACACCCTCCTTCGACTGACTGAACTGCTCACTCTGAATAACTTCTCTTTCAAATCCTCCCACTTCCTCCAAACCAAAGGAGTTGCCATGGGCACCCGCATGGGCCCCAGCTATGCCTGCCTCTTCGTCGGATATGTGGAACAGTCTTCCGCAACTACACTGGCACCACCACCCACCTTTTCCTCCGCTACATCGATGACTGTATCAGCGCTGCCTCGTGCTCCCACGAGGAGGTTGAACAGTTCATCCACTTTACTAACACCTTCCAACCCGACCTCAAATTCACCTGGACCGTCTCAGACTCCTCCCTCCCCTTCCTAGACCTCTCCATTTCTATCTCGGGCGACCGACTCAACACGACATTTGCTATAAACCGACTGACTCCCACAGCTATCTGGACTACACCTCCTCTCACCCTGCCCCCTGTAAAAACTCCATCCCATATTCCCAATTCCTTTGCCTCCGCCGCATCTGCTCCCAGGAGGACCAGTTCCAACACCGAACAATCCAGATGGCCTCCTTCTTCAAAGACGGCAACTTCCCCCCAGACGTGGTTGATGATGCCCTCCACCGCATCTCCTCCACTTCCCACTCCTCTGCTCTTGAACCCTGCCCTTCCAATCGCCACCAGGACAGAACCCCACTGGTCCTCACCTACCACCCCACCAACCTCCAGATACATCGTATCATTCTTTGTCATTTCTGCCACCTCCAAACAGACCCCACCACTAAGGATATATTTCCCTCCCCTCCCCTATCAGCGTTCCAGAAAGACCACTCCCTCGTCAGGCCCACACCCCCCACCAACCCAACCTCCACTCCCGGCACCTTCCCCTGCAACCGCAAGAAATGCAAAACTTGTGCCCACACCTCCCCCCTTACTTCCCTCCAAAGCCCCAAGGGATCCTTCCATATCCGTCAGAAATTCACCTGCACCTCCACACACATCATTTACTGCATCCGCTGCACCCGATGAGGCCTCCTCTACATTGGGGAGACAGGCCGCCTACTTGCGGAACGTTTCAGAGAACACCTCTGGGACATCCGCACCAACCAATCCAACCACCCCGTGGCTCAACACTTTAACTCCCACTCCACCAAGGACATGCAGGTCCTTGGCCACCTCCATTGTCAAACCATGGCAACATGACGCCTGGAGGAAGAGCACCTCATCTTCCACCTAGGAACCCTCTAACCACAAGGGATGAATGCAGATTTCTCCAGCTTCCTCATTTCCCCCCCCTCCCCCCCACCTTTTCCCAGTCCCAACACTTGGACTCAGCACCACCTTCTTGACCTGCAATCTTCTTCCCGACCTCTCCGCCCCCACCCACTCTCCGGCCTATCACCCTCACCTTAACGTCCTTCCACCTATCGCATTCCCAACGCCCCTCCCCCAAGTCCCTCCTCCCTACCTTTTATCTTAGCCTGCTTGGCACACCCTCCTCATTCCTGAAGTAGGGCTCATGCCCGAAACGTCGATTCTCCTGCTCCTTGGATGCTGCCTGAACTGCTGCGCTTTTCCAGCAACACATTTTTCAGCTCTGATCTCCAGCATCTGCAGTCCTCACTTTCTCTGAGTCTTTTTGTTTGTCATGCTGGTGGAATATTTTTTCTTGATTTCTACATGATTGCCATGATTGAGCTGAAATTTAACCCAAGCCTCAGACAAGGAAGTCACTTGTCACGTTTTTTATTTACAATTCAGAGCAGTCGTCATGGTATATCCTTAAGCCTGTATAACATACATACAATTGACCATAAATTTTAGCATTAACCATCAATGTGTGACCGGTGCTAGCACTGGGACTGGAACTGGAATTGCTTTAATTCCTCAGCACCTTGGAACAAAAAGGGGGTTAACAATATTGAGCAGTTTTTGGAGTATAGACATCACTGTCGGGGTCATTCCTAATTTCCTCTCTCCCCTGCACCCCCCCAACCACCACCATACAGCCTTGGTAGCTCACTAGATACTTCACAGGACATCTGTGAAGCAGCAACATGAGTCTGAGATTGCACACAGACTGAATGTGGATGGAGAATTTCCTTCCCTGAAAGTATTTTGTGAACATGACAGGATATTACAATGCTATTGGTTCATGGTCATCAATACTGATCTTGGCTTACGAAGGATACGTACTATTTATTGAATTCAATTGACAAACTCTGATGTTGGGGTTTCACTTCAGCCTGAAGCAATGGTTATATTGCTGGATGGAAGTGGTTTTAACCTGGTAGTGCTCATAATATAGCGCTGGGTCTGTTGTGGCCAACCCGTATCTTCTGAGAATCTTAACAGATGCGTTCTGCATAAGATTGGAGTTTTTTAATGGCTCTCCATCACTTGATTATTCATTGGATTTGGGTGGAGTGGAGTTCACCACCTTCAGCAAATGAGAATGTTCTTCAAGGAAGATGCCAACTGGAATTGTGGTTTTTTGCAAAAAAAAGGCTTTAATTCTAGTTCAAATCATCAAGGAAATTGAGCCCTAGTCCCGAAATATTTGACAAAGTGACAGCTGCCATTTGGCTTAGCCTGGACTAAAATAGCTGATGTACACTACTGAGTCAACAGCTCCCCCGAGAGAAATATTTGAACATTTGCAGGTACATTTTATATTATCAAGAGCAGTGGCTGAATCTATGTGTAGATCTATAAATGGAAAACAACTTGAGTTCTCGGTGTGAAAATGAAGCTCATTGCTTATATATGGAATCCTGCAGTTACATCTTTTGAGAAGACAGTCTTCAGTTTTCACTCAATGTTTGAGGTGGACAAAACATCCATCGGTTCAAGAGTTGAGGCTGAAACAATCTCTGAATATTAAAGTTGGTGGTGCCTTAATGCACTGCGTATGGGGAACTTGTATGAGAGCACAGAATTTGACCCATTACCCATAGGGTTAGGTGCATTAGTCAGAGGGAAGTGGGTCTGTGTGGGTTGCTCTTTGGAGGGTCGGTGTGGACTTGTTGGGCCGAAGGGCCTGTTTTCACACTGTAGGGAATCTAATCTAAAGAAGACTTTTGACCCAAAAAGTCTATCCTGTGTTAAAGCTCCATGTGACTATTGCCATTAAATTAACAGTAAAATCAAAAGAAGTAATTTGCATGCTAGGAGGTAAGATTCCATTTCAGTGAAGTTGCAAGGAAAGTACATGCTGCACAACAGCACAAAAAGGCATAACAGCAAATGCATTTCATTAATTGTGGATGATCCTTCAGATTTGATACAATCTTTGTACCTTGCATAATCGACCTCTCTAATTGCGCAAATGTGATCAGTCCGGCACCAATCATCACAATGATCCAAGTCGTAACTAACTGAATTGTATTTGTAGTATTTCTGCAAATAATCTTTGTCCTGGCTCAATTTATCCAGCACAGCTTGCATGGATCCAGCTGTTCCATCGTGGACTTGGAAGGCTTTTGTTAAACGGTATTCTTCTTCCCAAAGTGGAGCCTGGGTATTGGCTAAAGTTAAATTCAAATAATAACTCACCATATCCTAAGATGGGAAAAAGCAGAGAAACAAGTTGTATGTGAATTTTGAGTGTGGAAAAATATGTTCCATTTGTAGCACGGATACCCTCCAGCTGCTGTAATGTGTCAGTGCAAAATGTGCTGTGTTCAGTGAAGCTGCATTTCCATTCCCTTTTCTGTGCCTATTTGAGACAGCCACTGTAAGGTTAAAGTTACTTCAATAGTGCTGAAGAAAGAGACGTACTGTTGAAGCTTGCCATTTTGCACTCATTGGGACAATGGTAAGCATACCAAATTTCAAATAAGGCGACATTTTGTAATGTGTGGAAATTTGGGTGTTGACAGATTGGCAGTTCAGATTGATTTATGTAACTGGTGTTTGGGGAGGTGATGGTCTAGTGGTATTGTCATTGGATTAGTAACCCAGACATCCAGTAAGCTTACGGAGTCATGCAGCATGTGGACAGACCCTTCGGTCCATAATCCCAAACTAAGCTAGCCCCACCTGCCTGTGCTTGGCCCGTATCTCCAATCATTTCTTGTTCATGTACTTACCCAAATGTCTTGTAATTGTACCTGCATCCGCCACTTCCTCTGGAAGTTCATTTCACACACAAATGCTCTTTGTAAATAAAATTGTCCCTCATTCGTTTTTTAAATCTTTTTCCTCTCAACCTCGAAAAATATTCCCCCTGGTTTTGAAATTCCAACCCCGAGGGAAAGTACATCTGCCAATCGTTATCTATATCCCCTCATGATTTTATAGTAGTCATGATTTGGAGATGCCGGTGTTGGACTGGGGTGTACAAAGTTAAAAATCACACAACACCAGGTTATAGTCCAACAGGTTTAATTGGAAGCACACTGGCTTTCGGAGCGATGCCTGATGAAGGAGCTAGTGTGCTTCCAATTAAACCTGTTGGACTATAACCTGGTGTTTTGTGATTTTTACCCATGATTTTATAAACCTCTATAAGGTCACCCCTCAACCTCCTGTGCTCCAGTGAAAAAAGTCCCAGCCTCTCCTTATAACTCAAACCCCTCATTCCTGGCAACACCCTGGTAAATCTCTTCTGAATCCTCACCAGTTTAATAATGTAGTAAGAATATCCTGTTCTGGGAACTCTAGCTTGAATCCTGTCATGGCAAATGGTGGAATTTGAATTAAATAAAAAAATCTGGGATGAAAAGTCTGATGATGACCAAGAGACCATTGTTGATTATTAGGAAAAGCTGGGAAGAAAATCTAGTGAAAACGAAGAAAGATGTTGGAGATCACAGTGGGTCAGCAACATCGATGAACAGACAGCAAGCTAACGTTTAGAGTCTAGATGAAGGGTTTATGCCCAAAACGTCGACTCTCCTGCTCCTTGGATGCTGCTTGACCTGCTGCGCTTTTCCAGCAACACATTTTCAGCTCTAGATGACTCTCTATCAAGAGCTGGAGAAAGTAGTGTCTGGTCACAGCCACAGCAACGTGATTGGTCATTGACTGGGTGGTTGGGAATGGGCAATAAAATGCCAGCCAACAACTCCCCCATCCTAGGAGTGAATTTCAAAAAGTATTACTGTGGAAAAATCACCACAGACTCTCAGAATGCCCAAAGCATGGTGCATTCTCCATGCCTGTGTCTCAACCAATCAGCATCCCAAATTTCCCAGGAGGTTTTAATATTTCTCTTGTCCCTGAGCGAACGAAACCTGACCAAGTGCCATACATTTTTCACATGTTTTTTGAATAAGTTGTACTCATTTATAATGAAGTTCATTATATTCTTTGGTCGCTGCTCTGATTTTATGCAATTGTTACCGTGTGAATCAAGCGTTTTTAAATTACCAGGCGATTCCTTCCATCCAAAGACATCCAACAACGTCAGGAAAACATTTGTGAGAATGCTTTGGAAATGTTAAACTCATTTTTATCTGGAAGTTGGTTTATTGATCTCTATCTTCTTCCTCTGCCTTTTCTTGTGGTATCCGTGATATGGAGGTGCCGGTGTTGGACTGGGGTGGGCAGAGTCAGAAGTCACACAACACCGGGTTATGGTCCAACAGGTTTATTTAAAATCACTTCAGCTGATGGAGGGGCAGTGCTCCGAAAGCTTGTGATTTCAAATAAACCTATTGGACTATAACCTGGTGTCATGTGACTTGTGACCCTTTCTCATGGAAGGAATAGCAATGTCTGTCATTGTCTGAAACACATCCGAACACAATGCTCCTGATCTTTCATTCGTAATAATGGTGAAACTAACAATGTTCAACGCTATTATGGAATAAATGGGACTAATTTCCGATTTCTAAAGGAAACAGTAACGGAATATGTGAAGAAAGAATATAAGTCTAGAGGCAGTGGAAGATGGGGGAGAAGAATTAACATCAATAGTTGCTGTCCAATAAAAAGAGAGGCAGACGTTGTGATATCGAATTGTTGACTTGTTGAATCTGCTAATCGCATTTGCAGCTCAACTAGACATATCCTTTTGTTTGTAGTTGCAATCACCTTTTGTTGTCTGGACTGCACGGTTACGTTTGTGATCAGTCCACAGCTTAAAGAGGAAGAATGGGAGACCACCTGACAGGTAGTGCATGGGTCCCCCACGATTATCCTCCCAGTCTGTATTCGGTTCGCAGTACTGATAGTTCACCTGGGCAGTGCAGTCAGAGCCAACTCTGTGGCTGGTTGAGTTGTGAGCACCTGGCACCTTTCTCAGTGGCCTGTTTTTGATGCCGTCGGTCTGGGTCTCCTTGTGATGGCTTCTGTCAGTCTGTGACTCAATGCAGCATTTTCACCAGCATGTGAGGGATCTACCCGCAATTCCAGTGGGGGATAAGGTGGGAGTCGAGTCCTGGAATCCAGGGCCATGAAATCAACTGCCTTAAATTCTCTTAGTTTTTTTCTTCATTATATTCTGGAACGACTGTCATTCTGAACTTTATTTCTTTATTTTTAAAATTTTTTTGCCCTAAGAATTTGTAATTAATCTGTGCCTAGGCACCTTGTACCTAAGATTGTAAACTTTTCACTGTAGCTAAAAAATGTGTTGCTGGAAAAGCGCAGCAGGTCAGGCAGCATCCAAGGAGCAGGAGAATCGACGTTTCGGGTAAGGGCTTATACCCGAAACATCGATTCTCCTGCTCCTTGGATGCTGCCTGACCTGCTGCGCTTTTCCAGCAACACATTTTCAGCTCTGATCTCCAGCATCTGCAGTCCTCACTTTCTCCTAACTTTTCACTGTACTCAGGTGGGTACATGTGACAGTAAAGCTAATTCAATTCAAGGTACAAGGAAGACTGGAACAGACATAGTGATAGACGGTTCAATCAGGGAACATATACATATTTCTGTGACTGGGGCGTCGATCAAGGACGTCACTCAGCAGTTGAGAGGAGGGAGGGTGGGTGGATATCCAGCAGCAACGTCCATGTACACTGACAACATACGTAGAATAATGGATGCAATCCTGCAGGCAGAATTTCAGGAGGTAGGTAGAAGATCAGGAACTGAGAAGGAGTTATCTTTGGTCTACTCCTTATGACGTGTAAGCAAGCAGGGAAATAATGAGATAAGACATGTAAATGTGCGGCTGATGATGGAGAGTTTTTGATTTTTGGCACGCTGGGATTGGTGCTGGATTGGTGGGACCGTGCAGATGATTGCCCTGGTCAGAGTCAGGGCTGTGTTCCTTTTGGGGTGCTGTGCTATTATTCCTGGAAAGGATTTTGAGTAATTTAGCAGGGATGTGGGAACCCACAGGTATCGGAGATATTGTGGTGGTTCAGTGGTTAGAAGCAATGCCTCCCAGCACTAGGGACCCCAGGTACGATTCTAGTCCTCAGGTGACTGTGTGGAGATTGCACGTTCTCCCCGTGTCTGCATGGGTTTGCTCCAGTCTCCTTCCAAAGTCCAAGGCTGTGTGGGTGGTTGGATTGGCTGTGGGGAATTGCTCGTAGCGTCCAAGGATGTGCAGGCTAGGTGGGTGGGCTAGCCATGGGAAATGCAGAGGTTACAGGGATAGGGTAGCAGGTAGGTCTATGATTAGATTAGATTAGATTCCCTACAGTGTGGAAACAGGCCCTCCGGCCCAACCAGTTCACACCGTCCCGCCGAAGAGTAACCCACCCAGATCCATTTCCCTGTGACTAATGCACCTAATACAATGGGCAATTTAGCATGGCCAATTCACCTGACCTGCACGTCTTTGGACTGTGGGAGGAAACCGGAGCACCCGGAGGAAACCCGCACAGACACGGGGAGAATGTGCAAACTCCGCACAGACAGTCACCTGAGGCTGAAATCGAACCTGGGATCCTGGTGCTGCGAGGCAGCAGTGCTAACCACTGAGCCATCTCAATATCTCCAATGGTGCCCTTCAGAGGGGAGGTGTAATCTTGATGGGCTGAATGGCCTGCTTCCACGCTGCAGGGATTCTATGATTCTAGATGAATAGCAAATACTGGGAGAGGTAATTAGCCTTAGAGGTCTAAATTAGCATCGTTGTGTACATATGTGAATGCCTAGATTGTGGTAAATAAGACTGGTTAGTTGCAGGTACAGATTGTCAAGTGGAAATATGATGTGGACAGGACTGGGTGTTAAATATTCCAGGATACAAGGTGTTCAACAAAGATAGAAAAGGACAAAAGGGGGGAGGGCTGGTGGTGTTAATTAAGGAATATTGCAGTAATGGAGAAATTGGTTGTCCCAGAAAGCTCAGGGATGGAATTATTTGGCTGGGAGTAAGGAGCAGGATGCTTGGCGTATTCTGCAGGTCGAAGGGCTTTTGCCCGAAACGTCAATTTCGCTGCACTTTGGATGCTGCCTGAACTGCTGTGCTCTTCCAGCACCACTGACCCAGAATCTGGTTTCCAGCATCTGCAGTCATTGTTTTTACCTCGTATTCTGTAGGTCAGCAACCAGTGGGAAGGATCAGAGGAACAAGTTTGAAAAATTGCAGCAGTTAGAGAATAGTTATGGAGGACTTTAATGATCTGAATTTGACTGGGATAGTGGTAAAGGGCGGAGAGAGGCAAGGATATCCTACTTGCCTCCATGTTTTCAGAGACAATTAGGGATGGGCATCAAATGTTGGTGTAGTCAGGAACACCCATTAAAGAGTGAAAATTCAGCCAAATTTTTCCTGTTCTTGGCTCAGGGCAGGAGATCAGTGCACAAAGAAAGCCAAGGGCTTACAGGTTACAAGTGCTACCCAATAGTACCAGTGATTGTTCTCAAATTTTCTTTTAGTAGACAGCTGCGTGAAAACATCAACGTTATGCTGAATTCATAGGGAGCTGCCTTTTAATCTGAACCTACCCAGTCAGGTTAAATTTCTTACAGGACAATGATTGTGCCGTAATACCAATCTAACAGAAAGCACCAGGTCAGGGACAAAGAGCAAGATACCATCTTAGAAGAAATAAAAAGATGCAACTTGGGAACTAGCGATTTTGGGGAAGGAATTATCGCAGGGTTCAGCTGATGCACTCATAAAACAGTAGAAGTAGCCACTGTGAATTCTTCGGAACTATTAAAGTTATGGCAGGAGATGAGAGGAACTCTCCCTCGTCCATACATTCCAGGCAGAGGTGAGGAGATCAATTTCCAGATAGCATTGTTTCAACAAACATCAAGATTACATATGCTAAGTCAGCCAGTGTGGTATGTATGGATTCTTACCAAGATCTGCAGAGTGTCTATATCATATTGAAAGAGACGAATCCCGGGATTTTGTGATCCCTTCTGTAAGCCGGCTAATGTGGTTTTCCAAGGGGTTACTGCCGGAGCAATAAACATGGCACTGACGGGAGAACCTGCAGTGAAATACTTCTGTCATTTTTTAGTTCGAATGCCAATCATCAACTTCACTCAAAAGCAATTTAGTATGGAGATCGACGGGAGAAAAATAAAGAGGCAATAGAGTCAGAGAGCTGTACAGCATCAAACGGACCCTTCGGTCCAACCGTCTATGCCAACCAGATATCCCAACCTGATCTAGTCCCATTTACCAGCATTTGGCCCATATCCCTTTAAGCCCTTCCTATTCGTATACTCATCCAGATGCCTTTTAAATGTTGTAATTTTACCAGCCTCCACTACTTCCTCTGGCAGCTCATTCCACACACGTACCACCCTTTGCGTGAAAGAGTTGCCCCTTAAGTCTGTTTTAAATTTTTCCCCTCTCACCTTAAATCTGTGCCCTCTAATTCTGAACTCCCCTACCCTGGGGAAAAGACCTTGTCTATTCACCCTATCCGTGCCCCTCATGATTTTATAAACCTCTATATGGGATGCTCTTAGATGGGTCAGTGTGGACTTGTTGGGCCAAATGGTCTGTTTCCACATTGTAGGGATTCAAGGAACAAAGATGGAGCTTGTTATGGGTCGGACCAGACCAGATCCCATCAATATATATTAAGAAGGTAGCCTGAACTCTAACGTTTTCTTATTTTAAAGGCAAAGGTAATGTGTTCCAGAAGCAATTTGATTGGTCAATCTAATCACCTTTATGCAAAATACTGTAGTTAAAATACAACAAAAGAAAGAAGAACTTAGAATAACAACCCTTTGGAAAACGTAACAGAATAGATACAGTAACTATTACTAACTTTCAATATAGCAACATCCCATAAACACACCCCTTGGCAAAAAAGCAAATCACGAAAAATAGATTGGTCTCCCAGGTAACGCACCAAGCAAAGAGAAATCTCAACTTCGAGCTGTAACTGAGAGAGGGAAAAGTTAACTTATACCTTTTCAAGCCTCCAGCATCTTCTGCCCTATTGAGTCACCAACAACTACTTAATGCTAAACCTAAAAACTAGAAATCCTGGTCTGTGGGAACTGGTGACACCCAGCCAGGCTGCTTCTATTGTTCTAACTCTTAAAATATACCAAAGGTTTCACCAGCTGTTTACTGGTTTATCAAGTAGACAGTTCATCACCTCTGTCTTAAAACTTCTTTCTTCTTTAAAAAAAGGACAGAAATATACCTGTTGAAGCTACAGTATTGTCACAAGCCTGTTGTTTAAATCAGGAATGGTGCACTAAGGTGTGAAAGTGAGGCTAATATAAATGACCTACAATTAGAATTTATGTCCTCTACTACGCACTTCAGAGGTCAAACCCCTGATTAAAATTCAGAATAATGATCAAATAGATTTTGTCTTTGACCCTGTTGGAGACTTTCTTCCCATACTTACTCCTCCTGAACCAAAGTTGATATGTGGATCATTACGCCAAGGATATTGGCACTCGATGAACAACCTGAGCTTCACAGATGGTATAAACTGCAGATATCTCTCACTGCTGTTAGTCATAGAATCCCTGCAGTGTGGAAGCAGGGCCTTCGGCCCATCGAGTCCTCACGGACCCTCCAAAGTTCCAATCACATCCCTGTAACCCTGTGTACCCCATGGCTAGGAGAAAGTCAGGACTGCAGATACTGGCGATCAGAGTTGCAAAGCACAGTAGGTCAGGCAGCATCCGAGGAGCGGGAGAGTTAATATTTTGGAAATAAGCCCTTCATTATGGCTAACCCACCTAGCCTGCACATCCTGGACACTATGGACAATTGAATCCACCCTAACCTGCACATTTTTTGGACTGTGGGAGGAAACCCACAATTTGCCTAACATTGCCTTAGGCCCTTGGCAGATGCCAACTCCTCGGCCATACACTCACCCCTGGAACATCTGGATACCTACATCAGGCTCCTATTCATTGACTTTATCTCTGCCTTAAACATCACAATTCCAAAAAGTCCATCTCCAAACTCTAAGACCTAGGACTCTGCCCCTCCCCTCTGCAACTGGGTCCTCGTCTTCCTGAAGCATTATCAGTGAGGATAGGCATCAACACCTCCTCCACAATAATCCCCAACACTGGTGCCCCGCAAGGCTGTATACTCAGCCCTATATTATCCTCCTTATACACTCACCACTGTGTGGCCAAATTCAGCTCCAACTCTTAGTTATAAACTTGCTGATGATGCCACGTGAGGGGTCAGATTAAAAAAAAATAGCAAGACAGAATACAGGAAAGCGATAGGCAGCTTAATGGCATGGTGTAAACTTAACAATCTCTCCCTCAATGTGAGAAAAATGAAGGAGCTGGTCATTGACTTCAGGAAGCAGAGTGGAGGACACACCCCTGTCTGTATCAATGAGGCTGAGGTGGAGGTGGTTGAGAGCGTCATGTTCCTGGGAGTAAATATCACCAACAATCCATCCTGGTCCGTCCACGTGAATGCTCCAGTCAAGAAAGCACCCCAACATCTCTACTTACTGAGGAAATTCGGCATGCCCACAATGACTCTTGCCAATTTTTATAGAAGCACAACAGAAAGCATCCCATCGGGATGCTTCACGGTTTGGTATGGCACTGTTCTGCCCAAGACTGCAAGAAATTACAGAGAGCTGTGAACGCAGCCCAGTTCATTATCCAAACCAACCTCCCATTCACTGACTCCATCCACACTTCTCGCTGCCTTGGGAAAGTAGCCAACATAATCGAAGACCCCTCCCATGCCGATTTAAAATCTCTCCCAATGGGCAGAAGATAAAAAATAAACTTGATAACACATGCCAACAGATTTAATTCAGCCTTTCCCCTAACGGGCCTCTCATATATTAGACTAGGAGAAAGTGAGGACTGCAGATGCTGGAGATCAGAGTCAAAAAGTGTGGCTCTGGAAACACACAGCAGGTCAGGCAGCATCTGAGAAGAATAAGCTCAAAACATCAACTCTCCTGCTCCACGGATGCTGCCTGACCAGCTGTGCGTTTCCAGCACCATACGTTTTGACTCTCATATATCAGAGTTGATCTTTCTCTGCCCGTTCTCTGTAGCTGTAACACTATATTCTATTGTTACCCTGATGTATTTGTGTAAGGTATGATTTGTCTGGCTAGCATGCAAAACAATACTTCTCACTGTACCTTGGTACATTTGACAACAATATATCAAATCAAATACTAAACATTGCACGATTTCACAACTCTTAAGTTGTCATTCACTCATCAATCTTAGCTGAGAGAGGGCAATATTAAATGCGAGTGTGATGATGGTATAACTCTGCATCCTCTGAGCATATTTGAGAGCGCTTGCTGCTGACACTGGGCAATAATAATGGATGTCAATGTTTTGGTCCAGTTGATCTAAAATCTACTGGCTGTTGTCAGGAGCAACTATTTAATGTATGTTTTTATTAACTACAAAATGGCTTCTTAATGCAAGTAACATAAAATAACATAATAAAATGGCTTCTAGAAGCAAATTAACAATGTTGTTTATAATGGCATCTAACTGCTGAAAACTACATTCCTGAACTAATGGAAAGAGATTAGCAAACAATGCCCCGTTAATAGTATGAATTAACAAAGTAAGATATGACGTTATTAAAGTATCCTAAATTGACCTTGGAAACCAGGTGTCCCGGACATAATGAAGCGCAAAACTAGTCAGTTCCCAGGAAATATCATTGGTTTAGTTTTATGTCTATTTGTCATTTTATTACATTTTATTGGATTAATTTTGCAATTAAGGCAGTTCTGTTTGTTAAGAGACCTATAAAAGTTGCCTGTGTTTAAGCTAAAGCAGCTGTTCCAGAGTACACAGAGGTGCTTAACCCCTGTGTTGCTGGATAACCCATACCTGTCCTTGTAATAACTTGTTAAATCTTGCTGAAATCAGACCAAGTGTTTATTTGACTGATTGCAGAACCGAGAGGCCTCTCCCAGGGTCTAGATCTTCACAGTGACCCTTCCTCAGAGCAGTTCTGAGCAAGGGTCACTGGATCCAAAACATTAACTCTGACTTCTCTCCACAGTTGCTGCCAGACCTGTTGAGCTTTTCCAGCAACTTCTGTCTTTACTTCTGATTTACAGCATCCGCAGTTCTTTTGGTTTTAATAAAGATGGATGTGTTCTGCTTCTGTGTATTCACATTGTGTTCTCCTTAATAGCACAAAACCATGACAAAGCAGTACCGTGATGTGTACTGGGAAGCCTTGGACTATACAAGAAATCTAGCAGCCCCTATGCCAGGTCTTTGAGCCAGTACGACACTTATAACAGGGAAGTGTTGCATCCTTTATGTGATTTGTGGTTGATGCTTCAAGATTGCAGCTCAAGAACAGCAAGTTCCTTGTCATTGTTAGGCTGATGAATGGACTCTCTAACTTCAAACGCTGTTGACCTTACTTTGTGCCCCTCCTGTGCAGTGTAAACTTGTGCACCTCGCTCTGTCTAAGACCCTATGATCTATCTGAACTTGTTTGCTATGATCTGCCTGTACTGCTCACAAAACAAAAGTTTTCACTGTACTTGGGTACATTCGAAAATAAATGAATTAAATCAAATCAAATCAATGAGGTGAATTGTTGATCCTGAAAGTTAAGTGGGAGAATCACACAGACAGGACCATTTTACCTGAGCTCACTTGACACTCCCTGCATAAGATTATACACTTGCCATGTCTCTTTAACTTGATCCATACAATGATAGAATTCTGTAGTAATCAGAACTTAATAGGAAGAGCATTGTCCATACTGTACCGTCATTGGAGTAGAAAATTTTAAAGCTGTCACGGTGCTGATGTCCAAAAAACTGTCCTGCTATCACTTGGCTGTGTTTTTGGATGATTTCGATATACCTTTTGTTGAATTTTTCCTGGAACCAGTGTGTTCCCCTTTTCTTCTCAAAGACTCCAGGAGGTACATGCCCGATGATGTAAACCTGACAATAGGGTTTCAAATATTAATTCTCATCCATTCTCAATGGCTCAGAGCATTCCTATCGGTCTCACCTAACTCGCTCCAGTGGCAACCCATGTGCAGCAGCCTAGTGTTGCTAACTGTTGATTAGTGATTTAATAACAGGACATTCCTGACCTATAACCTTTTGCAAACATTTTCACTGGATAGTGATCATGGGTTTGTTATGGACCGGACTGAACCCCCTCAAGATATATTCAGAAGACAGCCCAGACCCTAGTCCTTTCTTATTTTAGAGATAAGTGCCAGGTGTTGCATTTTGATTGGTCAAACGCCCAGATTTGAAGCAAAACACACTTTATTCATACCCTATGGTTAAAATACAACAAAATAAAGAAGAAATTGGAATAACTTAACTCTATTGAAAAACTTAACAGAATAATAAATTATTTAACGACTGAACAGTAACTGTTCAAATATGGTAACATCCCATAAACACACCCTTGGCAAAGGTAAATTCTGTAACATAGGTTGTCTCACAGGCAATTCTCCAGTCCAGGAGGAAGAACATCAAGAGAAAACTCAGAAAGAGAGTGTAGCAGGGAGGGATGTACTGCAGCTCCCAAACCCAGCTTCAAGACCCCAGCAACTGCTACTGAAAAGACTAAAACTAAAACTCCTGTTTCTCTGGGAGCTTACCCCCACCCATCCAGGCTGCTTCTATTGTTCCAACTTTAAAAATAACCCCAAGCCCTCAAGAACTGTGTGTAGACTGATCAGCACCTCTCTCACAACCTTTCCTCATAAAAAAAAGACAAAATATGCCTCTTAAAGTCATGGTATTGTCCCAGTTGGAATGTTGTATTAATCTGTCGACTGTATGGAACTTACACTGTTGTGACATCTACTGTACATTGAGCTGCAGGACAGTAGACTGCATCCTGGCAACCTGACTGTACAGGACGCCGTTTTAACAAAGTCTGCCTTCCAATTTCTGGGTCATTCTGCAGAATCTGTGGATGCTAGAAAATGGCAAATGTGAACTCTGGGGAATGTCTGTTCACATTACTACGTGTGGGTGTGTGGTGCATTTAACTGGCTGCTGCGTTTGCTCCATTACCACACAGATGACACATCAAGAAACATTCCACTATCTATAAAGCAGTGTGGGGCTTGATAATGTTATGCTAAGCACCGTTTAAATGTGTGTTTCTTTTTATTTTAAACAGTGCTGGCTTCTATGAATTATTGTGTGGAGAGGGTTGTGAAGAAGGTGTTTGGTACGCTTGCCTTTATTTGTCAGAGCATTGAATACCGGAGTTGGGAGGTCATGTTGCAGCTGCACAATATGTTGGTTTGGCCATTTTTAGAATATTGCGTTCAATTCTGGTCATAGAGTCCTCCTTGCTATCGGAAGGATATTGTGAAACTTGAAAGTGTTCAGAAAAGATTTACAAGGATGTTGCTGGGGTTGGAGGGTTTGAGCTACAGGGAGAGGCTGAACAGGCTGGGGCTGTTTTCCCTGGAGCGTCGGAGGCTGAGGGGTGACCTTATAGAGGTTTACAAAATTATGAGGGGCATGGATAGGGTGAGCAGACAAGTTCTTTTCTCTGGGTGGGGGAGTCCAGAACTAGAGGTCATAGATTTAAGGTGAGAGGGGAAAGATATAAAAGGGCCAACTTTTTCACACAGAGGGTGGTGCATGTATGGAATGAGCTGCCAGAGGAAGTAGTGGAGGCTGGTACAATTACAACATTTAAAAGGCATTTGGATGGGTATATGAATAGGAAGGGTTTGGAAGGATATGGGCCGGGTGCTGGCAGGTGGGACATTTATCGAGTCATAGAGTCATAGAGATGTACAGCACAGAAACAGACCCTTCGGTCCAACTCGTCCATGCCGACCAGATATCCTAAACCAGCGTTTAGATCAGAGTGGTGCTGGAAAAGCACAACAGGTCAGACAGTATCCAGGGAGCAGGAAAATCGATGTTTCAGGCAAAGGCCCTTCATCAGGAATAGATGCAGGGAGCCTCCAGGGTGGAGAGAAAAATGGAGGTGGGGGTTGGGGGAGGAGGGGGGGGGCAGTTGGTGGTTGGGGCTGGGGAGAAGGCAGCAAAGAGTACAATAGGTGGATGGAGGTGGGGATGGAGGTGATAGGTCAGAGAGCAGGGTGGAGTGGATAGGTGGTAAGGGAGATTGGCAGGTAGGACAGGTCATGAGGGCGGTGCTGAGCTGAAAGGTTGGAACTGGGGTAAGGTGGGGGGAGGGGAAATGAGGAAACTGGTGAAGTCCACATTGATGCCCTGGGGTTGAAGTGTTCCAAGGCAGAAGATGAGGCGTTCTTCCTCCAGGCGTCGGGTGGTGAGGGAATGGCGCTGGAGGAGGCCCAGGACCTGCATGTCCTTGGCCGAGTAGGAGGGGGAGTTGAACTGTTGATATCCCAACCCAATCTAGTCCCACTTGCCAGCACCCGGCCCATATCCCTCCAAACCCTTCCTATTCATATACCCATCCAGATGCCTTTTCAATGTTGTAAGAGTACCAGCCTCCACCACTTCCTCTGGCAGCTCATCTCATACACAGACCACCCACTGCATGAAAAAGTTGCTCCTTAGGTCTCTTTTATATCTTTCCCCTCTCACCCTAAACCTATGCTCTCTAGTTCTGGGATTAAAAGGCGTCTGGATGGGTACGTGAATAGGAAGGGTTGAGAGGGATATGGGCCAAGTGCTGACAAATGGGACTAGATTAGTTTGGGATATCTAGTCAGCAGGGATGAGTTAGATCGAAGGAGTCTGTTTCCGTGCTGTCCATCTCTATGACTCTAAATCAAACATCAAACATAATCTCTTACTTTCTCTCCTGCTGTAGAGGCTCTTGAAAGGGTTTCGTCAAACCACTGGAGCTGGCCAGCAGGGTCACTGAGCTCCACCGTCAGTGCATTCTTGTTGTAGTAGAAGTTTGTGTTCAGGACGATCATTCGCTGTCCTTCCTGATGGAGCAGCTTCTCTGTGTAGAAAGCACCTGCAAGTGAAGGCTGCAGGAGGTGAGTGCGATCAGCGTGCATGTACGGTGGGAAAAGACCACGCAAGGTTTGGCATGAGGGCAGCCAAGGCTTCAGATGGAGAGGTGATAAACACTGGAAGACAGTGCGCAGTAAATTGCCACTATTTCTTTCTTTTATTTGTTATTGGGATTTGAGCGTTGCTGGCATTTGCCCATCCCTAAATTTCCTTCAGCTGGTTTCGTTCACTGCATAGCCTCCTTCCCAATGGAATTTCAACAAATGAGAGGAGACCTTATTAAAACCTAAGATATCGGAATGGCTGTTTCTCATCAGGTTCTTCTCTCTGGAAGTTGTACTTTGAACTCTGCCATCTCACCTGGACAATGGTGTTATCTATTCATTGACCTATAACGTTAAAAATCACACAACACCAGGTTTATAGAACATAGAACATAGAACAGTACAGCACAGAACAGGCCCTTCAGCCCACGATGTTGTGCCGACCACTGATCCTCATGAATGCACCCTCAAATTTCTGTGACCATATGCATGTCCAGGAGTCTCTTAAATGTCCCCAATGACCCTGCCTCCACAACTGCTGCTGGCAACGCATTCCATGTTCTCACAACTCTCTGTGTAAAGAACCCGCCTCTGACATCCCCTCGATACGTTCCTCCAACCAGCTTAAAACTATGATCCCTCGTGTTAGCCATTTCTGCAGTGGGAAATTGTCTCTAGCTATCGACTCTATCTATGCCTCTCATTATCTTGTATACCTCAATTAGGTCCCCTCTCCTCCTCCTTTTCTCCAATGAAAACAGTCCGAGCTCAGTCAACCTCTCTTCATAAGATAAGCCCTCCAGTCCAGGCAACATCCTGGTAAACCTCCTCTGAACCCTCTCCAAAGGGCGACCAGAACTGGACGCAGTATTCCAAGTGCGGTCTAACCAAAGTTTTATAGAGCTGCAACAAGATCTCACGGCTCTTAAACTCAATCCCCCTGTTAATGAAAGCCAAAACACCATGTGCTTTCTTAACAACCCTGTCCACTTGGGTGGCCATTTTAAGGGATCTATGTACCTGCACCCCAAGATCCCTCTGTTCCTCCACACTGCCAAGAATCCTATCCTTAATCCTGTACTCAACTTTCAAATTCGACCTTCCAAAATGCATCACCTCGCATTTATCCAGGTTGGACTCCATCTGCCACCTCTCAGCCCATCTCTGCATCCTGTCAATGTCCCGCTGCAGCCTACAACAGCCCTCTATACTGTCAATGACACCTCCAACCTTTGTGTCGTCTGCAAACTTGCTGACCCATCCTTCAATCCCCTCATCCAAGTCATTAATAAAAATTACAAACAGTGGGCGGCACGGTGGCACAGTGGTTAGCACTGCTGCCTCACAGCGCCTGTAGACCCGGGTTCAATTCCCGACTCAGGCGACTGACTGTGTGGAGTTTGCACGTTCTCCCCGTGCCTGCGTGGGTTTCCTCCGGGTGCTCCGGTTTCCTCCCACAGTCACAAAGATGTGCGGGTCAGGTGAATTGGCCATGCTAAATTGCCCGTAGTGTTAGGTAAGGGGTAAATGTAGGGGTATGGGTGGGTTGCGCTTCGGCGGGTCGGTGTGGACTTGTTGGGCCGAAGGGCCTGTTTCCACACTGTAAGTCTAATCTAAGTAGAGGCCCAAGGACAGAGCCCTGTGGAACACCACTCACCACAGACTTCCAGGTAGAATATTTTCCTTCTACTACCACTCGCTGTCTTCTGTTGGCCAGCCAATTCTGTATCCAGACAGCTAAGTTCCCCTGTATCCCATTCCTCCTGACCTTCTGAATGAGCCTACCATGGAGAACCTTATCAAATGCCTTGCTGAAGTCCATATACACCACATCCACAGCTCGACCCTCATCAACTTTTCTAGTCACATTCTCAAAGAACTTGATAAGGTTTGTGAGGCATGACCTGCCCCTCACAAAGCCATGTTGACTGCATTTAATCAAGCCATGCTCTTCCAGATGGTCGTAAATCCTATCCCTCAGAATTCTTTCTAACACCTTGCAGACAACAGATGGGAGACTGACTGGTCTGTAATTGCCGGGGATTTCCCTATTTCCTTTCTTGAAGAGAGGAATTACATTTGCCTCTCTCCAGTCCTCAGGTACAACTCCAGTGGAGAGCGAGGATGCAAAGATCTTCGCAAGTGGCGAAGCAATTGCATTTCTCGTTTCCCAAAGCAGCCGAGGACAAATCTGGTCTGGGCCTGGTGACGTGTCAATCTTAATGTTTGAGAAAATTTTCAGCACATCAGCTTCCTCTATCTCTATCCATTCCAGCATGCACACCTGCTCTTCAAAGGTTTCATTCACTACAAAGTTCTTTCTTTCGTTAAGACAGAAGCAAAAAACTCATTTAGGGCTTCCCCTACCTCCTCAGACTCCACACACAAGTTCCCTATGCTATCCCTGATCGACCCTACTCTTTCTTTAACCATTCTCTTATTCCTCACATAAGTGTAAAATGCCTTTGTGTTCTCCCTAATCCATTCTGCCAAGCCTTTCTCATGCCCCCTCCTGGCTCTCCTCAGACCACTTTTGAGCTCCTTCCTCGCCTGCCTGTAATCCTCTAGAGCTGAGCTTGACCCTCCCTCCCTCCACCTTATGTAAGCTACCTTTTTCCTTTTGACGAGAAGCTCCACCGCTCTCATCATCCAAGGTTCCTTTATCTTACCACTTCTTGCCTATCTCAGAGGGACATATTTATTCATCAATTGCAACAACTGTTCTTTAAACAGTCTCCACATGTCTATAGTGCCTTTACCATGGAACAATTGCTCCCAATCCATGCTTCCTAACTCATGTCTAATCGCATCATAGTTTCCTCTTCCCCAATTAAATATCCTCCCATTTTGCCTAATCCTCTCCTTCTCCATAGCTATGTAGAATGTGAGGCAGTTGTGGTCACTATCACCAAAATGCTCTCCCACCACAAGATCTGAGCCTGCCCCGGCTCGTTTCTGAGCACCAAGTCTAGAATGGCCTCTCCCCTCGTTGGCCTGTCAATGTACTGAGTTAGGAAACCCTCCTGAACACACCTTACAAAAACAGCTCCATTCAAATCTTCTGCTCGAAGGAGGTTCCAATCAATATTGGGAAAGTTAAAGTCACCCATTACAACAACCCTGCTACGTCCACACTTTTCCAAAATCTGCCGACCTATGCTTTCTTCCATCTCCCTGCTGCTATTGGGGGGCCTGTAGTAAACCCCTAACGAGGTGACTGCTCCCTTGCTGTTCCTAATTTCCACCCTTACTGACTCGGTAGGCAGGTCTTCCTCGACAATGGAAGCTTCTGTAGCTGTGATACCCTCTCTGATTAGTAGTACTACACCCCCTCCTCTTTTTCCCCCCTCCCTATTATTTTTAAATGCTCTAAACCCTGGAACATCCAGCAACCATTCATGCCCCTGAGAAACCCATGTCTCTGTTATGGCCACAACATCACGGCACCAGCTTTTGGAGTGCTGCTCCTTCATCGGGTGGTTGTAACCAGTGGACAGAGAAATAGAGATGTACAGCACGGAAACAGACCCTTCAGTCCAACCCACCCATGCCGACCAAATATCCTAACCTAATCAAGTCCCATTTGCCAGCACTTGGCCCATACCCCTCTAAACCCTTCCTATTAAAAACCCATCCAGATGCATTTTAAATGTTGTAATTGTACCAGCCTCCATCACCTCCTCTGGCAGCTCATTCCATACACACACCACCCTATGCCCTCTGGTTCTGGATTCCCCCACCCCAGGAAAAAGACCGTACCTATTTACCCTGTCCATGCCCTGCAGGGGCTGCACGGGGGTGGGGTCAGTGGTTAGCACTGCTGCCTCACAGCACCAGGGACCCAGCCTCGGGTGACTGTCTGTGTGGAGTTTGCACATTCTCCCCGTGTCTGCGTAGGTTTCCTCCGGGTGCTCCGTTTTCCTCCCACAGTCCAAAGATGTGCAGGTTAGGGTGGATTGCCCATGCTAAATTGCCCATAGTGTTAGGTGCATTAATTGGAGGGAAATGGGTCTGAGCGAATTACACTTCAGAAGGTCAGTGTGGACTTGTTGGGCTGAAGGGCCTGTTTCCACACTGTAAGGAATCTAAGCATGATTTTATAAACCTCTATAAGCTGAAAAATGTGTTGCTGGAAAAGCGCAGCAGGTCAGGCAACATCAAAGGAACAGGAGAATCGACGTTTCGGGCATAAGCCCTTCTTCAGGAATGAGGAGGGTGTGCCAAGCAGGCTAAGAAAAAAGGTAGGGAGGAGGGACTTGGGGGAGGGGCGATGGGAAGGAGGTTAAGGTGAGGGTGATAGGCTGGAGTGGGGGTGGGCGCGGAGAGGTCGGGAAGAAGATTGCAGGTCAAGAAGGTGGTGCTGAGTCTGAGGGTTGGGACTGAGATAAGGTGGGGGGAGGGGAAATGAGGAAGGTGGAGAAATCTGCATTCATCCCTTGTGGTTGGAGGGTTCCCAGGCGGAAGATGAGGCGCTCCTCCTCCAGGTGTCATGTTGCCATGGTCTGGCGATGGAGGAGGCCAAGGACCTGCATGTCCTTGACGGAGTGGGAGGTGGAGTTGAAGTGTTCAGCCACGGGGTGGTTGGGTTGGTTGGACCGGGTGTCCCAGAGGTGTTCCTGAAACGTTCCGCAAGTAGGTGACCTGTCTCCCCAGTGTAGAGGAGGCCACATCGGGTGCAGCGGATGCAGTAAATGATGTGTGTGGAGGTGCAGGTGAATTTGTGACGGATATAGAAGGATTCCTTGGGGCCTTGGAGGGAAATGAGGGGGGAGGTGTGGGCGCAAGTCTTGCATTTGTTGCGGTTGCAGGGGAAGGTGCCGGGAGTGGAGGTTGGGTTGGTGGGGGGTGTGGACCTGACGAGGGAGT
Source organism: Hemiscyllium ocellatum (assembly GCF_020745735.1). Classification (NCBI taxonomy): domain Eukaryota; kingdom Metazoa; phylum Chordata; class Chondrichthyes; order Orectolobiformes; family Hemiscylliidae; genus Hemiscyllium; species Hemiscyllium ocellatum. Next base: position 4,608,654 of record NC_083416.1, read on the forward strand.
CGTGGAGGGAGTGGTCTTTATGGAATGCTGATAGGGGAGGGGAGAGAAATATATCCCTGGTGGTGGGGTCTGTTTGGAGGTGGCGGAAATGACGAAGGATGATACGATGTATCTGGAGATTGGTGGAGTGGTAGGTGAGGACCAGTGGGGTTCTGTCCTGGTTGCAATTGGAGGGGAGGGGCTCAAGGGCGGAGGAACGGGAAGTGAAGGAGATGTGGTGGAGAGCATCGTCAACCACGTCTGAGGGGAAATTGCTGTCTTTGAAGAAGGAGGCCATCTGGGTTGTTCAGTATTGGAACTGGTCCTCCTGGGAGTGAAGGAATTGGGAATATGGGATGGCGTTTTTACAGGGGGCAGGGTGGGAGGAGGTATAATCTAAGTAGCTGTGGGAGTCAGTCGGTTTATAATAAACGTCCGTGTTGAGTCGGTCGTCCGAGATAGAAATGGAGAGGTCTAGGAAGGGGAGGGAGGAGTCTGAGACGGTCCAGGTAAATTTGAGGTCGGGGTGGACCTCCAGATGTGAAAACCGATACCTTTCTGGAAAGTGGCGACTGATGCTGCTTCCAACCACTGGGCCCACAGCTCTGCAGTTTGATTGTAGAGCACATGGCCATTCGCAGGAAACTGGCTCTTTGGATGAATATCATGGTTCCCCATTGCCGCATAAACCTTGGTGTCTGAGTGAGGAATAATAAACAAATCATGAAATCTCTAATTTGGACAATTAGCCAAACCGATTTACAGAATGGGACTGATTTCTCTTGATGGCACTGTTCTAATATATTACAATTTATTACTGAATATTATAGCATACAGCATCATAGGGAGGTGTGCCCTTCAATACCTCACCCAGGGGGTTGTCTTTATGAATAGGCCCAGACAGCACAATGGTAAAAGCAAACATAGGGCGTGGATGGCTCAGTGGTTAGCGCTGCTGCCTCACAGCACCCGGGTTCATTCTAGCCTCAGCTGACTGTCTGTGTGGAGTTTGCATGTTCTCCCTGTGTCTGTGTGGGTCTCCTTCCAAAGAAATGGTGTGGATAGTCAGATTTTTTTTTTCCCAGGGCAGAAATGGCTATCATGAGGGAGCATAATTTTAAGGTGATTGGAGGGAGGTTTAGGGGAGATGTCAGAGGTAGGTTCTTTACACAGTGAGTGGGGGTTGTGTGCGGAATGCACTGCCAGCAGTGGGAGTAGAGTCAGATACATTAGAGACATTTAAGCAATTCTTGGATTGGAACATGGAAGATAGTACAATGAAGGGCATGTAGGTTAGTCTGACCTTAGAGTAGGATAAAATAGGCACAACATCGAGGGCTGAAGGGCCTGTACTGTTCTATGTTCTATGTGCAGGTTAGGGTGAATTGGCTATGCTAAATTGCTTGTAGTGTCCAGGGATGGCAGGCTAGTGGGGTTAGCCATGAGGGAATGCAGGGTTATAGGGGAGGTGGGTCTGTGTGAGGTATTCATCAGAGGGTTGGTATGGGCTGAATGGCCTGCTGTAGGGTTTCTATGATTGGGAGGGGACAGTCACCCTTCAGCCTTGTTCTGGCTTTGTTTCAACACCGACAGGAATGCACACTGCACAAGCCACAGGGGGATAGCAGTGGGGATGTTAGTCCGATTGGCGATAGCAAGGAAATTTCTGCCACTCTCTCCAGCGTTTTGTTTGGTCTCCATTTTAAAAAGTCATTCGATGGAATATAGAATGAAGATTTGCCCTTCACTCTTGTGTCCGGGTACAGTGAGTAGCTGAGCCAGGAACACCAAGCAGATTCACACTATGACAGTAGAGTTGACTGTAATTTCCCTGGGCCAGCCCCAAAGAGCAAGAAATGGATTCAGGGGTTTTAATCTTGATTGTTCTCTGGGATTTTACACTCTTCAAGTCAAAGTAAAATTAGGCTTTCTTTGCGATGTCCACCACAGTTTGCTTTGGCCAACAATGAGAACCTCTCTCCCTGTTGTAGTCAGACATAGGAGCAGATGTAGGCCATTCTGCCCATCAAGTCAACTTCACCATTCAATGAGATGACGGCTGATCTGATAATCCTCAACTCCAATTCGTTGTCCTATTCACAAAACTCTGCATTTCCTTGGAGATTTAAAATCTGTCTTTCTTAGCCTTGAGTACACTTAATGTCCCAGCCTCTACAGCCCTCACTGGCAAAGATTTCCACAGATTTTCTAACCTCAAAGAAAAAGAATCTTCCTTATCTAGGTTTTAAATCGGCAGTCCCTTACTCTGAGGTCATGCCCTCAGGTCTGAAACTCTCCCACAAGAGGAAACAACTTTCTCCATCTCTGCTGTCAAGTCCCCTTGCATGCTTTAATAAAGCCTTCTCTTATTCTCAGGCAGCATGGTGGTTAGCACTGCTGCCTCACAGGGAGCTGGGTTCAATTCCAGCCTTGGGCACTGTCTGTGGGGAGTTTGCACATTCTCCCCGTGTCTGCGTGGGTTTCCTCCGGGTGCTCCGGTTTCCTCCCACTGTCCAAAGATGTGCAGATCAGGTGCATTGGCCATGCTAAATTGCCCGCAGTGTTAGTTAGGGGTAAATGTAGAGTAATAGAGCAAGGGAATGGGTTTGGGTGGGAAACACTTCGGAGGGCCCGTGTGGACTTGTTGGGACGAAGGGCCTGTTTTCACACTGCAGGGATTCTATGATCTATGAGTCTCCTAAACTCCAATGACTGCAGACCCAATCTCTCCTCGTAAGTCAGCCTCTCCATACCTCGGACCAACCTAATAACAGCCTCCAATGCCAGTATGATTTTCTTGAGATAAGGGGTAATATTCACAGTATTCCAGCTGTGGTCTGAATAGTGGCTTCTATAATTTTAGCAAAACCTCCCTATTTTTATACTCCATTCTCTTTGAAATAAAGACCACCATTCCATTTGCCTTCCCTGTTTCCTGTTGCATTTGTCCACTAGTTTTTTTTTTGTAATTTACCAACAAGGACTCTCAAACCCTTCTGTGCTGTAGCTTTCTGTATTTAAATAATATTTAGTTCATCTGTCTTTCCTAACAAAGTGCATCCTCACATTTCCCCATGTTCGAGTCCACCTGCTAATTTTCTTTCCCACTCGCCTAATCTGTCTGTCTTTCCCTGCAAACTCTTTGAATCATCCTCCCCACTTGCATTCCCACCTATTTCTGTGCCCTCCAATAACTTGGCGAGGGTGGAGTCATAGAATCACACAGGAGCAGAACTGACCCTTCCATCCAATAATGCTGACCGTAATCCCAAACTAACCTAGCCCCATCTGCCTGCACTTGGCCATATCCCTTCAAACCTTCCCTATTCATGAACTTATCCAAATGTCTTGTAAAAGTTTTAATTGTACCCACATCCCCCACTTCCTCTGGAAGTTCATTCCACATGCGAACCACCCTCTGTGTAAAAAAAAAATTGCCCCTCATGTCTTTTTTTTATCTTTCTCCTCTCGCCTTAAAAATGTGTCCCCCCCAGTCCTGAAAACCCCCCCACCCTGGGGAAATGACACCTGCCATTCACCTCATCTATACCTCACGTTATTTGATGCAGGTCATTCTGTTTTGTTAACGTGAATACGCTGGAATGCGATTGATGAATTGGGGACACTGTTTCTAACGCTTATTAAAAACGTGTGTTGGTTGTAACATTTAAAGCACTGTTTCTAAAGTGCACATTTTCAATAATGTGAGGGTGCACAAGAACAACCATCGCGCTAAAGAAAACCCACCAGTAAACCTCTATAAGGTCACCTCTCAACCTCTGACGTACACTCACACTCCTCAGTGTCAATAATTGTGGCCCCATTGACATTGTGCTTTATATTTGTTGGCATAAACACTTTAGACCCCTTGGCATTTTGTTGTCCATTGCTTTTTTGCTGGGTCCATTTGTGTACTTTCTGAGCATTGATCTCTCCTGCCTGTTGGTGGCTAGCAAAGGTGCAGAACTTTGGGACATTGTCTGTCATTTCAGCTCCTGTCCATCAGAGACCTTGACAACGTTAGCACTCACCTGGGAAGACTTGCTGTATGAGCTGTGAGACATTCCCAATTATCCTCAGCACTGCTTCCTCACTGAGTTGTTCATTAGGGATGTGCGGAGTGTCATCTCTGCACAAGAAGGGAATAGATCTCGGACATTAATCACACACTGGATAGGAGGAAGATTCAGTTAGTCTTCTGATTAAATAAACATTCTAATCTGGACAGAGTGCATCTCCATTTTGGAAAGTTAACACGACAACCTTTTCACGCAGAGAGTGGTGCATGTGTGGAATGAGATAGTGGTGGAAGCTGGTACAATTACAACATTTGAAAGGTGTCTGGATGGGTGAGATGCGCAGCAAATACTCGCAAATGGGACTAGATTAATTTAGGAAATCTGGTCAACATGGATGCGTTGGACCAAAGGGTCTGTTTCCGTGCTCTACGAGTCTGGCTCTATGGTCCTGCTGTATTTCTTACAGCCAATCAGGATGGCGAAGGTAAACCCAGAACAATACTGTCATAGGGCCCGAGGCAGTGAGACACTCTCAGGGTTATAAAGGACCAGCTGAGGATAGGTACCAGGAGGTAGTCTTCTCCAGAGATCTACAGCTGCCACAATTTGCCAGGAAGGGTGAGTCATTTCACTACTGGAAGGGTGAGATACTTAGATGTTGTCACCATCGTATAGAATCATCTAGAAGCAGGCCATTTGGCCCAACCAGTCCACACTATCCCTCTGAAGAGCAGCCCACTCACAGCCTCCAAGCCCCATCCCTGTAACCCAGCATTTCAACTGGGACAACACTACTATTATAGGACAAGCCAAACAGAGAACAGTCAGGGAATTCCTAGAGGCATGGCACTCATCCACTGATTCAATCAATAAGCACATCGACCTGGACCCAATATACCGACCACTGCAGCGGACAGCTGGAACTGACAACCGGAAGCGGCAGATTCAAACCACTACAAATGCCGGAGGAAACATCACAGAAGCGCTTCACAGGAGGCTCCCAAACGCTGAGGATGTCACCTAGACAGGGGACGAAATGTCTGCAACACAAATTCCCAGCTCGGCGAACAGAACCACAATAGCATTTCCCATGGCTAACCACCCAGCCTGCACATCCCTGAACACTATGGGGCAATTTAGCATGGTCAATCCACCCTGACCTGCACCTCTTTGGACTGTGGGAGGAAACAGGAGCACCCGGAGAAAACCCACACCAGGAGAATGTGCAAACTCCACACAGACAATCACTTGAGGCTGGGATTGAACCTGGGTCCCTGGTGCTGTGAGGCAGCAGTGCTAACCACTGAGCCAGCGTGGTCAAAGTTCCAATTTTCCTTCCATCTCCAAGATTGCCTCTTAGTATTAGCATTGGCTTGTAGTGGAAAGATTTAGAAGGTGATTCTCAATCTGGTTATCCCACATTATGCTTGTGCACTGTACAGAATCTGTGAGAAACTATTCATAGCCCTGGACTTCAAGAAACCTGGAAAGGAAACCATTGTCACTGTCAGTGACTTGCACTCAGTGTGGGGGAAGGGCAGCTGATGAATGTGGAACAGATTGGTGACAACAGTGGGATTTGACGCCCACTCTGGTTGTGGTACCTCCTTGGCATTTCCATGGTGGCGGTCATGGTGCAGTGGATTAGACCTGGCATCAGAAATACAACTCAAGACGCAACAGCAGAATGGGACAAGGAGAGCCATATCCACCTTATTCTCTATTAATTCAGCAACTCCTCTCTTCCTTTATGGGTCACATATTCACACACAGTCATCCCAACATATTTATCCTGTCCAAATGATGGGGTCACATATTCACACACAGTCATCCCTGCATATTTACCCTGTCCAAATGATGGGGTCACATATTCACACACAGTCATCCCTGCATATTTACCCTGTCCAAATGATGGGGTCACACATTCACACACAGTCATCCCTGCATATTTACCCTGTCCAAATGATGGGGTCACACATTCACACACAGTCATCCCTGCATATTTACCCTGTCCAAATGATGGGGTCACATATTCACACACAGTAATCCCTGCATATTTACCCTGTCCAAATGATGGGGTCACATATTCACACACAGTCATCCCTGTATATTTACCCTGTCCAAATGATGGGGTCACACATTCACACACAGTCATCCCTGCATATTTACCCTGTCCAAATGATGGGGTCACACATTCACACACAGTCATCCCTGCATATTTACCCTGTCCAAATGATGGGGTCACATATTCACACACAGTAATCCCTGCATATTTACCCTGTCCAAATGATGGGGTCACACATTCACACACAGTCATCCCTGCATATTTACCCTGTCCAAATGATGGGGTCACATATTCACACACAGTCATCCCTGCATATTTACCCTGTCCAAATGATGAAGTTAGGAAGCGGGAGGATAGCCTTCATGGCGTAGATCGATGAATTGATCAGAGTCCAGGGAGAGTCACAAAGATAATCCCCCCAATTCCCCGGGTTGTTCACGGGCTCTGATGAAGACGGGCACACAGCCGATGGGTTGTCAGTGACACTGTAATCAGGATCCCAGTGCACATCGGTGATGTGCCAGAAATACCCTGAAAGCAAACAAATGTACATCTTGTCACTAAAGGGACCAATTCTTATCTGAGCTGCTGGCCCAGGACCAGACATTTGAGCCCAGTTTAAAGTAATGAATACAGTTACAGGAATTCAATTTGTTTGCAGTCTCTGACCAACATGACGGTGTCATTGTGACAGCAGAAACATGAAGGCAATCGAAAGCCTGACACTCCCACTGCAGTACTGAGGGAGTGTAGCACTGGCACGGTGCAGTACTGGGGGAGTGTAGCACTGGCACAGTGCAGCACCGAGGGAGTGTAGCACTGGCACGGTGCTGTACTGAGGGAGTGTAGCACTGGCACGGTGCGGTACTGAGGGAGTGTAGCACTGGCACGGTGCTGTACTGAGGGAGTGTAGCACTGGCACGGTGCTGTACTGAGGGAGTGTAGCACTGGCACGGTGCAGTACTGAGCGAGTGTAGCACTGGCATGGTGCTGTACTGAGGGAGTGTAGCACTGGCACGGTGCTGTACTGAGGGAGTGTAGCACTGGCACAGTGCAGTACTAAGGGAGTGTAGCACTGGCACAGTGCAGTACTGAGGGAGTGTAGCACTGGCACAGTGCAGTACTGATGAATGTAGCACTGGCACAGTGCAGTACTGAGGGAGTGTAGCACTGGCACACTGCTGTACTGAGGGAGTGTAGCACTGGCACAGTGCAGTACTGAGGGAGAGTAGCACTGGCACGGTGCTGTACTGAGGGAGTGTAGCACTGGCACGGTGCAGTACTGAGGGAGTGTAGCACTGGCACAGTGCAGTACTGGGGGAGTGTAGCACTGGCACGATGCTGTACTGAGCGAGTGTAGCACTGGCACGGTGCTGTACTGAGGGAGTGTAGCACTGGCACGGTGCTGTACTGAGGGAGTGTAGCACTGGCACGGTGCAGTACTGAGGGAGTGTAGCACTGGCACGGTGCAGTACTGAGGGAGTGTAGCACTGGCACAGTGTTGTACTGAGGGAGTGTAGCACTGGCACGGTGCAGTACTGAGGGTGAGTAGCACTGTTACGGTGCTGTACTGAGGGAGTGTAGCACTGGCACAGTGCAGTACTGAGGGAGTGTAGCACTGGCACAGTGCAGTACTGAGGGAGTGTAGCACTGGCACAGTGCTGTACTGAGGCAGTGTAGAACTGGCACAGTGCTGTACTGAGGGAGTGTAGCACTGGCACGGTGCTGTACTGAGGGAGTGTAGCACTGGCACAGTGCTGTACTGAGGGTGTGTAGCACTGGCACGGTGCTGTACTGAGGGAGTGTAGCACTGGCACGGTGCTGTACTGAGGGAGTGTAGCACTGGCACAGTGCAGTACTAAGGGAGTGTAGCACTGGCACGGTGCTGTACTGAGGGAGTGTAGCACTGGCACAGTGCAGTACTGAGGGAGTGTAGCACTGGCAGTGTGCAGTACTGAGCAAGTGTAGCACTGGCACAGTGCTGTACTGAGGGAGTGTAGCACTGGCACAGTGCAGTACTGAGCGAGTGTAGCACTGGCACACTGCTGTACTGAGAGAGTGTAGCACTGGCACGGTGCTGTACTGAGGGAGTGTAGCACTGGCACAGTGCTGTACTGAGGGAGTGTAGCACTGGCACACTGCTGTACTGAGAGAGTGTAGCACTGGCACAGTGCTGTACTGAGGGAGTGTAGCACTGGCACACTGCTGTACTGAGAGAGTGTAGCACTGGCACGGTGCTGTACTGAGGGAGTGTAGCACTGGCACGTTGCTGTACTGAGCGAGTGTAGCACTGGCACAGTGCAGTACTGAGGGAATGTAGCACTGTCACGGTGCAGGACTGAGGGAGTGTAGCACTGTCATGGTGCAGTACTGAGGGAGTGTAGCACTGGCACGGTGCAGTACTGAGGGAGTGTAGCACTGGCACGGTGCTGTACTGAGAGAGTGTAGCACTGGCACGGTGCAGTACTGGGGGAGTGTAGCACTGGCACAGTGCTGTACTGAGGGAGTGTAGCACTGGCACTGTGCTGTACTGAGGGAGTGTAGCACTGGCACGGTGCTGTACTGAGGGAGTGTAGCACTGGCTCGGTGCTGTACTGAGGGAGTGTTGCACTGGCACGGTGCAATACTCAGGGAGTGTAGCACTGGCACGGTGCAGTACTGAGGGATTGTAGCACTGGCACAGTGCTGTACTGAGGGAGTGTAGCACTGGCACAGTGCAGTACTGAGGGAGTGTAGCACTGGCACGGTGCAGTACTGAGGGAGTGTAGCACTGGCACGGTGCAGTACTGAGGGAGTGTAGCACTGGCACGGTGCTGTACTGAGGGAGTGTAGCACTGGCACAGTGCTGTACTGAGGGAGTGTAGCACTGGCACGGTGCTGTACTGAGGGAGTGTAGCACTGGCACAGTGCAGTACTGAGGGAGTGTAGCACTGGCGAGGTGCAGTACTGAGGGAGTGTAGCACTGGCACAGTGCAGTACTGAGGGAGTGTAGCACTGGCACGGTGCAGTACTGAGGGAGTGTAGCACTGGCACAGTGCAGTACTGAGGGAGTGTAGCACTGGCACGGTGCAGTACTGAGGGAGTGTAGCACTGGCACGGTGCAGTACTGAGGGAGTGTAGCACTGGCACAGTGCAGTACTGAGGGAGTGTAGCACTGGCACGGTGCTGTACTGAGGGAGTGTAGCACTGGCACGGTGCAGTACTGAGGGAGTGTAGCACTGGCACAGTGCAGTACTGGGGGAGTGCAGAACTGGCCTGAGTTCCATTTTTGCCCCGTTTATAATGGCGACCCTGTCAGCTCCTCCATGTGAAAGATCCTAAGGCACGGTTTTGAAGATGGTGAGTTGTGCACAGTCTCTGATGTTGAAGTCAGTTGCTATAATTGCGCTGACATTGCTGAACCACGATGTGTTCATTGCCACAAGACAGTTTGTGGCAGTTTGATGGGGTATAAATGGGCAGCTTTATTTGCTGCACCATTCAATTGAAAATATACTTAATTGAATATAACGCGGTTTTGGTTGCTCAGCAGTTGTGGAAGTTGCTCTAAAAATACATTTTATCCAACATTTGACAGTTTCATTATCTCTCTGTTACACGGGTAAAGCACACGCCCCGCCTTTCTCTCAGCCTCTGTGTCATACACTTACTGCGTGTGACATGTACCATCTCCTCTAGCGGGCACTTTATCTCTCTTTAATGCCTTGTGCTCCACATCCCCCAGGGCAGATTTCACAAGTGGAATGGGGAACAAGGGTCGTCAATCCATGTGTAATTAAATAATACAACGTGGGAGATCCCGACTGGATCGGGAGAATGATGGGGTGGTTTTGACAAGTCTGTTGTTTCCATTGTTTCAGAGCCCCGTTTTCCTGCCTACATTGATCTTGCCCACTTGGAGGTCTGAGTGCTGGCTGTCCGTACTGCCCTCTTGATGCTGCTGCACTCAGCTCAATGGTACGCCCTTTGAGTGACTGAATTCCTGCCCTTATCTTTCCCAAAATAAAGTATTGGAAAACCCCTTCACTCACATCCCTCAGGGAAGGAAATCTGCCACCCTTACCTGGTCTGGCCTACATGTGACCCTTAACTCACAGTGCTGCTGTTGACACTAACAGAGAAGTAGGTGCAGGAGGAGACCATTCAGCCCCTCGTGCCTGCTCCGCCATTCAGTGAGACCATCAGTGACCTATCTCCATAAACCTGCCTTTGGCCCATATCCCTTCATACACTTTGCTGAACAGCCATGGATCGATCTGAAATTTAAAATTAACAACAGACGCAGCATTCTCTTCCATTCATGGAAGAGAGTTCCAATCCTCTCCCACCCTTTGTGTGTCGAGGTGCTTCCTAACACCTCTCCTGAACGGTCTGGCTCTAATCCTCAGTCTATGACCCTCATTCTAGACTCCCCAACCTGTGGGAATAGGAGAAAGTGAGGACTGCTGATGCTGGAGATCAGAGTCAAGAGTGTGGTGCTGGAAAAGCGCAGCAGGTCAGGCAGCTTCCGAGGAGCAGGAGAATTGACGTTTCAGGCATAAGCTCTTCATCAGGAAACGTTGACTGTCCTGCTCCTGAGATGCTGCCTGACCTACTGTGCTTTTCTAGTACCACACTCTCAAACCTGGTGGGAATAGTTTATCTTCATCTACTCTGTCTTTCCCTGTTATTATCTTGAAGACTTTGATCAGATCACCCCTTAACTTTCTCAACTTGAGAGAAAGCAGGCCAAATTTGTATCATCTCTCTTCATAACTCAACCCCTCCTAACTTAAGTTCCCTTTAAAACAAATGCACGCATTTACACCTCATGGTGAATCCAGGAGGTGGACACAATCCACTGTGTACTGGGCTCACTACTGCAAAAGTTTAAACATTGCCTGGAAATGTGGTCGAGGGTGAATCAACTGAGCCATTCAAGAAGGGTATTGGATGATGTTTTTGGGTAATAACGATGTGCAGAGAGATGGCGGAAAGCCAGGAGATTGGCACGGGGTAATGGAGACGGGTTTGACAATCGAGACAGCACTGGCACAATGGGCCGAATGGCCTCATTTTGCATTATAATAGGGGCGGCACGGTGGCTCAGTGGTTGGCACTGCTGCCTCAGAGCGCCAGGGACCCAGGTTTGATTCCAGCCTCGGGTGACTGTCTGTGTGGAGTTTACACATTCTCCCTGTGTCTGCGTGGGTTTCCTCCCACAGTCCAAGGATGTACACTTTAGGGTGGAATGGCCCCGTGCTGAATTGTCCCATAGTGCCCAGGGTCAGGTAGGTTTGGTGGATTAGTCCATGGGAAATGCAGGGTTATAGGGTCAAGGAGTCTGGGAGCCATACCCTTCAGAGGGTCGGTGCAGTCATTGGTAGGCTGAATGGCCTGTTCCTGCAATTGCTCCTCAAATGGGCCATTTCAGAGGACAGTGTTGTGAGCATGTTGCTGGAAAAGCACAGCAGGTCAGGCAGCATCCGAGGAGCAGGGGAATCAGGCCGGAGCCCTTCATCAGGAATTCCTGCTCCTCGGAAGCTGCCTGACCTGCTGTGCTTTTCCAGCACCACACTCTTAACTCTGACCTCCAGCACCTGCAGTCCTCACTGTCTCCTAGTTCATTTCAGAAGGTAGTTAAGAGTCAACCACATTGCTGTGGGTCAGGAACCCGGTGTAGGCCAAACCAGGTCAGGCAGCATCTAAGGAGCAGGAGAATCGACGTTTCCTGAAGAAGGGCTCATGCCCGAAACGTCGAATTTCCTGCTCCTTGGATGCTGCCTGACCTGCTGCGCTTTTCCAGCAACACATTTTCAGCTCTGATCTCCAGCATCTGCAGTCCTCACTTTCTCCTCGAAGATTTTAACCTACTGCGAATCCTCTTGCAAGGATGCCTTCCTTGAGGAAGCTCTCTTCCTCCCTCTACAAGGATTTCAGTGAGTCCCTCTCTCACTGCACCTCCCAGGTCATCTCCTGTGCTTAGCCTGCTGGACACACTTTCCTCATTCCTGAAGAAGGGCTCATGACCGAAACGTTGAATTTCCTGTTCCTTGGATGCTGCCTGACCTGCTGCGCTTTTCCAGCACCACATTTTCAGCTCTGATCTCCAGCATCTGCAGTCCTCACTTTCTCCGTAGGCCAAACCAGGTCAGGATGGCAGATTCCCTCCCTTAAAGGCTATTCCCATGGTCCTTCTCAATGCTAATGGTTGCCCACACTCTAAGTTGCCCAGGGATTGACACACCTTCTCTCAGGCAGACAAACAGCAGTTCCATTCTCACCTGTGGAAGACAGAGCGACAGCAGGATTCACCAACAACAGCAACAAACCAAGGACAGGCATGGCAGACAGCAGCCAGGGATTTCTGAAGTTCACCCTTACTCCTTGGACTCTGCCCTGCATCGGAAAGGGGAGTCTGACTTTGTACAGAGAGAGAGAGAGAGAGAGCAGCTGAAATGTACAGCAAAGTTTCTCCCCCTCCTCCCACCCCAGGAGTATGTTAAAGCCAGAGAGTTTGGGTGGATCTGAGCTTTGTGAGGGGGAGTTTTCATCACTTCCCAGCGCCAGTCTCCACCCAGGTTCAGGGGTTGCACAGGATGTGATTTTTAAGGAAATGAAATTTCTGTTTGTGGATTGTCGTGGGATTGAATCCGGGGTTGGTCATCCAAACACACGCACACACGGGAACACCGGGATAGATCCTAACACACTGGGAGGAAGAGAGAGACAGTGGGATTGGAAAGGCTGAAAAAAACCAGAAAGGGTGAAATACACAAATCTAGGGAATTCTCTGCACTGCAGGGGTAAACATACTGACAGTACATTAGGTCAGAGAGAGACTCAGACAGAGAGGGAGGTGCAGGACATACTGACAGTCAGTTTAAATTAAAGTGAGGCGTGTATTTGGAGTTTGACCGTGGAGGTTAGTGTGAACAAAACAGACACTGTCAGATATAAACATCCTAATTATTGATACATCAGGCCAGACTTTGCTGTCAATGCGATAATGCTATTCTGTATACAAGTCAGGAAGTGATCAGGTTACCTACTTAGCAAACTATCTTCGATGTTTTGTGTAAACTTGCTGCGTTTGTCCTGACTGCAAAGTACAACAGAGATTTCACTCTTCCCATTCCCAGCTGTAACAAGTAAAAGTCAGCAGACTCTTAGCAGACCACCCTCTCATTAGCAAGAGATGACCAGTGGTGGTTTAACCTAGGGAGGGATTCAGAAGGAGCCAGTGGTAACCTCAGCCAGTGTAGGAGTTGAGTAAAAAATGAGGTCTGCAGATGCTGGAGATCACAGCTGGAAATGTGTTGCTGGTTAAAGCACAGCAGGCCAGGCAGCATCTCAGGAATAGGGAATTCGATGTTTCGAGCATAAGCCCTTCATCAGGAATGAGAGAGAGTAGCCAAGCAGGCTAAGATAAAAGGTAGGGAGGAGGGACTTGGGGGAGGGGCGATGGAGGTGGGATAGGTGGAAGGAGGTCAAGGTGAGGGGTGGGGGCGGAGAGGTCAATAAGGAGATTGCAGATTAGGAGGGCGGTGCTGAGTTGAGGGAACCGACTGAGACAAGGTGGGGGGAGGGGAAATGAGGAAACTGGAGAAATCTGAATTCATACCTTGTGGTTGGAGGGTTCCCAGGCGGAAGATGAGGCGCTCCTCCTCCAGCCGTCGTGTTGTTATGTTCTGCCGGCGGAGGGTTGGAATGTAGTTCGGAGTCCGTGTGGGATCAGTCGGTTCCTTAGGCAGGTGCTGAGGAAGGAGATGTGGCTGTGGTAACGAGTCTGTTTGAGAACGTGGCTGAACCAGGCCATAGTGCTAGGTGTGTTAGTCAGAGGGAAGTGGGTCTGGGTGGATTACTCTTTAGAGGGTCAGTGTGGACTGGTTGGGCCGAAGGGCCTGTTTCCACACTGTGGGGAATCTAATAAAAACAACCTAGGGAGGAGTTGAGCAGGAGAGCCCCTCGGCCAATGATGGGAATTGAACCCACACTGTAATTCTTTCTACATTACTAACCAGTAGCCCCAGCAAGCTGTGCTAAACCTACCCCCAAGCAGCTGAGTGATACTTGTGTGGTGCCTTTAACACAATAAAATACTTTACAGGGCTGTGATGAAATAAAACATGGCATCGAGCCAGATGAACAATTAATGGCGCCAGGTGTAAAACACTGGTGAAACAGAATGTTTGAACGGGATGTCGTAAAGGAGCAGAGTGGGATAGAGAGATCGAGAGCCAGGGAGGGAATTTCAGAACTTGAGGCTGAGTGAAGTAAAGCCATCATTGCCCCACTTCCTCATTACAGCCGGCCAATCGGTGGTGGTTTAACATGACTGTAGCTCAGGCAAGTCTAGAATAGAAGCTCCTTCGTGGTAGGCTGAGCCAGTGCAGGAAGGGAACCCACACCTTTAGGAGGTACTCCACATCCCAAGCCAGCTAGCCAGCCAAGTGAGCTACCCCAAAGGTCACTGTACTGATTGGAACGAGGCTGGTCAGGTGCATCATATTATTGTGGGCGGCACGGTGGCACAGTGGTTAGCACTGCTGCCTCACAGCGCCTGTAGACCCGGGTTCAATTCCCGACTCAGGCGACTGACTGTGTGGAGTTTGCACGTTCTCCCCGTGTCTGCGTGGGTTTCCTCCGGGTGCTCCGGTTTCCTCCCACAGTCCAAAGATGTGCGGGTCAGGTGAATTGGCCAAGCTAAATTGCCCGTAGTGTTAGGTAAGGGGTAAATGTAGGGGTATGGGTGGGTTGCGCTTCGGCGGGTCGGTGTGGACTTGTTGGGCCGGAGGGCCTGTTTCCACACTGTAAGTCTAATCTAATCTAAAAAAAACTGAGAGTTCCCTGATTGGGGCTGTTAGCCTGGGACCAATCGGGGAGCTCTGGCTGACAGATAGAAACAGGAGATATTGCCCTTTGATGTGAAGGGCACTGCCTGTCACTGGCCACCCGGGTGTTTTCGTATCTTCCTGGTGGTGGAAATTGAATAAAGATTTGTGCACTTTGTGTCTCTCACTGTGTCTCACGCCTGCACACACACACCATGAGTGCTGGGGAAAAAATAAGCACCACCGCAGTTAGGGGGGAGTGTGGGGGGGGTTTTAAAAATAACCAGGAGATTCAGAGAGTCTTCACAGTCTAGAGAGTGGCTGGGAGCTGGCTGGTCCGAGCCCGAGTACAGCACACGTGTGAGCGAGGGGATCCCAGCCTCTGAGCAGTTAGGTCATCACGATGCAGGATGTATCTTCACAACCTTGCCCCTTACCTGAGGCAGGGAGACACAGGAGGTAGGAGCAGGAATAGGCCATCTGGCTCCCCGAGCCTGCATTCAGTATGGTCCTGGCTGACTACTCAACTCTGTCCCCTGTTCCCGCTTTCCCCCCCCCCCATGCCCTTTCACTATACCTAATGCCTTCTTAAAAACATTCAAAGTTTTGGCTTCAAACACCTTCTGGGGAATATACACACACACACACATTCCATGATCTGGGTTAATCCTTCCTCATTAATCAATTTCTCAACGTATCGGTCAAGAAAGCCACCCCGTGTACACTCCAGAAATTCCTCCGCTTCGGTATTTTGACTTATTTAATTGGACCAATCTATATGTAGAATAAAGTCACCCATAATTACAGATGTTCCTTTACCTGGTACATCTCTGATTTCCTGTTGAATGCCTTTTCCAACTTCTCTACTACAGTTTGGTGGTCTCTATACTACCCCACTAATGTTTTCTGTCCCTTGTTATTTCTCAATTCACAGATTCGACATTGTCTGAGCTAATATCTTTACTCAGTAATGAGCTTATATGCCCTACCACCTTTTGTCTGTCCTCACTACATACTGAAAGGTTTGAATATTGAATTCCCATCTCTGGTCACCCTGCAGCCTATCTTCATAGGCCCAGCTATATCATGTCCTTCGACATCCATTTGCATAATTAATTCATCCGCTTTATTTCAAAATTTCCATGTGCTCAGGCTCAAAACCATAAAGGCTTGTCCATGTCCTTTGTTTTTATTGTGGCCTTGTTTGAGTCTGGTCTTTGATTCCTCTATCACTTCTCGTATTCCCCTTTCTGTCTAGTCTTCTTGCTCTTGACTTCCCATCCTCTGACTCTATCCCCCAGGTCCCTATCCCCCCACCAATCCCATTTAATCCCTCCCGAGGGAGGGGAGGTGATGGTCTGGTAGGATTATCACTGGCCTGTCAGTCCATAGAAGAGACAGTGAGGACTGCAGATGCTGGAGACCAGAGTCGAGAGTGTGGTGCTGGAAAAGCACAGCAGGTCAGGCAGCATCCGAGGAGCAGGAGAATCGGTGATTCGGGCAAAAGCCCTTCATCAGGAATGAGACTGTGAGCCGAGAGGGTGGAAGGGAGGGGGGGGGGGTGCGTGGTGAGATAAATGGGAGGGGGGTGGGGCTGGGGGGAAGGCAGCTGAAAGTGCAGTAGGTAGATGGAGGTGGGGGTAGTGGTGATTGGTCGGAGAGGAAGGTGGAGCGGATTGGTGGGAAGGAAGATAGACAGGTCATGAGGGATGGTGCCGAGTTGGAAGGTTGGAATTGGGGTAAGGTGGGGGGAGGGGA